>NC_140023.1:7718307-7793307 GCF_964263955.1 Coregonus lavaretus | reverse complement strand
CCCTGTTACATTGAGAACAGTTCTTTTGGTCAGCCTAACCATATGAAACTGATTTCATAAATGTTTAAATCCTTTTCCCAGTAACGCTTCACTCGGACGTAATCTCATGTTTGTGTGGTTATAATTTTCCAAGCAAAGTTCGTTGAGCGCGCTGTCAGTGCCATTTTTATCACATGCCCCTTGCAGCTGAATCCACTCAGCTGTAAGGTTCTTAGTCTGAGGATTTAAATATAGATTTCACAGCTTAGTAATTTTTCATAACTATAATTTGTTTTGTGTGCGTGTGTGCATGCAATCATGTGTCTGTGTGTGTGTGTGTGCTTCCTGTTGCAGTATCTCCATAGGGACTGAACATTGTGTCGTGAAGCAATGGGTTGTCATGTTTCCTTTCTTGGTGTGCCATGTGATCAGAGCTGCTTTTCTTTTGCTCAGCCACCAAAGAAGATTTGTGTCTGAACAGATGAGCATTTGTCTCTGCTGCACTGTGCACCTCCCCCCTTAGATACACTCACATACATAAACACACTGTCACAAACACTCAGTCATAACATGCACACAAAATCACATAGAATTACAATATGTCCCTGCAATGTATGCAAGCACACATAGTACCCTAGAAACAGGCATACACATATTCACACATGCTTTCATTCATTCAGTACACAAACACACACACACACACACACATGCATGCCTTACAAACAGTCACTCTGTGACACACACACATCTGCTTGCGTAGACCATCTGCTGACTGCGTTGCGTAAGAGCCCCACGTGCCCAGGGCTCAGGCTGCTCTTCAGAAGGCTCACTGTGCCTGGGTTGGTTCGAGCATGTCGTCCCCTCTCACTGTCTCTACCTGGGGTTGGACCTGCAGCTCTGCATTATTCACCTTGACCAGAGTCAACCTCTAACCGTGTCTATTGACAACGCTGTCCTCCCTCACCCGCTGTCCTCCCTCACCCGCTGTCCTCCCTCACCCGCTGTCCTCCCTCACCCGCTGTCCTCCCTCACCCGCTGTCCTCCCTCACCCGCTGTCCTCCCTCACCCGCTGTCCTCCCTCACCCGCTGTCCTCCCTCACCCGTCCTCCCTCACCCGCTGTCCTCCCTCACCCGCTGTCCTCCCTCACCCGCTGTCCTCCCTCACCCGCTGTCCTCCCTCACCCGCTGTCCTCCCTCACCCGTCCTCCCTCACCCGCTGTCCTCCCTCACCCGCTGTCCTCCCTCACCCGCTGTCCTCCCTCACCTTTTTCTCTCTCTCTCTCTCTCTCTCTCGATCACTCTCTCTCTCTCTTTCTCTCTTTCTCTCTCTCTTCCTCCCTCCCTCTCTTCTCTGTCCTCACTGTCCGCTCCCCTGTAAAAGTAGAAAGCCTTTTTTGACTCCCTGAAATATAATCCCTCCCTATAGTGCCACTATAATGAATCAGCATTGTCTCTATGGAGAAAATATTGTTGATGTGATAGAGTAGGGGCTATGACAGGTTCTGACCATGTTTTAGTCTCTGCCTGTACTGGAGTTGTGATTCTGGCTCCAGCTCAAGCTGGGGTTCTGGTTAAGATGTTGTTCTGGCATTGACTTCACAGAGAAAATAACGCCTCAGGCGAGCTCTCAGACTGGAACAGAATGAATATGTGCTCCGTAAAGTGTAGACACCCACTCATACGCACGCACGCATACACACAAACACACACACTTGACATGCACAGTGTTGGAATGGCTTGATCTTCTTACATAAATTGATAGTCATTATGTAGAGGTCTGTGAATTATCCGATTTATTTACAATATATTTAGATTCAGACTAAATTGGGCCCTTAGAATTGCCCAATTGCATGTGGTTATATATTCAATATCATATTACTGTGCCGTGCTGAAAGTGCTTGCTGCAATGGAACCATTCACAGCCATTTCCCAGGGGAAAAAATTGCTCAGTTGATAAGTAACAAGCTCTCATGCATTAAGCTGAACTAATAGAATATACACAGTAACAAGCTGAGTTTTCATATATCAGATTAATGAGAATGGCTTTCTTTTAGCTTCTCGCAATTTTCTACGTTCCACTGTACAATAGGGAGTCTTGCGCTAAGCAAACACTGTACCTTATCTCATTTAGGAAAAGTGGACGTTTTTATTGGTTCGATTAGTACAGTGAAAGGCCTCTCTGTTTAGGCAGTGTTGGTGGATGTCCTCTGAATCAACAGAGGGATTTACATAGGTTGCTTTATTTATTTATTCCTTGAAGTAAAATGTGATTAAATATGAATGGAGTTCCTTGTTTCTCTGTCAGCTATTTAGTGTACGTTAAATAGCTGTCTGCCTTTTTGTCTGTGCACTGCCCTGTTTTGGCCTTTATTTGTGTGTAAGTAAACCAAATCAATTTAATTCAACTGAAAATGATGTAGGTCAAATGTCCCAGTTATATTCGCCTGGTTATTATATGGTGTTAATATACAATGTGAATAAAACATTGATGTTAAGGTAAATACTGTAAAAATGCATTCTAACATGTTCATTGTTTGTTTTTCCCTCCCCCAGGAGGACCAGCTGTATACTTGGGCCACCTTTGGCCTGCCCTCCCACCTCTGGGAGGCCCATGAAGGTCGCACCCCAGGCCGCATCCAGGGCCTGTGGCCCCCTCCACAGCCAGCTCAGGTATGTTTTCAACACTGTGTGTTTTATGTAGTGTACCACACCAAGCAGACGAGCTCCAGAGGAGAACATTTATTCAGATAGTGTGACATTGAAAATGTTGCGTCACCTTCAACCGAATAGAAAATGACTGTGTGTGCCTCAGGAGGATAACAGATCTTTGTACTCTTTTATTTGCTCTTACAACTGGAAGTGAATGACTACCCAGACATGTTTTGTTACAATACTGTCCTCTTGTGGTTATATCTTGTATATGTTGTATAATGACAGAGCATGAGGATATTACTCCTGTTCTTCCAACAGAGGTCAGGCTTGGCTTGAATTCCTATGATAACTTTCATAGGTCATTGTCAGAAGCAGGTAAACTTCATATCCTGTGAGCTCCTTACCTTGTAATGGTCACTTAGAAAGACTAGGACTGTAAACTCAACACAAACTGTAGTAACTATGGTAACATGGCTGGAGCGTGTGCATCTAACTATGGCCTCTTTGAAGCTCATTGAGACTTTGATCATCTCATGGGTCAAATATTTTAAGTCTCCCAATCAATGTTCTAACTACCCAGGTGCCAGAAGCTTGGAGTCTAAACATGTGGCCTTCCCTGACCTGACCCTGACCTGACCATGACCCTGACCCTGACCCTCACTTTACCCTGACCTGTAACCCTGAAACCAAACACCCTCAGTTGTGGGTGTTTGTTTACCCTTATTCACTCAGGGTGTGGCATCTACTAGCTTTGAAGTCTGAGGAATTATGTATTTATTTTGTAAAAATAGTTCCTGCCTCTCGTTAAATAGTAGAAAGCAGATTATTCAGTCAACGTTCCTATCGGTCCTAGACTATGGCAACATCATCTATATGAACGCAGCTGCCACTTCATTAACGCCGTTAGATGCAGTTTATCATAGCCCACTGTGCTTTATTACGGGCGACAATTTTAGTACTCATCACTGCATTCTCTACCAGAAAGTTGGTTGGCCCTCTTTGATGTCATGTAAGTTGATGAACTAATATGTTTTCATTTATAAAGCCCTTTTACAAAAGGTCCCACTGTACCTAACATCATTACTAAACTTTAGACATATGAGTTACCACACCCAGTCTCAGGGATGGCGAACTCTGGAAATTCCTTTGGTCTCTACTGAGTTAGGTAAATCAGCTTTTAGTTTCCTTGCACCTTATTTGTGGAACAATCTTCTAAATGTTCTTAAATTTGATGTTCTGGTGCCTCTAGGGCAATTCAGAAAGCTGATTGATGACCTTATTACTGATGAATGTGTTTGATTTTTATGACAGTGTTTTTCTTTCTGCTTGCATGTTGTAATTATATTTGGATGTAGGTCATTCAGGGCTCATCTGTAAAAGAGACCTTGGTCTCAGTATGACTCAAAACATCACTTTATGTAATATTCAAATGTACAAAGTTCTGTATTTTATTGCTGCTGCTTGAAAAGTGGTCTGAAATACTTTTTTCATGACAGATTTCGTCAAAGTTCGGGAATCTGTCACAAGAGGACAATGGCAGTGATATTACAGGGCTGGAGCAGACCATTAATGACTTGAGGATAAAGATTGCAGCACTGGAAATCCAGCATGCATCTCTGGAGATGGAGATCCACTCTAAGGAGAGTGGGGATGGGGACAATACTGTGGCCTTGGGGGGTGTCAACCTCACAGGAAAGAAGAGGATGGATGTTTCCGTACAGACATCACCTGTGGAGGAGGCCTTTAGATTTGAAGTGCCTTTCAGGGGAGGGTCAATCCCCTCCTCAAACTCTGTCCCAGCAATCTCCTCCTCCTCCCTCCCCAGACCTGACTTTGTCTGTACCTGCCAACAGCAGCAGCAGAGTGGTACCCAGCCCCAACCTCCTCCCACCCCAGGTATACCACCTCCTCCTCCTCCTCCCCCTCCTCCTCTACCTCAACTCTCTGGAGGGCCCCCACCACCTCCACCCCCTCCCCCTCTCCCTGGTGGGGCTGGTCCTCCTCCTCCACCCCCTCCTCCTCCTTTACCAGGTATGGGCGGACCCTGTCCCCCACCTCCACCCCCTCCCCTGCCAGGCTTTGGACCTCAACCCCCACCCCCTCCACCAGGTATGGGCCCCCCTCCTCCGCCCCCACCCCCCGGCGGTGGACCTCCACCTCCCCCAGGCTTTGGCCCTCCTCCCCCTCCCGGTGGTTTCATGGCCCCCATGGCCCAGGAGGCTGGCCCCCAGAAGGCACCCATCGAACCCCCCAAGCCCATGAAGCCTCTCTACTGGACCAGGATCCAACTGCATGCTAAAAAGTAATTACTAATCCACTTTAGTCCAATGACTGTACATACATATACAGTATGTTTATCCAAAGCTTCCTGTTTAACTACAGTATATGAGACATCCATAAACATAACGCATGAATGAGAACGTATGCAAAAGATAGAGATGGATCATTGACATTCATGGAGGCTATAGAAGGGGTTTTCTACTGAAGATAAAGATCAGCCTTGTAAACCAACCCTATACAGATGGTAACCCAGTGAAACATTTGTGAAAGATGTGGGGAAAGAGTTTGGTGAGATGTTGTTGAGTTGAAACAGGTGTTGTGATGTGCTTTGCAGTGTTGGGGACGCTTCTCTGAAATCATAGTTTCCCAAACTACCAATTGCTTCACACTGGAAGAAGTTAAGCTACACTAAAGCTACCCTTAAGAAAAATACAGTTTACTTAACTAAAGCTACTTTGAAACTAAAGTTACTTTGGGAAAAATTATCATATCTAAATCTGAAATGTCATAGACTACAAATTGCAAGAACAGATCACTCTGGGATCAGGTGTTAACAGAATGTGTGATTTAGCCTATTAAACACAAAAACTATGTTTCAACTGAGAATTACGCTGATGCCGAAAAACTAAGGAAATTCTTCCCTACTTCACAATATTTTATTCTCCTTTTACAAAAAAAAAGTAGTGTGTAGTTCCAGTAGTTAGCTACACCGCTACATGGCGATAAAATAATTAACTACCTAGATTTGACTTTAGTTCAACGACCACAAAGCTAATGCAAAATGTAGTTTAATTACTAGTTGAACTACGTGTATGTTCACTACTCCCCAACACTGCCGCTTTGGTACTGATGCACTTGGTCCGACTCCATACACGTAAATATATCTTATAACAGTACTGTGACGTGTAAATAAGTCCACATTATAATTACCAGAGGACATGATACATAGTGGTGGTTTTATGTATAGTTATTGGAAATGTAATGTACTGTACAGTTGTTGTCTGAAGAGGCGCTATAGTGCTGGTCTTCCTGCATTCTAGGGCTCGGTAAAGCATAAAATGCCAGACATTTTCAGTTGTACGTTTGAGGTACAAATCACCAGGATAAAGACCCAATGAAAGCGATGTAATACAGATCTTTCTCTCTTCTACCTGAGGGATGCGAGTGGTTCTCTGGTTTGGGAGAAGATCGAGGAGCCGTCAGTGGATTTTGATGAGTTTGTCAAGTTATTCTCCAAAAGTGCTGTGAAGGAGAAGAAAAGGCCAATATCAGACACCATCACAAAGTCCAAGGCCAAACAGGTACTGTACATTGTGTGAGCGTGTGTCTGCCTGTCTGCCCTTGACTCTCTTTAGTCCCATCTCTGTCTCTTCCTGTCCCTCTCTCCATCACACCAATCCCCTGCCTGTAAATGACATGAGGAAGTGATGTAGCCAGAGAGTGATTATGTGGTGTGAGGTCTGGCTCCCCTTGGCTCCCAGGCCCAGCGAAGCTCGGAGCCAGTGAGTGGCGTGTGGTAAGTAAACCCACACTGATGACTGGGAGACACTGTGGCAGCCTCGTCTGTCCTGTGATTCCTCCCCTGAGACCGCTGCTCTGTGGCTCAGACCCAATAGTCTAACATACCTTCCCTTTTGAACTTTCTACTGTACTTTTCTGTCACAGCCACTGATCTAAAAGCATTTGATAGATTTAAGTACCATGGTGGAGAACTAGATAGTCAAGCACTTCCCCTCTAAGTGGAAACAAGGATAAAAAATAGGGTTTAGGAGAGTATTGGGACAGAGCCTTTCGTGTGCTCTTCCCTCTTGTGTGAGAGGGACTTCCTCTGTGTATTCAGTACAGACAGACTTGATGATTGATGAAGAGCAGAAAGCCAGGCTGAGTCACTTTTCATACTCACTCTCAGTCAGAGCTCATTATGTCTGGATTCAATCAACCATCCGACCATACAACATTCATTCATGACTTGGATATGAATAATAATTTTGTAAGTAATAATGTAATAGCATTTGTAACGCATTTTTTATGCATTACATCGAAAGTGCTAGACATGTCTCTTAGATATTTCCATGTCCCAGATTGTAAAAAAAAAAATGGATAAACAGCATGTCTTGGTCAACGTATGGATATACCTTGTTGTCATCTTTCTGCCCTCTCAGACCTTCTTTCTTTGTTGTGACTGGATATGTCCCTTCATATCAGAGTGGACTGGCTACTTCACACTATACTAGCCCACTTTGTTATATTCAATGTTAGATGTGAAACTGTAGAGAAAGAATTCTGTACTCAGGCCTTGAGTTTACATTAACAGACGTCTGCATTTCTCTTCTGCCTCTGAGTACTTTTTCCACATCAACAAATGTTGTTTTGTGATAATTTATTCTCTTTTATGGTCTAATGAAGAACAAATTTTCCCTCAGGGTTTATTTCTGGCATGTGATGCAGGGCTTTGTGGGTTTCGTAGAAATATGTGTAGGCCAATGTTGAACACACAGTATTACTGGAATGATTGACTCATGACATAGGGAGGAGACACAAATAAAACATCAATCGGTGATTGACGGGAATTAAAGATCTTTTAAAACCTAGGATTCCATTTCTGCACATGGTTTGTATGTAATATTTTCATTCAAACCATATTCCCATCAGGAAAATGTTTTTGAATGGATAATAAACTGTACATTAATAAACAGTTTATGATAAACCCTACCTCTTTAAGGAATACCTGGAATAGTGTAACAGTAATCCTTCTACCCCCCCCCCCCCCCCACCCTCCCATAAAAAAAAGAAGAAAAAAAGGGTGGTTGTCCCACTGGCTATCATAAATTGAATGCACCAATTTGTAAGTCGCTCTGGATAAGAGCGTCTGCTAAATGACTTAAATGTAAATGTTATGATATACTGCTGGAGAATAGTTATTCTGTAGATCCTGTCAAAAGGATCTACAATGTGGTATAATGATCTTCACTATGAACTCATCAGACAGTATTATACTGCTGTGTAGTACCCCAAATATGCACCTACAATAGGAGCTTGTGCCAACTGATATATGATTTTTAAACACTTTTTTAGCATTGACAATTACATTCTATGATGTCTACAGTGTGATGGAAAACCATTTAGCTGGATATGTTAGACTGTCTCTCTTTTGGCTGTGGCAGGAGGCAGGAGGTCAGTGATGTAACTGTGTCCATGTTCTATGTTGTAGTTTGTGTGATCTGGAGCACATGGATTTGGTCTGTCTGAGGCTAGGGTTTACTAGCTACACTCCCCACACCACTTTATTACCCAGCAGCCACTCTGCTTTCTCAGCCTGACTGTGGTCACTGGGAGAGGCTACTCCACAGGAGGTTGGTGGCCTCTTAATTGGGGAGGACAGGCTTGTGGTAATGGCTGGAGCAGAATCACTGGAATGGTAATAAATACATCAAACACATGGTTTGATGGCATTCCATTGGCTCCGTTCCAGCCATTATTATGAGCCTTCCTCTCCTCAGCAGCCTCCACTGGTCTACTCTACTGTGAACTATACATGATACCGCCCATGGTTTTACCAAGGCTGTTGGTTTATCTATATATTTTAACTTGATCAGCAGTTATAAATGTACTTGGCACAATATAGTGAAATATAGTAAAAGATAGTGATGATGGATATTTATTGTACAGATGTAGAATTTAATTTGATGGCCCTGTTGCAGGATAACTTTCTCGCAATGCAGGAAATGTGAAACTTGTAGTGTATTTGAGGTTTAAAAAGGCTTCTCAAGTTTGTAATTTACACTTTGAAATTTCAGACTTGATTTTCCCTTGCGAAAAAATGTATCAACCCCTAGAAAAATGTCCATTAATTATATTCCACAAAATAATTATAATTTCCTGTTGCTGCAAGATTATTTTCCTGCTGTAGCAAACTGGCTCAAATTAAGATCCTTCATCTGTACAATAAACAATATTTCGAGACTCCACAAACTAAAGCAGCTAATTTAAAGGCCTAGTGCAGTCAAAAATGTGATTTTCCTGTGTTTTATATATGTTTCCACACTATGACGTTAGGATAATATCCTAGCGTGAAATTTTGAAATTGATGATAATGCCCTTTTAGTGTAAGAGCTGTTTGAAAAGACAGCCTGAAATTTCAGCCTGTTTTGGTGGGATGGAGTTTTGGCCTGCCTTGTGATGTCACAAGGTGGTAAATTAGTTAATATACCAATAAGAAAGAGAGTTCCAAACCTCTCTGCCAATTGCAGCTATTTTTCAGTTTATATCTATATCTATATATCTATATCTATAGACTATCAGTAACATTTCAACTAACTATCTACTAACCCTAGCATAACCCTAACCATAACCCTTATCCTAACCCTAAACTTAACCCTTACCCTAACCCTTATTCTAACCCTAACTGTAACCTTAGCAAGCAGTTGCTTATCAACAGATCAACAGTTGATACAGTGAGGGAAAAAAGTATTTGATCCCCTGTTGTTTTTGTACGTTTGCCCACTGACAAAGAAATGATCAGTCTATAATTTTAATGGTAGGTTTATTTGAACAGTGAGAGACAGAATAACAACAAAAAAATCCAGAAAAACACACGTCAAAAATGTTATAAATTGATTTGCATTTTAATGAGGGAAATAAGTATTTGACCCCCTCTCAATCAGAAAGATTTCTGGCTCCCAGGTGTCTTTTATACAGGTAACGAGCTGAGATTAGGAGCACACTCTTAAAGGGAGTGCTCCTAATCTCAGCTTGTTACCTGTATAAAAGACACCTGTCCACAGAAGCAATCAATCAATCAGATTCCAAACTCTCCACCATGGCCAAGACCAAAGAGCTCTCCAAGGATGTCAGGGACAAGATTGTAGACCTACACAAGGCTGGAATGGGCTACAAGACCATCACCAAGCAGCTTGGTGAGAAGGTGACAACAGTTGGTGCGATTATTCGCAAATGGAAGAAACAAAATAACTGTCAATCTCCCTCGGCCTGGGGCTCCATGCAAGATCTCACCTCATGGAGTTGCAATGATCATGAGAACGGTGAGGAATCAGCCCAGAACTACACGGGAGGATCTAGTCAATGATCTCAAGGCAGCTGGGACCATAGTCACCAAGAAAACAATTGGTAACACACTACGCCGTGAAGGACTGAAATCCTGCAGCGCCCGCAAGGTCCTCCTGCTCAAGAAAGCACATATACAGGCCCGTCTGAAGTTTGCCAATGAACATCTGAATGATTCAGAGGAGAAATGGGTGAAAGTGTTCTGGTCAGATGAGACCAAAATCGAGCTCTTTGGCATCAACTCAACTCGCCGTGTTTAGAGGAGGAGGAATGCTGCCTATGACCCCAAGAACACCATCCCCACCATCAAACATGGAGGTGGAATCAATATGCTTTGGGGGTGTTTTTCTGCTACGGGGACAGGACAACTTCACCACATCAAAGGGACGATGGACGGGGCCATGTACCGTCAAATCTTGGGTGAGAACCTCCTTCCCTCAGCCAGGGCATTGAAAATGGGTAGTGGATGGGTATTCCAGCATGACAATGACCCAAAACACACGGCCAAGGCAACAAAGGAGTGGCTCAAGAAGAAGCACATTAAGGTCCTGGAGTGGCCTAGCCAGTCTCCAGACCTTAATCCCATAGAAAATCTGTGGAGGAAGCTGAAGGTTCGAGTTGCCAAACGTCAGTCTCAAAACCTTAATGACTTGGATAAGATCTGCAAAGAGGAGTGGAACAAAATCCCTCCTGAGATGTATGCAAACCTGGTGGCCAACTACAAGAAACGTCTGACCTCTGTGATTGCCAACAATGGTTTTGCCACCAAGTACTAAGTCATGTTTTGCAGAGGGGTCAAATACTTATTTCCCTCATTAAAATGCAAATCAATTTATAACATTTATGACATGTGTTTTTCTGGATTTTTTTTGTTGTTATTCTGTCTCTCACTGTTCAAATAAACCTACCATTACAATTATAGACTGATCATGTCTTTGTCAGTGGGCAAACGTACAAAATCAGCAAGGGATCAAATACTTTTTTCCCTCACTGTAGTATGGCCATCTTTAGAGCATCTACAGACCGACTTTCCGGACTATTCAAATAAAGTGTGACCCTTAATTGTTACCCAGAAATGATTTGATATTGAGATAAAAACTCTTTCATATATTTGTGATGTGCCAATCTATTCTCACATTGTTGTTGTGACATTTTACTTTTAAATAGTGAAGTCTTGCCATTGATATGCCTTAAAGGCACAGGCCTTTAACGCATTTAGTGGTTTGTGTAAAACCTAATTTGATAAACAAACAATCACAGAGAAAACAGCACAATGGGCATACACTACTGTACACTTAGTGGGCCATATTTTGAATGGTCTCCTACTTATCTCTGTATGAACTGCATTATCAACGGAACGGGTTGAAGTGATAAGTCGAGATGTATCTAAGATCTACACATTCTGGATCACCCCATTGAAAATATGATGGATGTGGAGAACTGAACTTTAAGGGGAAATTTTCAATCACTTTAATCTGACTAAACAGGTTTATCATTTGCATAATGTTTGTGGGAGAATTGGCAACAGTTCTTTTCCCATAAAAGGAAAAGATAAAGGGACATTGAGGCTCAGTTCTGGCCTGTTTTGGACTCATTTTATATAGAGCCATGACTACAGGGAACTCTCTTCCACCTCAACTCAAGCGAGCAGTAAAATCTGATAAAAAAATAAACAGATAAAACAATACCTCACGGAACGACATGGACTGTGAAGAGACACACTCTAACACACACATACACACACACACACTCTAACACACACTACACACACGCACACAAATTGTATTATTGTATATTTTATATTGTAAATGTGTAATATCTGAACAATGTAACTTTTAATGCACAATGTGTTGATGTATTGTTGTATTATGATGTAGTCTGTTGTTTTACTATAATGTATTACTGTATTTCTGTTTGGACCTTAGGAAGAGTAATAAATAATCAATAATACATTTAAAAGCTTGATCCTCTTTCCGTTGTCTGTTCTCACTCTCTCTCTCTCTCTCTCTCTCTCTCTCTCTCTCTCTCTCTCTCTCTCTCTCTCTCACACTCTCTCTCTCTCTCTCTCTCTCTCTCTCTCTCTCTCTCTCTCTCTCGCTCTCTCGCTCTCTCTCTCTCTTTCGCTCTCTCTCTCGCTCACTCTCTCGCTCTGTCTCTCTCTCACTCTTGCTCTCTCTCTCTCACTCTCTATCTCTCTCTCGCTCTCTATCTCTCTCTCGCTCTCTCTCTCTCTTTCGCTCTCTCTCTCTCTCGCTCACTCTCTCGCTCTGTCTCTCTCTCACTCTTGCTCTCGCTCTCTCTCTCTCTCTCTCGCTCTCTCTCTCTCTCTCGCTATCTCTCTCTCGCTCTCTCACTCTCTCTCTCTCTCTCTCTCTCTCTCTCGCTATCTCTCTCTCTCTCTCACTCTCTCACTCTCTCGCTCTCTCTCTCAGGTGGTGAAGCTGTTGAACACCAAGCGATCTCAGAATGTGGGGATCCTCATGTCCAGCATCCACTTGGACATGAAGGACATTCAGAATGGTGAGTGGTGATGTTCCACCTCAACACAGCATAACGACGTCATTGCAACCAGTTACGCCCGCTGGGTAGTTACAGTTGAAGTCGGAAGTTTACATACACTTAGGTTGGAGTCATTAAAACTTGTTTTTCAACCACTCCACAAATTTCTTGTTAACAAACTATAGTTTTGGCAAGTCGGTTAGGACATCTACTTTGTGCATGACACAAGTAATTTTTCCAACAATTGTTTACAGACAGATTATTTCACTTATAATTCACTGTATCACAATTCCAGTGGGTCAGAAGTTGACATACACTAAGTTGACTGTGCCTTTAAACAGCTTGGAAAATTCCAGAAAATGACTTTAGAAGCTTCTGATAGGCTAATTGACATCATTTGAGTCAATTGGAGGTGTACCTGTGGATCTATTTCAAGGCCTACACTCAGTGCCTCTTTGCTTGACATCATGGGAAAATCAAAAGAAATCAGCCAAGACCTCAGAAAAAAGATTGTAGACCTCCACAAGTCTGGTTCATCCTTGGGAGCAATTTCCAAACGCCTGAAGGTACCACGTTCATCTGTACAAACAATAGTATGCAAGTATAAACACCATGGGACAACGCAGCCGTCATATCGCTCAGGAAGGAGATGCGTTCTGTCTCCTAGAGACAAACGTACTTTGGTGCGAAAAGTGCAAATCAATCCCAGAACAACAGCAAAGGACCTTGTGAAGATGCTGGAGGAAACAGGTACAAAAGTATCTATATCCACAGTAAAACGAGTCCTATATCAACATAACCTAAAAGGCCGCTCAGCAAGGAAGAAGCCACTGCTCCAAAACCACCATAAAAAAGCCAGATTACGGTTTGCAACTGCACATGGGGAAAAAGATTGTACTTTTTGGAGAAATATCCTCTGGTCTGATGAAACAAAAATAGAACTGTTTGGCCATAATGACCATCGTTATGTTTGGAGGAAAAAGGGGGATGCTTGCAAGCCGAAGAACACCATCCCAACTGTGAAGCACGGGGGTGGCAGCATCATGAGGTGGGGGTGCTTTGCTGCAAGAGGGGCTGGTGCACTTCACAAAATAGATGGCATCATGAGGAAGGAAAAGTATGTGGATATATTGAAGCAACATCTCAAAACATCAGTCAGGAAGTTAAAGCTTGGTCGCAAATGGGTCTTCCAAATGGACAATGACCCCAAGCATACTTCCAAAGTTGTGGCAAAATGGCTTAAGGACAACAAAGTCAAGGTATTGGAGTGGCCATCACAAAGCCCTGACCTCAATCCTATAGAAAATGTGTGGGCAGAATTGAAAAAGTGTGTGCGAGCAAGGAGGCCTACAAACCTGACTCAGTTACACCAGCTCTGTCAGGAGAAATGGGCTAAAATTCACCCAACTTATTGTGGGAAGCTTGTGGAAGGCTACCCGAAATGTTTGACCCAAGTTAAACAATTTAAAGGAAATGCTACCAAATACTAATTGAGTGTATGTAAACTTCTGACCCACTGGGTATTTGATGAAAGAATTAAAAGCTGAAATAAATAATTATCTCTACTATTATTCTGACATTTCACATTCTTAAAATAAAGTGGTGATCCTAACTGATCTAAGACAATGAATTTTTACAAGGATTAAATGTCAGGAATTGTGAAAACTGAGTTTAAATGTATTTGGCTAAGGTGTATGTAAACTTACGACTTCAACTGTACCTTAATTGACCTCTCTAGACTTCTGATGGATCTAGTCATAATTCAGGTGTGGTGTTATTGCCTCAAGTGAGAGGCCTCATTATTAAGTTATCACTAGACTTTGAAGTATGAAGGATGTACTATTATCTTTCTCTCTGTGTGTTTCCATCTTTCATTTAGTTTACTATATTCTATTTTATCTCGCTCTCTCTCTCTCTTTCTCTAATCTATTGTCACTCTGCGTCCTAGTCTAAACTGCCTTTTTAAAGTGGAACTACTCCAGACTTAACTGAGAATGGATTCTCCTCCTGTTATAGTCCTCTGATTGCCTCGCCATTCATCCCTCATCCGTGTGTCTAAACACTCCTTGTAAGATGTACGCTGGGGAGGGTCTGTCTATCCTATAAGTCCTCTTGATAGGCTTATCTCAATGGGAGGAGGTGGGCCATACTCATCAGTCGCCAGTGTTAGGACTTTCTTTCAGCATACAGCATTAGTGTTGATTAGAGGGTACGGTATTTCATGGGGTGATGAGATTGGGAAAGAGAAATACAGTGCTTCACATGTTCAGAATGATCTGGGAACCCTCCAGATAATGTTACACTGTTTGGGATTTAAATATGTTCTCTAAACCCCACATCTAAAGAGACAAATGAGAAAGATACTTTTTTTTCTGAATCATAGTTTTTGATCTTCTTTTTTATGACTATGGCATTGTTTTATAGAGAGTCAAGTTAGCTCTCCATTGGTGGTTATTTAAGCAATAAGGCACGAGGGGGTGTGGTATATGGCCAATATACCACGGCTAAGGGCTGTTCTTAAGCACGACACATCGCTGAGTGCCTGGACATATTGACCATATTGACCATATACCACACCCTCTCGTGCCTTATTGTCAGATACTCAGCCCTGTTTGAGTCAGTAACTAAAACCAAATTAGTGAGAGAGAGAGAGCAGGCAGGCAGAGAGAGAGAGAGCAGGCAGAGAGAGAGAGCAGGCAGCGAGAGAGAGAGCAGGCAGAGAGAGAGAGAGCAGGCAGAGAGATAGAGAGCAGGCAGAGAGAGAGAGCAGGCAGCGAGAGAGAGAGCAGGCAGAGAGAGAGAGAGAGCAGGCAGAGAGAGAGAGCAGGCAGAGAGAGAGAGCAGGCAGTGAGAGAGAGAGCAGGCAGAGAGAGAGAGAGCAGGCAGAGAGATAGAGAGCAGGCAGAGAGAGAGAGAACAGGCAGAGAGAGAGAGAGCAGGCAGAGAGAGAGAGAAGAGGCAGCGAGAGAGAGAGCAGGCGGAGAGAGAGAGAGCAGGCGGAGAGAGAGAGAGCAGGCGGAGAGAGAGAGAGCAGGCGGAGAGAGAGAGAGCAGGCGGAGAGAGAGAGAGCAGGCAGAGAGAGAGCAGGCGGAGAGAGAGATAGCAGGCAGAGAGAGAGAGCAAGCAGAGAGAGACCAGGCGCTGCAAGGAAGGGGGAGGCTGGCCCTGTGGTGACTGTGGAGGGAAAGAGAGTGTGAAAGGGTTGAGAGTGAAAGCTAAATAAAGAGAGAGAGAAACTGGCAGACAGAGGGTATGGTGTGAGAGAGAGAGAAATGGAGTATGTGACGGAGTCACAGGGGGACTGAAGTAGAGATAGAGGAATGAATATTATAGAAGAAGAAAAGCTTTCCGAGGATTGTTCATCTTCTCTCACAGCAATTTTCTGTTGACAGACAGACATGGGAAAATGAAATAAAATAAAGAACTGACAGTTTTACTTGTTTGACCAGACTGACCACATTATAGAAACACCAAAAGGCCTTTACACAGGAATTTACAAATCCAACATGATTTCCTGCAGATCATGGCCAGCCAAATGAATGATTGGAAGAGGATCACAACAGGGTTGATGCTTTGTTTATTGGTTTATTTGGATCCCCATTAGCTTTTGCAAAGGCAGCAGCTATTCTTCCTGGGGTCCACAAAAAACACAAAACATGACAAGTAACGAAACTCTGGGCCTTCTGAGTGGCGCAGCGGTCTAAGGCACTGCATGCAGTGCTAGAGGTGTCACTACAGACCCTGGTTCGATCCCAGGCTGTGTCGCAGCCAGCCTCGACCAGGAGACCCATGAGGCGGCGCACAATTGGCCCAGCGTCGTCCGGGTTAGGGGAGGGTTTGGCCGGCCGGGATGTCCATGTCCCATCGCGCTCTAGCGATGCCTTGTGGCGGGCCGGGCGCATGCATGCTGACTACGGTGTACGGTGTTTCCTTCGACATATTGGTGCGGGTTAAGCAAGCAGTGCGGCTTGGCGGGGTCGTGTTTCGGAGGACGCATGGCTCTCGACCTTCGCCTCTCCCGAGTCCGTAGAGGATGGGACAAGACTGTAACTACCAATTGGATATCACTAACAAGTAAAGGTACACTGATAGACAGGTCGGCGAAAATACTGATTCTTCACACAGAGATTACTTGCTAGATATTGCTGCACTGTCAGAACTAGAAGCACAAGCATTTCGCTACAATCGCAATAACATCTGCTAACCATGTGTATGTGACCAATACATTTGATTTGATTTGAGATTAAGGGATTAGGTGGTGAACAGTAGCTACAGAGGTTTTCGTAGAACCCTCATTCAACTGATTTATCTATGGTTATATTCCAGGGAAGGTTACATTCTGCTTCTATTACATAGGAGCTTGTGTGCAAAAGTTTCAGTTAGGAATGCATGTGTCATGCAAGTTGATGAACCTTTCGTAATCAGAAGTACCGTCGGAGACCCTGAATATGTAATGTTTGTTATATCCTGTTTCTTTGAGATGAGCTTTGTTACAGTACTTCAACATAGATCAAATGATATACCTGTGTGGTCTCACTGTGCTCAATGCATACCTCCACCAGTGTTAAAGGGGAGGGCTGATCACGTGGATACTCAGTTCCAATAGTACCTGTTGTGTGAGAAAGCAGTCTGTACTGCAGTGTGTGAGATGTGTCACCAGTTCATCAGATGGCCAACAAGAACCGCCCTGGTACAAACAACCTAGAAACCAAATGTATTGTAGATATGTGTATTCATTTTTGTACTGTAGATTATTCATGTGTTGAAGTCACTGTGTTTTTACCAGCAACAGGCCAAAACCTGTTTCTCATATTTGTCATGGATCAAAATCCAGGATCAATAGCATTATTTAGTAGGGAAATGGGACTGTAATCAGTCTAGATATCTTGACATGTTATCTTTTAGTCCAACATGAATTATAACTCAGTCAGGGGGCTAAAGGTATGAGTGTATGGCAGATCTGCCAAGGTTGAAAACATGTTGTTGTTGTTCTTGTCATGACTGGTTAAGATTTATTTGTGAGATGGGACCAAAATCTTTTATCCAATAGGAACTTGGCAGATATTATCATTAAATGCTACCTATTCTTTCCTTTCCTTTAAAGCCATTCTGAACATGGACAACACTGTGGTGGACCTTGAGACCTTGCAATCCCTGTATGACAATGTAAGTTGTTTGCAATATATTCATGATTATACACTATGCTTTTTCATTGTAAACGTTTGATGACAAGAACTTTCACAAAAGAAAAAAAAAGAGTTTTGGGTTTCTCAACCTCCAGTCCGTGGACCTGTGCTGGTCCGTGGGGTTTTGCTGGCCACTGGTCCCTGAGGTGGTTAATTGACACTAATTTAGTCAGCACTACATTGAAAAAAACTACAATTCCCATCAATTAAGTGCACCTTCCTTGGAACATGTGGGAAGGCAGGCTTTTCAGAAACAGTCTTTGAATCTTTAGTCATTACCTAAGTCTTTATAGTATTTCCAGAATAGTTTAATGATTTTGTTGTGGATGTCAGTTCCACAGCGTCTGCTCTGAACATGCCTCTGTATCTGGAGTTCATGTTCCATCTGGTCCACTTGAAAGGCGAACTAAAGGAAATGTGCTTTAAATACCAAAACAAACATGGACGCCACAATCCCTATTGGTATGTGTGGTATTTGGCCACAGAGTCAGCCCTGTGTACTGTATGTCTGCTGGAAGGGGATATACTTTTCTCTAGTAAACTTCTATTGTTGTTTAAAGAAGTTGGCTCCTCTCTTGTAAGACATGCATTATCATACAAGGGGAGTAGAGACACATTATCTCTATTGGGTTTTAATGTATTTCTCTCCACTGTTATAATAGGCACTGTTTTATTCAAGTACAATGGGATAATAGAATAATGTAATAAAGTTTGTTATTATTTAATTGCTTTAGAATAAGACTCCCTAGTACACCCTGCTGGTGGTGAAGGTTCCCATAGCTACATCATTAGCCCTGCAAGACGTAAAACGGCCAGTGGAGGCTGCTGAGGGGAGGATGGCTCATAATAATGGCTGGAACGGAGGAAATGGAATGGTATCAAACACATGGAAACCATATGTTTGATGTATTTGATACCATTCCACTGATTCCACTTCAGCCATTACCACGAGCCCGTCCTCCCCAATTAAGGTCCCACCAACCTCCTGTGGTTTAACCTCTCTCCCTCTTCTGTCTTGCCTGAGGCTGTGTTATTGAGTTGAGGAGCCAAATTGTTTCTCTTTTGTATTGCGAGACTCCATCCTGTCTCCCGGTCTCCAACCCCTAACCACAGTTGGCAGTGTAGCCACCCTGACTTCGGAATGAGGGGTTCTAATGGTTACACCCTCACAGTTCTAGAACACACTCACAAACACAGAGCCATGGAGAAGGTCACTCCTCACTTCACAGTAAGACGTGGAGTCACCCTGTCTGTGGGCTCTGAGAATATAACCACTACTGCTCTCACAACACAAACCCACAGGAAGGAAGAGGTCACTGTGAGGTACCCCTCCCCACAAATATCAGGAGTCGTAACCATCTCACACGACTCTTAGAAGTTCAGGGAACCCCTCCCAACACCACATCACTGTGCACATGATAAGCAACAGCATGACAAACTCCAACCCTTACACTCATGACATCTACTCATAGGCTGCGACTGCAGAGGTTGAGGAACATTATAACAACACTGACATTTTGAATGAAAAACACATAATTGATGACAGTGACATGGGTCAGTACAATAATAGCACCTCAGGCTACGTTCTCACAGAACCCTTTCATCAGAAAATAATCTTGACTTGAAGTTTAGTGCCATACATGGGAGGTTTAGAAAAACAGAGTTGACCAGAAATAAAGGATTGTTCACATAGCAGTGACCTTTGGTCCAAAGTCATTTTCCAAAAGGTCACCTTTCTCTGTAATGTCACATGCAACTTTCTCTCATACTATCACAGCCAAAAAGAAATGTACCAATTCATAGATCTCACCATCATATCTTCTTGTCCACAAATTACTCCTCACGTTGGTACACCCACAAGTTTAAAAAGGACCTGTTTCATGTTAAATGTATTTACACTTTAAAACATGTTGTTAACCAGAACCAGAGCTTCCCCTCGCGGACCCAAGGCAGAGTGTGTTGAATACTAATTCACCCTGTGTTTGATGTGCTACTGCTGATTTATTCCTGGGCCAGGCTCTGGAGTCAACGTCAGGTCCCCTAGCCTGCTTCCTCAGACAAGCCTGAAGTCATGAGAGTTTGCTTACAGAGTTTACATTTCTCTGTGTCTGACGTTTTATGGTTTTGCATTCTGGATCAGACCTGTCAACCTCTATTGTCTTTGCCTTTGTTAAATGAGAGGCCATCTCTGTCCTGGTTTATTTTTGTTCGACCACCTTGTACTAAACTGTGGTTTTGTGTCGGAGAATGGGCAAATATGTTATAAATCGAAACCATACTATAGTGTTTATAAAGTATCTGCAAGGGCTGTATTTGACCACATTCAGTTCCCTTCTAAGTGAAAGAACAGGGTTTGTGTGCATGTACAGTATATCTCAAGCACAAGGTATTCTTTTGTGTTTCACTACTGTTACCCATTATCACACTCTTTACCTATTTCAGAGAGCCCAGCAAGACGAGATGGAGAAGATTGAGAAGCACATCAAGTCATCCAAAGATAAGGATGACAGAAAGCCATTGGACAAGCCTGAACAGTGAGAGCAAATGTTGGCCAAGAAAATCACTATTTCAAAATGGGGTCTGGTTAAGTCTTTTATCACTATCATCTTGTTCTTGTTCTATCCTCTTCTCTAAGGTTTCTCTTCCAGTTGTCCCAAATCCCCAATTTCTCAGGAAGGGTGTTTTGCATCCTCTTTCAATCAACCTTTGATGAATGCATCTCCTCCATCCTCCGGAAAGTTGAAATCCTTCAGAGAGTGTGTACTGTGAGTCTCCTCTACATCTGTCTGAAAACAGCCTGTAACGTTAGTGGACAATGTAATGTACAGCCATGCATCCAGAGTGTTCGGTGCATAAGGAATGAGAGCCATTATCTCTGCAGAGGGCAAATATTGATACCAGATGCACTGAAATGAACTATCTCTCGCTCTTCTTCTGTTTTGTCTATTTCCCCCTCTGTCTTCTCTATCCTCTCTCTTATATATTCTGTCTCTCATTTCCCTTTCTCCTCCTTTCATTTATCCTTCTCTACCTGTCTTCGTCCTCCCCTTCCTCTAACTCCCTCAACTCCTTGTCTCTGTCTTTCCCCATGCTGTGTATCAGATTCTGCAGAGAGGTCAGTGTGTGATGCAGGTGCTAGCTCTCGTCTTAGCTTTTGGGAACTTCATGAACGGAGGGAACCGATCACGCGGGCAGGCTGACGGCTTCACTCTGGACATCCTGCCCAAACTCAAGGACGTCAAGAGCAGTGTGAGTGTGTGTTGAGCTCGGACCATAACTGCTCTATTACGGTGCTTAGGGAATGGCTTTGTCCCCAAATGAGTGGGTGACTGACTGCTTGTTAGACTTTTGGTGTACCACCAGTGGTGTCCTGTAAGAACATAGTGGTCAGTGTTTTCAGTATTGGAATCCCAGAGAGGTGCCCATAAAGAATATAAGACAAGTTACCAGCAGAGATTTCACTTGTGTTTGATGCATTGCTTTGCGGTGCTGAACTTCTAAGTGAAAACATTCTGCTCTAAAATGATTAGATTAATGACAAAAAGGATTTACGGTTTATTTATTTGGTTTATTTATTTCTCTCTTTCAGGATAACTCTCAGAGTCTTTTGTCATACATCGTTGCTTACTATCTAAGGCACTTTGATGAGGTATGTTTTAGTTCCTGTTTATTTGAACCCCTTTCTGATTTACTCTGATTTGCTGAGATATCTTTCCAGACCCCTTTTCATCTTCCTTCTCGCCAGAGGATAGCGTGGCTTATTTTTTAATCAAATTATTTATTTTCCTTTCCCCCATTTTGCAACAGTTCCCTCTCAGTTCAGGCCGACCTGTACTACGTTAGCTGGCACAGGATCCAAAGGGGGCCTATTGTAAATAATTAGGTTAGCCAGATGAGATGAACTCAGCCGAGAGTATGTTGCCAACATCAACCTACATGACACTGTTCTGGGCTCCTAATGGCTCCCTGGTAACACTGATGGACAGCATAAACGTATTCTTCGATTACAATGGCTCCTCTCTAGCTGATGACTATAACCACTACCACCATGCAACCGTATCTTATTGGGAATGTTTGGACTACTGATAAGATACTACTGATATCCCAATCTTACCTGAGATGTATGCTGGAGAGGGTTGCTCTGGTCTTTGATGATGATTGACTTTGACTGTGTGTGTGTGTGTGTGTGTGTGTGTGTGTGTGTGTGTGTTGTCAGGACGCAGGTAGAGAGACCTGTGTCTACCCTCTCCCTGAACCCCAGGACCTCTTCCAGGCCTCTCAGATGAAGTTTGAGGACTTTCAGAGAGATCTACGCAAGCTAAGGAAAGACCTCAACGGTGAGACTGGCTCCCACAAATATATTTTTCTCCATTGGAGCTCCATTTGCAAACCTTGGACTGTATATCACCAACACCAGGTAGTAAACCTGAATCAACGTTGATTATGACAGGTGTCACATCATGTTTATGATCCATTGTGTAGAGTTTATGAAAGTATAACTCGGGTGAAATGCATCCCTGTATCTCTATCATGGGAATTTCTTCCAAGTGTGCCCAACCATAGTGCTGTCTTGATCACGGAACAGGGTCAACAGATAGCATCTGTTTGTCGTACAGACCACCAAACCAGATGGAGAGTCAGGAGCTGACTCCTGTAGAATCCGCTAGGTGCGCTTTTACTGTCCTCACAACACAGAGATCCAAACAAGCGAGGTTCAGAGGGCTTCTCCTACCTGTGTGCCCCAGCTCAGGCCCCTCAGAGTGGGTCAAGGGCCTGGAGAGGCCTCCTTATTTATGCAGCACCCGCATACTCACATGGGGTGGCGCGCAATTGGCCCAGGTTAGGGGAGGGAATGGCCGGCAGGGATGTAGCTCAGTTGATAGAGCACGGCGTTTGCAACGCCAGGGTTGTGGGTTCGATTCCCATAGGGGGTATGAAAAAAAAAAAATGTATGCACTAACTAACTGTAAGTCGCTCTGGATAAGAGCTTCTGCTAAATGACTAAAATGTAAATGTAAATTACAAACCATAAGATCTGAAGGTCCCATAATTAAAACCTTCAAAACTATCAGTGTACTGGGTGGGTAGCAATAATGTTTGACAGCCATCCAGTAGAGCAAGAACAGAATATAGTCTGTGTATCCTTTTTATTATAGTTCAACCTAAATACTAGGTCACTTCGCATATAATACAAGTCCAGGTAGCATTTATGAAAATGTTTTGGAGGTTTACAGGGAATTACTGCGATCAGGCTTGGCTGAAAGTCTGTAAAGTCTTTTCCCAACAAAAAGCCCTGATGAAGTGTGGAAATGAGATTATACACTTAAAGCCAAGCTCATTGGTTGAAAACAAAATCCCTGTGCGACCGAATTAATGACTGAATGGGGAAATACTTATTATATTCATTAGTCAGTCCTGACTCATTCAACACTTACAGCACGTTATAGGGGTCTACAGGTGGGGAAACATTAACGCTAACAGAGTGCATCTATTTTATATGTGTCGATCAAGAATAATCACCCAAATCTCCTCTGTTCTCTATCATGTTTTATGTATCTTACTGTTAAACCTATTGTTTTTTACTGCACTGCAATCAATCTTCTCATTATTTCTAACGCGTGAAGATCGGGTTGCCCAGGTCCATTGGGAGGCTGACTCACTTACTCATTCCCAATGGCAGTGTACCATGATGGCGTACATAAATGCTTCATCACATACTGTAGGGTTCTCTTTACTTTAGAGCTGAGTGTTGTAACAGATGTGGGCTTCGATGACAGTTGCCTTGGGATTAGGTTAATTAGTAGGCGTCCCACAGCAGTGGGCTTGTATGGCCCTCAGGACAACAGCTAGCTCCACAGAGGGGGCCATATGGTCAACCAATTAACTCCGAGAACTCTGGCAGGCAAGTTTTTGGATTCATCATGGCCGCTGATGGACCGTGACTCTGGGGTGCGTCAAGGGACGCTTAAGGGGTCTGCAGGTTCCAAGGGTATCACTCATTGTTTGGAGAAAAGTATTAGGGTGAATGGGAATGCATCATTACTGGTTAGTTTGCCGTTGCCCAATCCATTATGTATGGTAATTAGCCCCAATTACACAAACAGGTAGAGTGTAATATTGCAATGTCAAAAATAGTATTTACAAGCTGTCTCATTCTTTTTCTTCCTTCTTTGTGCTCCTCCACTCCAGCATGCTCGGCCGAGACAGAGAAGGTCTGTCAGGTCTCTTCTGAAGAGCACTTGCAACCCTTTAAAGAGAAGATGGAGGAGTTTCTGAGCCAAGGTGAGTTTCCGAACACAGAGTACAGACAGGCAAGAGGTGAAGGTGCCCCAGTTGTGGTTACTTGACAAATGACTCAACAATCACTGAGGCCATTTTGGGTTGTGGCTGAGACAAATGGACCATTGATCAATGATAAGGGAAGCCATTTTGGTTCTTCAAGTGAGAGTCAAGCTTCGAGACGGGTCATTGATACCCCTTATCCTTGGTGCAACTAAAGTGTAGCTGTCCCAAAGATGGAGGCCAATAACTAATGCCTCAGATATCCCACTGGATTATGTTCAGTGTCAGAATACCTGACATGAGGAAGCCATCTTGGATCTGTGTTAGAGAATAGAGTGTAGAGATGGGCAGTTGATCATCATGCTAACCTTTGGTTAGACTGCACTGCATCTGTCCTGCCAAGACTGATATCTCAGTTGCTCTTCTGGTTAATGTACAGTGTTTGGAAGGAAGACATGTAGAGACCATCATTCTACCTGCTCAGACCTGCACCTTGTGACTATTTGCACTGACTCTCCACACATCAAACCCTTACACACAAACACACACAAGCACACACACACACACACACACACACACACACACACACACACAGTCAATGCAGCTGTTCTATTATATACTATTTATTCAACTGCATGACCAAGTCACTACCCACTTTATATTGTAAATACAGTCATACTTGACATAGCACACTGTATATTGTGTACATATCAGGTTATTACAATGCATACTATCTTCTTCTAATAACTTATTTTATTATTGTACTGCAATGTTGAGGGAGTTAGCATTTCACTGCACCTTTTATACCTGCTATAAACTGTGTATGTGACGAATGCAATTTGATTTGATTTTGATTTGATTCAACGCAGTTTCCATGGAGATCTCTGCTTATCCCAGACTGCATTGAATAACTCAAGGCTATTGTTTCAGCTTTGTCCCTATGTTATGATGAGCTGTAGCAGCACCTGTTAGCTGAGCCTTTGACCTGTCTGAAGGACATTTCAAGAGCAGACGTACACCCAGGCCAAACATGAACACATAATGAGGACTACAGGCGGGATTGGACCCTGACAGGGTAGATAGTGTAACTGTAATGGCAATCTGGTTTGTCCTTGTCTTCCTCCTCCTGGTCATTCTTCACCTCTTGTCTTTCCCTTTTTACTGTATGGCCTCTGGGAGAGCCTCCTCTCTCAACTTCACTCGTTTACTCTCTCGTTCCCTCCATTCCTCCCTCCGTCATATCAGGAAATCAAATAAACACTTGGAGGAAGCTGTTTACCCTGGGAACAGTTAAAACAGGGATGATGAATTAGCAGCGGAAAGAGCGCTGATGATGAATCCACCTAGCGCCTTCCCTCTGCGATCGGCCATGTTTGTTTTCATTTGACCACAGTGTGTTTGTTATCACCCTCCCTCCCAGAGCCTTTCAACAACCTCCCTTGAAAGAGTACCTTCACCACTGCATCTCAGTCCTTTTAACTTACTTAACTCTGAGGTAAAGCATAGAAAACTCTGTTTAAAAGAATGGAACTATGCTCATCATAACAGACGAAGTAAGGTTTGGTTGTCATGTCTATTAAAACATGTAGGATGACATTCTAGGCAGTTTTACATAGCAGGGTATTTCTAGCTATCTGTTCCCTTTCTTCTTGTAATTCTGAGCTCACTGGCCCTTCTCAAGTGCTGTTCTATTCAAATGAGAGTTGGTAATCTATAACACATGCTCTTCCACTATGTTGCTCACTGTCCTTGAGTCCAACTTTAAAGGAAGCCTGGATGAAAGCGTCTCTCCGAAATAAATATTGGGTTTTCCCTTTGATGCAAATGACGAGGTTGTCCTCAGAGAGAGGAATGTTCGATGTAACACTGACATGTGACTTGGAAGGCTCCAGACTAAATTCGCTGGGTGCCTCCACTGCGGCAAAAAAAGAGCAACAACAGCAATGTCTTATTTGTGTTATTTCTATAATTTCAGACCCTGGAGTTAAACAGTTTCTGGCTCCACGGTTTCTACCACTCTTGTTTATTTTCTGACCATGAAACTAACCACAGAATAACACTGAAAGGGGACTCGTAGGAACGGCACTGTTTGGTCTAGCTCGATTTTCCCCGCTTGTTTCACAGATTCTCATGCATGCGATGCCTTTGATGGAGTCTCTGTGCCTCCGAACAGAACATTGGCCATGTGATAATCTGTTTCTGATGGAAATATTAAGATTAGTAATACTGGCTGCATGCTCTCTTCAGGGGACTGACTACTGCCTTGGCTAGAAGGGTTGCCTACTCATACCATGTCAGATAAGATTTATTCTGTGTTGTCCTAAATCAATTTTTAAACCTCTTGGTATTGTACTGACATGTGTATATAAGGCCGGTATTAACTCACCCTATACAGTGCATGATGTATGAAATTCAAAATGGATTCCATACTTCTTTGCTGATTGTTATGCTGTTGCATTGATCTGATGACATCCATCCTGTTCTGATTTCTGATTGGTTATTGATGAGCAATAGGAAGCAGATGTAGAAGAGAGCATCAGTTATAGGATGATTTAGTACAGGGAGCCGTGGACAAAAGTGATCGTCCCATTGTACATGTCAGCGTTTCTTAGATGTCGCTCTGGCTTCAATTACACGCAGCGATTTGATGTTCCCTGGATAAAGACAGGCCGAAGATCCATGCCAAGAAAGATTCCTAACCCGTCTGCTTTAGTGGATGTCTTGGAAAGCAATGAAGAGGTTTTAGGTTTCTATGGATTTGGATGCTACCCTTGAAGGAACTAAGAATGGTATATATCTACTAGCAGGATTGTGTGTGAAAGCAAAAGCAATATAGCTGGAGAAACACGCAGATGAGATTGGCTGGGGTTTGAACCCGGGTCGTCTGCACGCCACAAGACTGTTGTTAGTCCAAAAGCAAGCGTGGTTCACCGAACCACCTAAGGTACAGTTCACCTTAGCTTTGACATCCTTGTCTGCACACTACAAGACTGTGTCAGCCCACTCAACTAAAACGTTGGCCTATAGGCATTTTCTCAGGTAGCTAATGCAAGTCAGGTCTCAGACAAATATTGGTTCACCAGAACACCTTAGTTACAGTATCACAGACTTCCTCAATATCTCGATGAAGTTACTGCACTGTAAAAAAAAAAAAGAAGAAAAAAAAAAGATATTGATTCAATGTACAATTGTAAGGCAACCAGCTGCAATAGGATTGTGAGTTTGCTCAACAAAATGTTCACACACAAACTTTTGTTGTGAGTTTGCTCAACACATTTTTTTTTGTTGCAAACTCACAATCCTATTGCAGCTGGTTGCCGTACAATTGTACGTCGAATCAACATATTTGTTTATACAGGGTGGAAGGAGAGAGAATTATGAAAAAATCCTCCTAAGGCTAAGGATATCCTCTGGAATTCCTCTGAGTTTGAGGATATTTCACAATAATTCCCTGAACTCATTAATACTAAATGTACACAAAGAACACTTGCCTAGAAAACCATGGTGTTCATTTGTCAGTGGTGTCACCGCAGTCAGTTCAACACACAATTACATGAACTAACCCTGAAAATGACAGCAAGTGTTATTAATGGTGATGTGTGAAATCCTGTGCAAACTGTCTATAAAGGGGAAACCCAGTCATTCTGCCTATATGAGAAATTGTTTAAGCTACACTACTTGGACAAAAGCTTGTCGAACATCTCATTCCAAAATCATGGCCATTAATATGGAGTTGGTCCCCCCTTTGCTGCTATAACAGCCTCCACTCTTCTGGGAATGATTTCCACTAAATGTTGGAACATTGCTACGGGGACTTGCTTCCAGTCGGCCACAAGAGCATTAGTGAGGTCGAGCACTGATGTTGGGTGATTAGGCCTGGCTCGCAGTCTGCATTCCAATTCATCCCAAAGGTGTTCGATGGGGTTGAGGTCAGGGCGCTGTGCAGGCCAGTCAAGTTCTTCTACACCGATCTCGACAAACCATTTCTGTATGGACCTCACTTTGTGCACTGGGGCATTGTCATGCTGAAACAGGAAAGGGCCTTCCCCAAACTGTTGCCACAAAGTTGGAAGCACAGAATCGTCTAGAATGTCATTGTATGCTGTAGCGTTAAGATTTCCCTTCACTGGAACTAAGGGGCCTAGCCCGAACCATGAAAAACAGCCCCAGAACATTATTCCTCCTTCACCAAATGTTACAGTTGGCACTATGCATTGGGGCAGGTAGTGTTCTCCTGGCATCCGCCAAACCCAGATTTGTCCGTCGGACTGCCAGATGGTGAAGCGTGATTCATCACTCAGGAGAACGCGTTTACACTGCTCCAGAGTCCAATGGCGGCGAGCTTTACACCACTCCAGCCGACTCTTTGAATTGTGCATGGTGATCTTAGGCTTGTGTGCGGCTGCTTGGCCATGGAAACCCATTTCATGAAGCTCCCAACAAACAGTTATTGTGCTGACGTTGCTTCCAGAGGCAGTTTGGAACTCGGTAGTGAGTGTTGCAACCGAGGACAGACGATTTTTACGAGCTAAGTGCTTCAGCACTCAGCGATCCCGTTCTGTGAGCTTATGTGGCCTACCACTTCGCGGCTGAGCCGTTGTTGCTCCTAGACGTTTCCACTTCACAATAACAGCACTAACAGTTGACCAGGGTGGCTCTAGGAGGGCAGAAATTGTATGAACTGACTTGTTGGAAAGGTGGCATCCTATGACAGTGCCACGTTGAAAGTCACGGGCCATTCTACTGCCAATGTTTGTCTATGGAGATTGCATGGCTGTGTGCACGATTTTATACACCTGTCAGAAACGGGTGTGGCTGAAATAGCAGAATCCACTCATTTGAAGGGGTGTCCACATACTTTTGTGTATTTATCAATACTGATAATAAAACCTTGTTCTATAGCTTATGTGTAACCGGCCGCATTGTTATCATCACCGCATTGTATCTTTATGTTTTCCATAATAATTGAACTAGTAACTACAGTAGCTCATGGGATGGAGTACCACATGTACAGTATATAATGATCCATTACTGCTGAACTCTGCATACTGTCTGATGTTATCCTGTTGAGTGGCTTGCTATGCCTATATTCTGACTATGTTTTCTCTCACAGCAAAAACTCATCTGGAGGCACAAGAAACACAACTAGAGAACACTCATAAGATGTAAGAATACACCTGATGTGATTTTTTCAGATGTTAGAGCTTCAGTATGATAACATTGGGACAATGATAATGTTGTGTCACAACAGCTTACTAAATTATCAGCTAAGTTCACTCTTTACTGCGCTGTGTCAATGTTTAGATCCCCAGGCTACATGGAACATGTACCTCTACCTCTAGATGGCCTTTACTGCGGGTCATGTGATAGACTAAAGGTGTCCAGTGTCTGGGTTGTTTATCCAAGCAGAGCCAGAGTAGACAGCGTTGGCTCCAGGCTTCTGTTAACACTAGGCAGGAATGTGTTCCCCCCAAACTCCAGGGTATTGATCAAGCACAAAACCAGGGCATTTGTCACTTTCACGTGTGCTCTCTCTTCCTCTATTTATCTTTCTCTCCTGTTTGTCTCTCTCTCTCTCTCTCTCTCTCTCTCTCTCTCTCTCTCTCTCTCTCTCTCTCTCTCTCTCTCTCTCTCTCTCTCTCTCTCTCTCTCTCTCTCTCTCTCTCTCTCTCTCTCTCTCTCTCTCTCTCTCTCTCTCTCTCTCTCTCTCTCCCCCTTTCTTTATGTGTTTGTCTCTGAGACTTGAGCACAGTGAGATTCATTTCCTTTAAAGGTTTTATAACCTTTTCATCTGGAATTTTATGTGTGGAGGGAGAATATCACTTTTATGTTATCGACTTAGGAAAGAATGTGATTGTGGCAGCTAATACATTCTAGTATTTCTTTGTGTACTGTTCTGAAATGTCCAGTCACCTTTACTTAGCATACTTCCATATCAAGTGTTTTTGTGAAATGCTCTTATTTTTCTAAGATTAACTTTCACATTTCACATATTTATTATAAGCCTGCAGGTTTCACAATAACTTAGTGTTTCTGTAATCTACAGTTGTAATTTGGGTATTTTGGGTTTGATGTAATGTTTTTGTTCTTTCTATCCTCAGTTTTCTGGAGCTGAGCGTGTTCTTTTCAGTCAAGGCCAAGGCGGGCGAGAAGGAAGTCTCTCCCAACACGCTGTTCTCTGTGTGGCATGAGTTCTCCACTGATTTCAAAGAGCTTTGGAAGAAGGAAAACAAACGGAGGTTACAGGAACGGTAAGGATTGGTGCAAGCGGTGTTTTGCAGTCCTTTTATGTGTGTTGAGTCTTATCGTATTCAATGAAAGACACTCTTTGCTGGGTCTAACTTTGTGGAGGGTTGTACAATGTATGTTCTGACCTTCTACAGACCTACCATAGACCTACCATAGACCTACCACAGATCGACTGTACGGTACATGTCAACTTTACTACTATATCTCCCTGGAACACAATGAACCTACTGTTTCACATTCACCCTCAAGCACACCAAGCACATTACCTTGACAAGCCAAGTGAAGTCATCCGTCAGCTTAGTGTGTAGAATAAAGCACCTTGACTGAGGTCAAATGTAGTGCACCTTGAGCTCTTCGACTCCCCTTGAAACAATAGAGAAGGCTGTGTGTTGTAACAACCAAGGATGCTGTGGCAATCAAACACCATTAATCCCAGAATGGAGTAGATGTTTTATGTAATCATCTCGTAGAAGGGAAATGGATCAGACAAACGTACATTTTGATTCCTATAGATATATTCATATTTCTATTGAACCTACCCTGTGCGGTCAATATCAAGCAGAAAGTCAGGAGTCGCCATAGATGAGAGTGTTGAATCTTCAGTGTTGGAATGAATGATCCCCAAACATGAGTTTCCAATAGCATGCATCACATGTTCACTATTAGATCCTATCAGAGTCATTCAAATTCATAGACAAGATAAGAGAGAGAAGGGTTGAAACGACCCAGATCGGTTTCTTAACCTCAATAATGAAAAGAACACATGAGCGATTCTGTTAGCTTCCAGTGGTTTGATGGGTTTAGAGATAGCATTTGAAAAGTCAACAAATGCTAATTGTTTCGTTCTGCTGGATGTAGATTACATTGTGATATGTATTTGTAAAATAAAAAGTCATGTCTTGTGTTTTGTTCATTTGCGGAATGATGAAAACAAAGTTGTATTCATTAACTATCTAGACAATTTAGACATTTAGACTCCCCCCCTCAACCTGACTTACTACAAAGGCATACCAAATTTGGACAAACACGCACACACGTGAATTTACTGGTGTAGAATGTATTTTTTTACAGCGTGCAGTGTTGAGAGTCAGGCCACTGAATGGTTTAAAGCTGGCTCTATCATCACAGTGGATCAGAAAGGGGCTTCTTAAAACATTGGAACTGGTCACCCATAACTTTCTCCTGTGTAAACAGCACAGACCCAAACCTTGCCTGGAGAACCTCACTGCTGAATTGCCTGACCTTTTACTACTGCTATCATACCTTATCTCCATTTCTAGGAGAAGGTACATTCAAATGCAAGCGTGTGTATATTACAAATGCATGGCTGAAACTAGTGGTGTCTTTTCAGACTGAAAATGGCAGAGGAGGTTTTCAAACAAGCCAGAGAGAAGGCCTCGTACAGCGTCAAACCCAAACAGTCCTCTGGAATAGTGAGTTCTCTTGTAGTCTATTTTTCCTTTGTCCTAAATACTTTTCTCCTAACACCTTTCTGTATATCTTCTGTCTCCTTATTCCTCATAATATACAAATGTAGGAACTTAATTTGACCTTTAGAAAATAATCTTGCAGCAATAGGATTTTAATGTATAGTCAATTTATGTAAATCACGAAGCTCATCTGCATGGAAAATTCTCAGCAACAAAGGAGTGATCAAATGAAGATCATACATCTGTATTTTCCCCCTTCTCACTCCTCGTTTTAAAAATCTCCGTATAAATCCCACCCGTCACCACTTTATTTTAGTGTCAAAATGCAGGGATTAATTCATTTACGTGCCCCATTGTAATGTCTGAAACTCACTTCCATCTGTTTTGAATTCCACAGAAAGCCAAACTGGGTCAGAAGATCTGAGCCAATGGACTGGAGAAGTCTTACCCAGGAAAGTTTGCACAAGTGAGATCAACACAATCTGATATGTCTTTTTAGCTATTGTAAATAGTTTATTTCTGTCATCCAACTGGTTATACATGTAAGTATGCCCAACAGGTTGTTACCGTGTTGGAAAGTTTGATATAAACACAGTACCATGCTTTGGCGCAGTCTGTCAATGAGAGATTTCCCCCAAGTCCAAAGAAAGTATTGTGCTGTCCAAAGTAAGTATTGTAGAATGAATTAAACAGTTAATTATTTTTGGACAGATGCCATTTTAATGAGAAATGCATCGTTTTCCAGTGAGACACACATGTTGTGGTATCTAGCCTATCCCCTGTAGCATTTGATAGAAGACACCAGTTAAGACAATCATGTTTCTATCCAATAAGCCATTTCTATCCATATCTGCACTGCCTTCCACTATAAAAAGGAGCACAAGAGTGAGCTTGTATATATTTGCTTACCAGACAGCAAGTGCCTTTATAGCACACTGAGCTAGTTAATGACAAATGAGCCAATGAAATGAATCTACATTACTCTGACAATACAACCTGTATGGAAACCAGACCTGCTTAGTGAAAACCTGCATTGTGACAATCATCAGTTTATCATACATTGTAGTTTCATAGAAGGATGATACATGATGTACAGTTGTAGTTTATGCAATAAATCATGAACTTAACCATGACTTGAGCTTAGCTGCTAAGGTATTTAGTACTAAGGTATTCAGTACTAAGGTATTTAGTAGGTCATCAGGATTTCACATCATCCTCTATTGTTTTTTATTATGGAACCATAGCTACATGTTGAAATAATATTATACAGTGAGAAATACTGATGTAAAATATAACTCTAAAAAATAACATTATCCACATTACATGTAAAATTATATGCAATCTGTATGTGACATATCATGTATGATTTGTATGTTTGAATTGTTTTCCTGTACTATGTTCTGTTGGAGCCTTGTAGAGCTGTTGGTGACTGTGTCCCCATGTGCAATAACGCCTTTGTTCCTGATAAAATACTATTTATTGAAGATGAATCATCCTGAAAGTCTTTATCTGAATAGTTGTTGAGCCTATTCTTCTCAACCATCATTAGTCAACCATATCCTTTAATGCCACAACATTGTTTGCATTCAGACCACACAGATGTTTCACATGAAATAGATTTTATATATATTTATAGCTAATTATCTTTTGACATATACATATATATTTATAGTACAACAGTTATACATAAAATAATAATATCATTTATTTACTGGCTAGCTTGATATTTGTGTGAAATATTTCACAGGTGGCTCTGAAATCCACAGGCAAATACTTAGACAGACTAGGGGTCTTTCTCTCAATCTGAAGCCCTATTGGCTGGACAGTTCCCCCAGGTAAGCCCAGTCCACAACACAACACAACATGCCATAGACAGCTGAAGAGCTCCACTTTCAGTCTAGAACTTGGTGCTGTGTTTATGGTTTTATATGTCCCTTCTAGAGCCAAAGGCCAGCTGAAAGGGGCCTTCAGTCCATGGCCATAGGTAAGGTAATATTACCAGTTTGTATAGAGTTGAAGGACCCAGTGGTTTTATATGACTGACTGTGTTGAACTGAAACATGTCTGTGCTTCAGTTGGTGTTGTGCTATGCTTCCATTTATGTCTTCGCTTTGCAGTTTCACCATAGCTGTCCATATAGTCAAAGGTCTAATAGATGGGCCACTCTGTACTACCAGTACCTGTAGGGTTCATTTAGTGTGACCAGTAGACCTGTGTACAAAGTGATGATGCAGAATAGTCCAATATAAGGGAGAGGTACTTGTCCCCTGTCATGTCTATGCTATTCATGTTCATGTTAACATTCACTTTCACAGTCACATTAGTGTCCATGGTGACTGTCATGGTCTGGTTCCGAAGAATTCCTCACAGTTTTCCGTTACCACTCACGTCCACCGACATACAGCGACACTGTTTGACACGCTGCACCTTGCGATGGCGAAAGGCCGGTTGCAGACCTGGACAGTCCAACTGCACAGTGAGCTGCGTGATGCGGTGCGGCCTGCAGAAGGAACAGGACTGGAAGGGCTCTTGGGCCTTGTTGTGGTTCTTCCGGCCGGACCCTGGGCCTCGATTTGAGCTGGGGCTCATGTGGCGGGGGATGTAGAAGGAGTTACACTGGCCATAGCAGAAGCGGTTGACCACTGTACGACTCCGGCAGCCCTCCTCGCTCACTGTCTGGCGGAGGGGTTGCGTCTTGCACCAGTCACGTCGGAGGTACCGGCGCTCCGTGACCACCAGGGCCTCCCGACTTGACGAAAGGACTTCGGGTTTCCGCGGCAACAGGCGCTGACGCTCCGACAGGTTGCCTTTGGTCTTGAAAAGTGAGGGGATGGAGCCCTGGGGGCGGGGCTTCCTGGTCTCTGTGGCAACACAGAGCACCCCAGCCAGTAGGACCGGGAGAGTGATTCTCCAAAACATTCTGGGAAAGAGTAGACAGAAAGGTTAGTTTCAGTGCTACACAACTAAGATTGAGCCTTGTACATAAACAGTGACTATACTGTGACTAGAATGTATTGGTTTAAGAATGTAGCGAGGTTGAGTCTACTGGGTATGTCTCAATCCTGAAACTATTCCAGTGCAACAGCACTCCGTCTGTGTGTGTATGCTTTGGTGTTTAGCCTATGTATGTGTGTGAATGTTCACGTCATGTTGAACTGCCCCCTCCTCTTTCGTCTGCCCTTTAAGGAATCATTGAGTTAATCAATCGTTCATCTTGTCAACGTCTCTGTGTCAATACTTCTATTTGCTTTCTTCTCAGCTACAGAACTCTTCCAAAAATAAACATGTCTTGCCATCAAAGGAAACCCTTAAACACCCATAATGAGAAAAGGAAGTTGATTTTATTGGTCTCGTCGCCGGTTAAAATAATTAGGGCTTTGCTTACTCTAGTCATGAACTATGCCGCAGATATGTAAACATGCATTAGTAGGCCCATCTGAATGTTATTAGGGGAGGACAAGAGTACCCTGTGGGTCCCCATTCCCACTCTGTGACCAAGCCCTATGAGCACTATAAACTGCCTCTCTCCACACTGTCGACTGGCAGATGTGAGACTGAGATTAAACCCTCAATAAACACACATACATATACATACACACTCACACACACATACAATTCACAATGTAATCCCAAAAAAAGGTATGTAGAATTGGGAAAAGGTATGCTTTAAGTTGAATACCTTTGTTGGGACAGAGAATTACTGCCATGTATCTGTGTTAATGCCAGTACAATTTGTCAATCACTCAAAAATCTTTGCAACAGATGTTGTTCTTGAATTGCATATACAGTATAAAGTAAGAATTCTGAATGCGGACCAAAAGCCCCACAAAGTCATTGGCCACTCCTATTCCCTGAAATACTTATTTGCTGTGCAAATGTTACATCCCTTCTCAATTTCTTGGACTCAAACACAATTGGATGTGGGACAATAACTTTATCATAATCCACTTTTGGTTTCTGTCTCTGTTTAGTTTCTGCTCTTGACCCTGGGTGAAGAGCGCTCTGCCCTTTTAAGCTCTCTTTGTCTCAATGAAACTGTCCCACTGTTCACAGTAATCTATTGATCAGCTGTATCTATGACCAGAAAGTAATAAAGTATAGAACAGCAGAGCCAGGAACCATGAGGCTGGTGGAGGGCTAGGTACTGGTATACCCAGGAACCATGAGGCTGGTGGAGGGCTAGGTACTGGTATACCCAGGAACCATGAGGCTGGTGGAAGGCTAGGTACTGGTATACCCAGGAACCATGAGGCTGGTGGAAGGCTAGGTACTGGTATACCCAGGAACCATGAGGCTGGTGGAGGGCTAGGTACTGGTATACCCAGGAACCATGAGGCTGGTGGAGGGCTAGGTACTGGTATACCCAGGAACCATGAGGCTGGTGGAGGGCTAGGTACTGGTATACCCAGGAACCATGAGGCTGGTGGAGGGCTAGGTACTGGTATACCCAGGAACCATGAGGCTGGTGGAAGGCTAGGTACTGGTATACCCAGGAACCATGAGGCTGGTGGAAGGCTAGGTACTGGTATACCCAGGAACCATGAGGCTGGCGGAAGGCTAGGGACTGGTATACCCAGGAACCATGAGGCTGGTGGAAGGCTAGGTACTGGTATACCCAGGAACCATGAGGCTGGTGGAAGGCTAGGTACTGGTATACCCAGGAACCATGAGGCTGGTGGAGGGCTAGGTACTGGTATACCCAGGAACCATGAGGCTGGTGGAAGGCTAGGTACTGGTATACCCAGGAACCATGAGGCTGGTGGAAGGCTAGGTACTGGTATACCCAGGAACCATGAGGCTGGTGGAGGGCTAGGTACTGGTATACCCAGGAACCATGAGGCTGGTGGAAGGCTAGGTACTGGTATACCCAGGAACCATGAGGCTGGTGGAAGGCTAGGTACTGGTATACCCAGGAACCATGAGGCTGGTGGAAGGCTAGGTACTGGTATACCCAGGAACCATGAGGCTGGTGGAGGGCTAGGTACTGGTATACCCAGGAACCATGAGGCTGGTGGAGGGCTAGGTACTGGTATACCCAGGAACCATGAGGCTGGTAGAGGGCTAGGTACTGGTATACCCAGGAACCATGAGGCTGGTGGAGGGCTAGGTACTGGTATACCCAGGAACCATGAGGCTGGTGGAAGGCTAGGTACTGGTATACCCAGGAACCATGAGGCTGGTGGAAGGCTAGGTACTGGTATACCCAGGAACCATGAGGCTGGTGGAGGGCTAGGTACTGGTATACCCAGGAACCATGAGGCTGGTGGAGGGCTAGGTACTGGTATACCCAGGAACCATGAGGCTGGTAGAGGGCTAGGTACTGGTATACCCAGGAACCATGAGGCTGGTGGAGGGCTAGGTACTGGTATACCCAGGAACCATGAGGCTGGTGGAGGGTTTAGAGAAGAGGACTGAATGGATGGAGGATGATGGTGGTCATGAGAAGGACAAGGGGAGTTGAACCTCTTCAGTGTCTTCCAGAGCAATTGATGCGTGATGAGAACGTTTACATAATTCATGCATTGATGTCAGTAGGAGATTTCTGTGAAAGTTCAAGTTACGCACGACTAAGTCTGGCTCAACTCTATCATGAGGACAAATCTCTTACACACACACACACACACACACACACACACACACACACACACACACACACACACACACACTTGACCACAAAGGGTCAAACCTAATGATGATGTTACCTTCTGTCCCCACTGCATGTCGTAACCCTCCTCCATCATTCAATGATCTACTCACCAGTTAAACAAATGCATTTGTCCCTAAAAACATTCAGTGACTACTGATCAGAATGGATTAAGTCAATCCAACACAGTGGGCTTCCTGGAAAGTTTTTTCTCTCTATTTCCCCTTCATTAGTTAAGAAGACCAGCCCAGGTCTGGTGAGTTTAAAGGCCCTAGGGGTTGGAGGGATATCCTGACTGTGTACACAGCAGATGACAGATATGTTATATAGTCAGTGCTTCAGTCCTTCTCCACTTCCAAACTTTGCCTAAGTATGATACAGACGACCCTGCCAGCTATCGTCATCAATCTCCCAGCAAGACAAATTGCGGTTTGGAGGTTGGGGGGGAAGTAGTGGGGGATAATGATAGTGTACAGAGAGACTGTTGGAAAACAAAACAAACTATTTAGCCCTGACTTTAGTGCTTGCGGCCCCCCTCATCCACCCCCCTGACTCTCTCTCTCACCAATCATCATGGAGTCTGAGCCGGAGGGAGACTGTGGTTTTTGTATTATCGGTGAGACAGCTGAACTGGACCATGCTATCTGTCCACAAACAGGGCCACTGCATGTTATATCACAACCACAAATACCAGGCTCTATACGCTTGAATGAACCATCTCAGACCTCAGGTCTACAAATACTGAACCAAAAACAAAACTGGGATAGCTATCTCCCAGAGTAACAATTGCCCATGGCAACTTGAGCTTTACTGACCGCAGTGGGTAGCTACACTTGGATGAACTTTCCGTCTGCACCACAGTACCAGCGCCTCTATTGTAATACATCAACTATGATAGGTCAAGGGTTCTTCAATAATGAAATCTGCTAATTATTCAGTCAATAAGCTCAAAGCAGTACCTTCCACATGGGCCCTGAAATAAAGTGTTAGCAATGACAAGAACAAGAACAGGCCTAAAATGACAGGTCAAAACAAAGCCTGTGTTACACAATAATTATAGCAAAGTGTGTCAGGAAATGTAATAGACGGATAACTGACATCAATTATTGTTTTCAATTCAACAGGCCAAAGCTCACACACAGAAAACAAAACTCTGTGTTTTTACAGTGCCTTGCAAAGTATTCATCCCCCTTGGCGTTTTTCCTATTTTGTTGCATTACAACCTGTAATTTAAATTGATTTTTATTTGGATTTCATGTAATGGACATACACTAAATAGTCCAAATTGGTGAAGTGAAATGAAAAAAATATTTTTTTTCAAAACATTCTAAAACATAAATAACGGAAAAGTGGTGTGTGCATATGTATTCACCCCCTTTGCTATGAAGCCCCTAAATAAGATATGGTGCAACCAATTACCTTCAGAAGTCACATAATTAGTTAAATAAAGTCCACCTGTGTGCAATCTAAGTGTCACATGATCTGTCACATGATCTCAGTATATATACACCTGTTCTGAAAGGCCCCAGAGTCTGCAACACCACTAAGTAAGGAGCACCACCAAGCAAGCGGCACCATGAAGACCAAGGAGCTCTCCAAACAGGTCAGGGACAAAGTTGTGGAGAAGTACAGATCAGGGTTGGGTTATAAAAAAATATCCGAAACTTTGAACATCCCACGGAGCACCATTAAATCCATTATTAAAAAATGGAAAGAATATGGCACCACAACAAACCTGCCAAGAGAGGGCCGCCCACCAAAACTCACGGACCAGGCAAGGAGGGCATTAATCAGAGAGGCAACAAAGAGACCAAAGATAACCCTGAAGGAGCTGCAAAGCTCCACAGCGGAGATTGGAGTATCTGTCCATAGGACCACTTTAAGCCGTACATTCCACAGAGCTGGGCTTTACGGAAGAGTGGCCAGAAAAAAGCCATTGCTTAAAGAAAAAAATAAGCAAACACGTTTGGTGTTTGCCAAAAGGCATGTGGGAGACTCCCCAAACATATGGAAGAAGGTACTCTGGTCAGATGAGATTACAATTGAGCTTTTTGGCCATCAAGAAAAACACAATGTCTGGTGGAAGGCTAGGTACTGGTATACCCAGGAACCATGAGGCTGGTGGAGGGCTAGGTACTGGTATACCCAGGAACCATGAGGCTGGTGGAGGGTTTAGAGAAGAGGACTGAATGGATGGAGGATGATGGTGGTCATGAGGACAAGGGGAGTTGAACCTATTCAGTGTCTTCCAGAGCAAAGGATGCGTGATAAGAACGTTTACATAATTCATGCTTGATGTCAGTAGGAGATTTCTGTGAAAGTTCAAGTTACACACAACTGAGTCTGGCTCAACTCTACAGGAGGGCAGCTCTCTCTCTCAGCCCAGTCCAAGCTCTTCTCTGTCCTGGCACCTAAATGGTGGAACCAGCTTCCCCATTAAGCTAGGACAGCAGAGTCCCTGCCCATCTTCCAAAAGCCATATGTACAAATGTAATTACAATTTTGTAGACAGATTAGAATACATTGAGAGAACGGGTTCAGAATATATGGATCAATGAAAGAATGCCATCTATGCATCTACGTCTCCGTACAAACTGGTAGATTAAAAAATACTCAGATCTTGTAGATTATTTAGGCTAATTTTATGATTAGAAAAGTATGTATGAATCATTAAAAAAACAGGTTTGGAGAGCCTTTATGCACTAAACATATTGATGAATAAAAAATACAGTGGTTTAATTCATCCTGAAAGTTGTCATATTCAAGTTCAATATTGGAAGTTGTAAAAAGTGTACAATAGGGGTTGAACAATAGTCCTATAAATCTGCTATAATCCTCACTAATCATGGCACTATATGACAACCGTTCAGTCGTCGTGAACTGTGCGCCATGCTCCAGGTTTAAACTGCTAGGTGTGGTCTGAGTTCCATAATGATTCAAATAGGCTACATGTTCCAAATTATTGCACAACATCATCCTAATCTGATCCACTAATGCTAGCGACCCTCAGGAACAATTTACACGGACATGACAGAGGAAAGAAAGGTAAAAGGACACTAAAGTGACAGTTATAAATGTATGTGGGTATTACTGACGGTGGCTCCCGATAGTGGCAAATATTTAATATGATACAAATTGTCAAATAAAAAGGAGACAAGCCTGGGCATAGGCTATAATTAAAACATTCTAAAGCGCATACATCACCTCGGCAGGTTCAGAAGCCTATAGCTTGGGTGTCCAAATTTCATCCACGCAAATTATGAGGGCACACAATTAAAATTCTGAATAACGGTACAGCTATTTAGAGCCTATTTCACTGTGGAAAAGGGGCCGCAATACATGTCATGTTGATATGAGTTTGCTTCCAAATGGTTGGTTTCACATTTGTCTCCAGGGATCAAAAGGAAAATCATCAAAAACAATTGCTATGTGTATTTACAATCCCCTTCTCCAAACAGAATACTAATTTACCTAGCTCTTAACAATAGCGCTTATGCATTTATAAATTACAGTGCAACGAGAATGGTGTTATTTCTATCGCAAAAAGAAAGTAGATGCTTTTTTCACTTGGAACCGGCAGGTTCACTCGACCTTATTCATGGTTTCCTTGCGTGTAAAGGTGGTGGAATTATGAGGGAATTAAATAAAAGTCTGAATATGGTTTATCTGTAGACACACCTCCGCCACACCTTCATTTCTTAGATCGCCACCCCGAACGAATAGCAGGTGAATAGCATGCTATTCTCATGCTTAAATTCAAGGTTAGAATACACATAGAGAGAACAGTGGATAAAAGGGAATGACGTCCCATTTAACTCGGGTCGGAATCAGGATCATAGCGAGGATGGCTAAAATATAATCGATAGTGTGTTCCCCACCTAGAGGGAGTGAATTACTGCGTAACATAACCAACCCTAAACTGCAGCTGAACACAACAGGCCTGTACAGTCCCTATCAGTGTCTGTACTGATAACTTAAATCTGTCAAGTGAGAAAAACAGTGTTAAAAAATATATACTGATACTAGAGAGGGTGGTATTTAAATAAATTAAACTTGGGAGATTCAGCAAGAACCAATTGCCCTCCTCCAGCAAGGCAATGCATTGTTTCAATATTACAAACACACAGTGTTTAGAAATTGATATCTCATATTCATTAACAAAGAGCTCTTTGGGATTAAACTGGAAATAATATAGTGCGGGGAAGGGTTTATATCAAAGGGTTTATATTAGGACAAAGATGTGTGTCCTGCCTAAATCCTCTTTGGAATCAGAGCTATCAGTCCAAGGTGGAGCCGTCACCAGAGCGGTGAGTCGGATCAGAAGCCAAGCTCGCTACTCACACAACGCGTACACACGCAAACTCTCAACCACACATGTAATTAATCTGTCTCTCACACATTCACAAGTCCCGTTTATACCGGCTTCTAGCTTGCGTCCTTTTTCCTGATCTTTTCCACGTTCTGATTGTGCCCACATTTTTAGAGAGGTGTAGACAATCAAAACACACATTCTGATCTGATTGTGATCAGATCATCCTGTCCACCTCTGGAGGTTGTCAGACAGGCATGGTGTCTGGATATCTTACAAGTGTAGACAGATCTGGACAGAGACACCATTGAAATCATAATTATTCCGCTCTATAAAATCATTGACAGGTGGCACCATTGACTGATTACATCAATATATATCTTACAATAAATAAATATTATTTTGAAAGAATAGCTGTGAAATTATTTGCATAAAGGAAGGGACCAGGAAATCTGGTCACAATGCAGACACAGTGGACGGATAACAGACACATTTTAATACCATGTGTAGACACATTTCTGGAAATGTGGGCACAATCAGAATGTAGACCAGATCAGGACAAATTACCCATGTTAGCACCAGGTATAAACGGGGCTACAGTCTCTCTTACACACTGATGGATTTACACTGTGACACAAAGTTACATTCTCACCTTAATTATATAGCTTCTCCCACACTTACACACACCTAATCATTTATCACTAATACAGTCTTTCATTCATTAGCCAAATCAACAATCACCCACACACCCATTAACTCAATGAAAGCACTCAATTCCATAAACATTCAGGAAAATGCTTCCTGTGATTGAATCTCACCCTCTATACCTGTTGCTCTCCAGCCTGAATAACTGACCAGCCACCAAGACTACTGCATGACCTGAAGGAGGAAGACAGTGACTGTACCTCACAGTGTCCCGGGACAGTGGGGTGATCCCGTCTCCGTTAGGGGTAGCTGTCCACCCTTACTGGTCCTGGAGAGGGAATCCTGGTGTTGGTTTCCATGGGAACAGCAGGGGTTCCTGAGGTGGACTGTCAGTTGAGTGTCCCAAGGTCTGTGGTCCTGTTTCTCTCCACTGAGTCTGTATCTTTGAGTTTATTAATAATCCATATTTATCTCAAAATATGTATATATCTCTTTCTCCTCTCTTTGTGTAATCTGTCTTTCTCTGCCATTGGGTTTCTGTGTCTCAGTATTCTAGTGCTGTCTCTGTGTGTCTACAGCTGGGTTTGGACTCTCACTTCTGCTTTCCCCTAGACATTGACGGGGGCTTTCTATTGGCTCTGATCACAACATGAATCAAACCAAGCCTCACCTCTCTCCCTTACCCTCTCTATTTCTCTGCATACTTATCCTCCCTCCTCTTTCCACAAACATACTCACTGCTGACTCTCCAATCTTGGAATCCCCTGTCAGTCTCCCTCCCTCCCTCCCTCCCTCTCTCTCTCTCTCTCTCTCTCTCTCTCCCCCTCTTCCCTCTATCACTCCCTCTCGTACTCTGAAACCCAAAATCCCTCTTCCTCTCTCACTATCGCCCCCCTTCACGCAATTTCCTCCCTCGCTTTCCCTGTCTCTCCCTCACTTTCATACTAATCTCTCTCTCTTTCTCTTTCCACCTATCCACCTTTCTTCTCACCTGGCCATGAGGTGGGTTCAATGATTAGGTGTTCCAGTACCACTGAAAGCCTTCAACACACACCACCAAAGAAACAAAGACCAGTTCAAGGAAACTTTTATCTGACATCCATCTCAGCTCTCTCTGAGCCTCTCATAAGACCACAACAGATTGTTCCTTTTTCCCAAACATGGGTGTGTGAAATCACATAATCCATATATCATTCTTACGCCTGCCTACTCACATGTCGACAAGACAAGACCCTTTGAAATTCCCAATATTTTGGTTTAGGTATAAAGAAGAAAGACAATGATGTTTTTGGAACTGGAACAGACAAAAAACACTGGCTGTCATTCACCATCAAAAATCTGAAACGTCTACAGAAAAACTTCACTGTCTAAACAATTACCATTTGATCCTACCAGTAGAGAATAGCAGGAAACTATAGCAGCTGAATTCAAGCCTCAGTCTTTGTCCATACTATGACTAATATCTTAAGTCATGGTTTCTCATGGCTTAAATATACTGACTGGCCTGAACTGACAAGGTTATGGTTTGTGAAACTCTGTTAGTGATATTAGCAATTAAGCCTTAGGGCTCAATTGACTTCGTAGTGCTGAACACCCACGCTCTAGCGCGACATGGGCAATGTTCCCGCCGTTCGCGGAGACTGCATTCATGGTAAATGCTGAATATGTCGGCTCGATCGGAAACTACCTTTCAATTTCAATCGTGTTATAAAGCAGATCTTCAGCGCTACTGATTGAATCAAGCCCTTAGCGCGCTAGAAATGTAAAGCGAATTTCCGATTGAGCAGACATATGCAGCATTTACCGTGAATGCAGTCTCCGCTAACGCTGGAAAATTACCTTTAAATTTCAATCTCGCTGTAACGCTGAACTTCCTCCATACGGATTGAATACAGCCTTTACTTTTTGTGGTCGTGTTTTTTGTACAGTATAATAAATGTCTAAATTGCTGACAAATAACACATTTGAACAAAATCAACAAATAAAGCATTATTTTTTGCAAACATACAACTTATTCCCTTAAATTATAGTAAAATAAGCGAAGACCAGTTCTAATCTAATGGATACCCAAAACTACTGTAGGTTCCGCTCTGTTAAATCTACCACCATCTAGTGGCAACAACTAAACTGCAGATGACAGTCTGTGCCCTTAGCAGACAGAGCAGTGAGAATAATCATGAGCTATTACACTGACTCCAGATCAGTATGTCCATCTCCTCCTGCTAGTCATTACAAAATGTATTGATTCATTACCAGGACAGTTAAAACAGATAAAGGGCCAACTTTAATACATTTTTAAGTGTCTTTAAATATGGTATAAAAATAAATGCAGGAGAGAGTAACAAAGAAGTGCGTTCTACAGAAGACAGAAGACAGCAGCTTGAATGTGACTTTACAAGTGTAATGAAAACTGTGCTAATTACTGTAGTGCAATAAAAGCAATGCAAAATAAACATAATAATTTATATATATGTATACTGCACAACACTTCCCTTATCGTGACAAAAGTAGGTGTGATTACAGATCGTGTACTGTATAGTAATAATATTTTGATTAGATTTTACTGTTAAGCTGTCGTTTCCAATTAATTGTTTTCTGACATCATTAGCTCAGCTGGTGAGGAACACGTGTGTCCATCAGATATGGTGGAAGTAACTGGACACTGACTTTCTTTAAAGGCATTATCTGGTCTCAATGTCTGTCCTAAAATGCCTGTCTGTCCCAAAATGCCTGTCCTCGCCAATAGTAGATATAGATCAGGTAAAATAAATAACAAGCCTTCTCCTTGGACATGCAACATCTGATGTACTGTCCAGCTCATCGTCTGAGTGGAAAGCAGACAGTGATGATGTAGAAATGACGTAGAAATGGTCCTCCTCTATATCGCAGAGTGGCTGTATTTTAGCATGATGGCACAAGGTTGGTCAGCCTCTTGGATGTCAGGGATTTCCCCTGGGAGAAGGAGAGAAGAAGCGGGAAAGAGAAAGAGAGAGAATGAGATCAATTGTCTACTGTAATCTAAGATTCACTCCAACACCCTCCTGTAATATAGCATGTGGAAATGTCTGTGTGTTAGCAGAGTGAGCGAGAGTTCTACCTGGTCGGAATATGAAAGTGTGTAATGTCAGGATTATACTGACATCCTATGGGCATCAAGTGTACAACATGATTGCATCATACTGTGTTATTGTGTTATACTGTAAATCAGACATGCTGTAGCTTCCTTAATCTGAGTAAAGTTAATTCAGAGAATACAGTTTACATCAAGAGCTGTCAAAAGAGCTGTCTCCATGCAATATGCAAAAATGTGAGGGTGAACACAGAGAGGATGAAAGTCAGTGAGGTGAGCAACCACATGCAATTTACTGTAACAATCTGCACTGATTGTTGGCATTATTACCTGGATGTAAAATCCTTCAAAACAAGTTCTTACTTTTCTGTGGGGACAAGGAGAGAACACAGAATGAATGAGGGAGGACATTTTGGCAGGTTGGTTTCAGGGGCCAAAATGGGAGACATGCAGGAGAGGCCACATGCCTCTGTCCTGTAACAGCTCAGCTGACTCTTCTAAAGGCTGGATTCAATCTGTATCGCAGAAGTATCACGGAAGATCCACGTTATAGCTCGATTGAAATTTAAAGGCAATGTTCCCGCGTTCGCAGAGACTGCATTCACAGTAAACGCTGCATATGTCGGCTCAATCGGAAATTACCTTTACATTTTAACGTGGATCTTCTGCGATACGGATTAAATCCAGCCTTAACTCTCAGAGGAGTTAACAAATGCAACATTGTGTATCAAACTACACTAAAACATGATTTCACAAGAATAATAAACCAATATGTATAGGTTATATCCTGATATTATTGTGCTCCTATTGCATCTAGTTCTTGAAAGGGAATGATGAATGTCTAACTACCATTGTTGCATAAATATTTTTTTACTAATAAATGTCTGATTAATTAGTTAATCATGAAATATACAGTGCCTTTCAGAAAGTATTCACACCCATTTACTTTTTCCACATTTTGTTGTATTACAGCCTGCATTTAAAATGTATTAGATTGAGATTTTTTTGTCACTGGCCTACACACAATACCCCATAATGTCAAAGTGGAATTATGTTTGTCCACATTTTTACATATGAATTAAAAACGAAAAGCTGAAATGTCTTGAGTCAATAAGTATTCAACCCCTTTGCTATGGCAAGCCTAAATAAGTTCAGGAGTAAAAATGTCCTTAACAAGTCACATAATAAGTTGCATTGACTCACTCTATGTGCAATAATAGTGTTTAACAGGATCTTCGAATGACTACCTCATCTCTGTTCCCCACATATTCAATTATCTGTAAGCTCCCTCAGTCGAGCAGTGAATTTCGAATACATATTCAACCACAAAGACCAGAATTTGCCTCTCAGAGATGGGCACCTATTGGTAGATGACACCTATTGGCAGACATTGAATATCCCTTTGAGCATGGCAAAGTTATTAATGGTGTATCAATACACCCAGTCACTGTAAAGATATAGGCATCCTTCCTAACTCAGTTGCCGGAGAGAAAGGAAACTGCTCAGGGATTTTACCATGGTGAAAGGCCAATGGTGACTTTAAAACAGTTACAGAGTTTAATGGCTGTGATAGGAGAAAACTGAGGATGGATCAACATTGTAGTTACTCTACAATACTTACCTAATTGACAGAGTGAACAGAATAAAAATATTCCAAAACATGCATCCTGTTGCCAACAAGGCACTAAAATAATACTGCAAAAAATGTTTTGGGGAAAAATAAATACAACACATTACTGAGTAATATCTCCATATTTTCAAGCATAGTGGTGGCTGCATCATGTTATGGGTATGCTTGTAATCGTTAAGAACTAAGGAGTTTTTCAGGATAAAAAAGAAACGTAATGGAGCTTCTAAGCAAAGGCAAATTCCTAGAGGAAAACCTGGTTCAGTCTGCTTTCCACCAGACACTGGGAGATAAATTCACCTTTCAGCAGGACAATAACCTAAAACACAAGGCAAAATCTACACTGGAGTTGTTTACCAAGAAGACAGTGAATGTTCCTGAGTGGCCATATTACAATTTGGACTTAAATCTGCTTGGAAATCTATGGCAAGACTTGCAAAAGGTTGTCTAGCAATGATCAACAACCAATTTGACAGAGCTTGAAAAGAATAATGGGGAAATATTGTACAATCCATGTGTGCAAAGCTCTTAGAGACTCACAGCTGTAATCGTTGCCAAAGGTGATTCTAACATGTGTTGACTCAGGGGTGTGAATACTTATGTAAATTAGATATTTCTGTATTTCATCTTCAATAACTTTGCAAAAAGGTCTAAAAACATTTTTTCACTTTGTCACTATGCGGTATTGTGTGTACATGGGTGAGAAAAAAACAACAATTTAATGCATTTTGAATTCAGGCTGTAACACAACAAAATGTGGAATAAGTCAAGGGGTATGAATACTTTCTGAAGGCACTGTATAGGTTAATTTCTGAAATGAAACACAATAATTCCGTTAACAAAACTCTTAGAAAAGCTTACTTGGTGCTATAATTGCAACATAAAAGTCCAAAGGGAAGGAAAGGAGAGGCACAGTACATGTTGACAAGGCCCTGAAAAAGATGGTCATGAAACGTCACCATGCCCGTGTCCATGACAGGTCCCAGAGGTGAGGGAGGGAAGGAGAGAGTGATAAAGCAGTGGACATGCTTTATCTGAACAGGCCCGTTGGTCGACCAGAAAAACCCATGTCCTCTTACCACATTTCGAGTGAATTTCTCAAATGAAGTTCTGCGGTCCTGAATGTCTCCATACTTAACCAAAAAAAGAAGAAAAAGAAACAAAAAGAAAAGAAACAAAAAGAAAGACAGAAAAGAAAGACAGAGCTGAAACCAAAAAGTGAAGGAATGGGAAACAAACTAAACTGTGAGGAGAGGCCCTTTGAAAAATAAAAGCGAAAATAAGGATATGCTGATGTGATTACGATGAGAATTATACAGTGATATGTGACATAACACAAAACATAAGCCAAATCATAGAAAATCATGAAGGAACTATCATTTTAATTATAAACTGGGTGGTTCGAGCCCTGAATGCTGATTGGCTGAAAGCTGTGGTATATCAGACCTTATAAACTGGGTGGTTCGAGCCCTGAATGCTGATTGGCTGACAGCCGTGGTATATCAGACCGTATACCACAGGTAAGACAAAACATGTACTTTTACTGCTCTAATTACGCTGGTAACCAGTTTATAATAGCAATAAGGCACCTCGGGAGTTTGTGGTATATGGCCAATATACAACGGCTAAGGGCTGTATCCAGGCACTCCGCGTTGCGTCGTGAATTAGAACAGCCCTTAGCCGTGGTATATTGGCCATATCCCACACCCCCTCAGGCCTTATTGCTTAATTACCCCATTATCACAACCATCGTTACAGGTCAGACACCTTATGAGGCATTTTCTTTACATGTGAAAATGCTGCTACAGTAGCTATTCCTTCACTGCTGGAGGCACCAATGTCATTGATCCAGGCCTGAGGCAGGGCAGGTCAGAGAACAGCAGTGCACACAGCCATGTTTATTCTTTGAAGACCTTACCTTTTTCTTGGCCTGTAGCAGCTCCTGGTAGGCACTGGAACGGATGAAGCGGCTGTAGGAGTCACTCTTCATCAGCTTGAAGATGTGATCCTGTCAACCACAAGGAAATGGTTCAACCACAGTGATGGTCATGTTGTAACAACCCTTGATACAATTCAACGTCCCAGAATATTTTCTGTTGAGACAAATGTACTGAACAGTACAGTAGCTTATCCAGCTGATTTCCCAAACACACTACAAGCATAAGTCAGTAACCTGCCTATAATTACCCTACTGTTCACTAACATATTACTACAGTGTTACCTGTGCGTCCTCAAAGGCGTAGCGTCCAGGGTCCTTGACGTTCTGGGTGGTCTTGTCATAGCTCTTAGAGTCAACGTTGATGGCACTGGGAGCTCCAGAGGCCAGGAACTCCTGCCAGATCTCCTGAACCCGGGTCGGGACCTCCCGGATGGGCCTTTTCTTTACCTCCTGGACCGCTAGCCAGAACCTGCAGGACACAACACGGGGGGCGGGGAATAACACAGTTGTATTTTGCATCATCATCACCATGATGTGGCCGGTGACACTTTGCTTCTTGAAAGTCCAATATCTTGAAAAATTGACTGCTGACATGCAAAACATTTTGGGACTGTATCAACGCTGGACTAATTAAAAAAATACCAAAAGATAATCTTTATAGTTAAAGGGAAAATCCACTCAAAATCTATCCCTTGAACCCCTTTATTTTTGTCTTTCTCTATCACTCTTCAGGCTAATATAGGACTAGCAACATATTATATGTGTGCATGCTTGTGCCTGCTGTGCATGTTTTGTCCAGGATAAGCCGTTTTCCCAACATGGTTTCTTATAGGAATTTCTGGATAAGTATTGCAGAGATTTTGTCTGAAAATATTTGTCTGAAATATAAATTCAGTGCTCAGTTATGTCCTTTAATGATGATAACATCACATATCTAATTATAGGGTAATTAATGTGACCAATTAGGTGTTAAATTCCACCTCTGACTCTCACTCAGTTAGATAATAACACATTACCAGATTGACCTGAAGATTAGCTCTGGGCAAAACAGTTCAGACAAGTACCAGAAGAGGAAGTACAGGAAACATGAATGAAGTGCAAGGATAGGTTATGATTGTGTGTGAGAGAAAGGAAGTGAGAGTGTGTGCATGTGGGGGTGTACGTGCGTGCATGTGTGTTACGTGTGTGTGTATGTACTGTATCCCTACCTCAGGTTCTCTGAGCTGAACTCAGACTCCAGGAACTTGAGGAACTGCTCCCTCCCCACCTGATCCTTGAGAACCTCGTTGATGCCGAAAGCCCACCTCTTCACCCTCTGCTGACCTGGCTCCTTACTAGGAAGAGACACACGCAGTCAGACACCACAGTGTATAGAGGGAAAATCTCAGTGAACAGTTAACAGTGCACACTACACAGCTACAAATAATTTTATTACTACCTGACATCCCTCAGGAGATGGTCTGATCCAGAGCAACTCACAAATAATTTACTGGTACCACTCACTACTTGTACCAGTGTAAAACAACACAGAATAACCACAGAGATGTAATAATAATTTTTAAAAAGACAGTCCAAGAAGACACACCTGGCCTCCAGCTCCCACACTGCGGTGTCGTCTGAGATCCAGGGGTTGGAGGGGTCGGTCGGCGTGATGAAGGGGTCATATTCCACATACTGCTCTGTATAGGCCAACAAACTGGAGAGAAAGACTTACTATTCAGTTCAGGCAGGTAGAGTGGACAGAAAATGTGACAATGTATTGTGCGGCCTGGGGAACTCAGGATATGACTAACAACAGTGCTACACAGTATTTGACCTTCGAAGATAGCAGGAAGTGATGCAGTATCTTTGTTTTAACACAATAGTGAGTAACCCAGGCAGCTGAGGATGGTAATCTCTGTTCAATGTTACGTACTCTCTGTTCAGTGTTACATAACAGCACAATAAATTACAATTAGCCTTAGTGCTGATGATACACAGCAGGTATTGTTCAGGCTAAACACTTTTCAAGGTTGTCTAAGCTCTTAATTACTGGCTACATTAAGTTTTAGAGAGTTCATGAAGGGATCAGTGGGGGGAAAATGAAGAGATGGAGAACTTCGCTCACCTCTCGGCCACTTTGGACATTTTCAGTCGATGTCTGTCTAATTGCCCTCCCCAATAATTGATCTGGAACAACAAGGGGAAACAGTATTTTGTGAATTTCTGGAAACTGGTCAAACTAATAAGACAGTAACAGTGTTGCCATCTTAAGTGTACATTTGGAAAGAACAGTTTCCTTCCAATCATACATTTTGCAATGCAAGAGAAGCTACCCAGGCAGTCCAGCAACCTCTACATTACCTGGTCCTGCAGCTGCTCCTCTGTGGCTGGCTTGGCCTCTTGGGCGGGGGTGTGAGTGGGGCTGTGGGTTCGCACATCATTCTGAGGCCCATATACAGACTGAGGCAGAGACAATCAAACAGAAACCACCCAAAGTCAATTTTATTTTTTATTTTTTAACAGTGTTTCAGCTAACCTGTTATTCAGAATTAATGGATTTATAGGAAGAGTTACCTTTCTTGTCTTTTGGGGATTTTTCATTCTGGAGGACTTCTTTATGTCAACTTCTGTTGTGTTTACACATCCGGGCTGGAGAGCAACAGAAATTAACAGAATAAAAGCATGCCCTTCAGGGAGCATTCTCTGCTTCTTCCTATTGATTCACTAGCAGCTCAGGTAGGACTGTTTAGTGAACCCAGAAATCCAGCTTTTTCTATTGCACTTTGCTACAAGCTCAGTCAAACATGATCTAGCTAAATACTAATGTAAAACATATTGTCTGAATGTCCCGCATGATTAAACAAGGAGCACAATTAAGGTATCCTCCAGGACCACGGTGGCTAATTGGTTTGACGAGGCTGCTGTGAAATCAGAAAGGAACCTGATTATAATGTCCCAAGCATGCATGAATTGATCCTGTTATTTTACAATTAAGCTCATGGAGCTGGATTTTTCCAAGGAAGTGGATCCATTCCCTAGTGGAAGCTATTACTAAGAAGGAAGTGTGTCTGAATGGATGATGAGGTCATACAGACCACAGGAGAGCTGCAGGTGAATACATTATTTTTGAGGAATTGACGGTACAATAATAACATTTTGACATTATGGCAGACAAAGAAGAAAGAAGAAAGCGCTGCCTTTACCAAGCAAAAAAAAATTGACGATTGTCCCTCACATTATTCACATTGAACAGAGAAATAAATTGCTTTGTAGACTGAAGAAAGTTCTATAACATTTTACAAAAAACATCTAATAAAAAAATCCATGCCACATATTTTTTATTTCTAAGATAAGATCAATGTAGGTTTTTGACAATGGATATTTCTAAGCATGTATGCATGACAATACACAACAATATTCCACAAACAGAAATACTAAGTTAGGGGCTCGATTCAATCTGTATCGCGGAAGTTCAGCGCTATAGCGCGATTTAAATTTAAAGGCAATGTTCCGCGTTCGTGGAGACTGCATTCACAGTAAATGCTGCATATGTCCGCTCAATTGGAAATTACCTTTACATTTCAATTGCACTATTGCGCTGGAGTTAAGCGATACAGATTGAATGGATCCCTTAGCCTCCAGTTAGCTGTATGCTCCAGTGGAACATTTGCACTAACACTGTAGCTAGGTGTTATGTTATGGAGATACTGTAAGTCTTGTAGCATGAGATTTTAAAAGCACAATAAACTCACCACTGGTCTGTGCACATCCCAAAATGCTCTTTCTTGACTATCGAGAATTTTCCTCTCAATCTTATCTCTTTTCTTGTCAACTCTGAGGAGATAGGATACACAGTACAACCAATTACTTTTTAGGTTTTTTCACAAAACCATATTTTGTGTAATTATTAATGTTTTTTCTTTGCCACTTCCCCTGCCTAAAATGTGGTGTTATTAGGAAACTGCTGAGAAGTGGTAGTTAGAGATGATGGCATATCCGTTATAATGAGGAGTGTGGTGATCAACTTAACACTCATCAACACATAGTAGATTTGTTTCTTTTGGAAACTTACTTTGCTTGTGCTTCTGCTTGCATAAATATGAACTCCCATTTTCTGGCAAATGCTCTCTGTAACCTCGCTAAGCTCTCCTGAAACAACAATAAACATAAAAAATACAGACAGTAAATCTAGCCAAACAATTATTTGTCTTATTTCATGACATGATATAATAACACAATAATAGCAACAGAACAAAAGGTTTTCACTGTGAAGATACAGGCTGATATCAGTGTTAAGGATGCTAGTGCTAACATACTAAAGAGATGAAGGTACAGGCTGATATCAATGTTAAGGATGCTAGTGCTAACATACTAAAGATACAGGCTGATATAAATGTTAAGGATGCTAGTGCTAACATACTAAAGATACAGGCTGATATAAATGTTAAGGATGCTAGTGCTAACATACTAAAGATACAGGCTGATATAAATGTTAAGGATGCTAGTGCTAACATACTAAAGAGATGAAGCTACAGGCTGATATCAGTGTTAAGGATGCTAGTGCTAACATGCTAAAGAGATGAAGCTACAGGCTGATATCAATGTTAAGGATGCTAGTGCTAACATACTAAAGATACAGGCTGATATAAATGTTAAGGATGCTAGTGCTAACATACTAAAGATACAGGCTGATAAAAATGTTTTGGATGCTAGTGCTAACATACTAAAGACACAGGCTGATATCAGTGTTAAGGATGCTAGTGCTAACATACTAAAGATACAGGCTGATATAAATGTTAAGGATGCTAGTGCTAACATACTAAAGATACAGGCTGATATAAATGTTAAGGATGCTAGTGCTAACATACTAAAGATACAGGCTGATATAAATGTTAAGGATGCTAGTGCTAACATACTAAAGAGATGAAGATACAGGCTGATATCAGTGTTAAGGATGCTAGTGCTAACATACTAAAGATACAGGCTGATATAAATGTTAAGGATGCTAGTGCTAACATACTAAAGATACAGGCTGATATAAATGTTAAGGATGCTAGTGCTAACATACTAAAGATACAGGCTGATATAAATGTTAAGGATGCTAGTGCTAACATACTAAAGACACAGGCTGATATCAGTGTTAAGGATGCTAGTGCTAACATACTAAAGACACAGGCTGATATCAGTGTTAAGGATGCTAGTGCTAACATACTAAAGATACAGGCTGATATAAATGTTAAGGATGCTAGTGCTAACATACTAAAGAGATGAAGCTACAGGCTGATATCAGTGTTAAGGATGCTAGTGCTAACATACTAAAGAGATGAAGCTACAGGCTGATATCAATGTTAAGGATGCTAGTGCTAACATACTAAAGATACAGGCTGATATAAATGTTAAGGATGCTAGTGCTAACATACTAAAGATACAGGCTGATAAAAATGTTTTGGATGCTAGTGCTAACATACTAAAGACACAGGCTGATATCAGTGTTAAGGATGCTAGTGCTAACATACTAAAGATACAGGCTGATATAAATGTTAAGGATGCTAGTGCTAACATACTAAAGATACAGGCTGATATAAATGTTAAGGATGCTAGTGCTAACATACTAAAGATACAGGCTGATATAAATGTTAAGGATGCTAGTGCTAACATACTAAAGAGATGAAGATACAGGCTGATATCAGTGTTAAGGATGCTAGTGCTAACATACTAAAGATACAGGCTGATATAAATGTTAAGGATGCTAGTGCTAACATACTAAAGATACAGGCTGATATAAATGTTAAGGATGCTAGTGCTAACATACTAAAGACACAGGCTGATATCAGTGTTAAGGATGCTAGTGCTAACATACTAAAGATACAGGCTGATATAAATGTTAAGGATGCTAGTGCTAACATACTAAAGAGATGAAGCTACAGGCTGATATCAGTGTTAAGGATGCTAGTGCTAACATACTAAAGAGATGAAGATACAGGCTGATATCAGTGTTAAGGATGCTAGTGCTAACATACTAAAGCGATGAAGATACAGGCTGATATCAGTGTTAAGGATGCTAGTGCTAACATACTAAAGAGATGAAGATACAGGCTGATATCAGTGTTAAGGATGCTAGTGCTAGCATACTAAAGAGATGGATGTAGGCTGATATCAATGTTAAGGATGCTAGTGCTAACATACTAAAGAGACAATGACAATGAACAGAGAAGACCTCCTACCGCCTCGTAGTCTGCCAGCTCCAGACGAGCTTTGTTTTGCATTGTTCTTTTGCAGAGGTAAACAGCTGCGGCACAGAACACAGAGGAAGAACAAACCAATCAGAAAACAGAGAAAGCTACTATTGACCAGATGCTGTTTTACAGATAACATTTTTACTTTGCCAAACCCTTTCTGCATCAGCTGCAGACTAGGCCACAACATTAATAAGTCATTCCATAACCAGAGTATCATGTGGCTTGCAAAATGGTCTTAACAACATCCATTGCAGCTTTGGGGATGCAAACGGCTATCTATATGGCTGGAGGGGTTGTTGCAACTTATATACAAAATAAGACATACAAATACTTATATTCACTTATTGAATTGAACAAACCACCATTGATGGTTCTGTTTTCTTCTGCAAAGCCATTTGGGTTACAATGTCCTGCATGCCAGATGCTACACAAATAAAATTGATTTTGATATTAACATCCTGATGGTTACATTCAATGCACGGTACAGCCTTCCATTATGTATTACTATTCACTACTGCTAAGTGAATACTTACCATAGTCTGTATTCTCTGGTTCCCAGCAGTTTGATGGCCAGAAGTAGGGGGTCTGGGGAGAATGATTGTGAGGAGAAAATAGTGAGGGACAAGCCAGCTAAAGAACTGAGACACATTGATCTAAGAACTGATCTGAGAACTGAAACACCTTGATCTAAGAACTGATCTGAGAATTGAGACACCTTGATCTAAGAACTGATCTGAGAACTGAGACACCTTGATCTAAGAACTGATCTAAGAACTGAGACACCTGGCTAAAATCCCTGTTATTTCTCTAGAGCGAGGCACTTTAGTTGCCTCAGTAAAACATCCAGCAATATAAATGGATTAGGTATAAAGCACATAGGTCCCTGTGGATAAGCATTCAACAACGACATATGAATCCTAGTCCTCCCTGTGTGGTCTGATATCAACCTGGCGCAGACAATCACGGACTACAAAAGGAAAACCAGCCACGTCGCTTCCAGACAAGCTAAACACGTTCTTCGCCCGCTTTGAGGATAACACAGTGCCACTGACGAGGCCCACTACCAAGGACTGTGGCCTCTCCTACTCCGTGGCCGACGTGATTAGGACATTTAAGCATGTTAACCCCTTCAAGGCTGCCGGCCCAGACGGCATCCCTAGCCGCATCCTCAGAGCATGCGCAGACCAGCTGGCTGGTGTGTTTATGGACATATTCAATCTCTCCCTTTCCCAGTCTGCTGTTCCCACATGCTTCAAGATGGCCACCATTGTTCCTGTACACAAGAAAGCAAAGGTAACTGAACTAAATGACTAACGTCCTGTAGCACTCACCTCTGTCATCATGAAGTGCTTTGAGAGACTAGTCAAGGATCATATCACCTCTACCTTACCTGTCACCCTAGACCCACTTCAATTTGCTTACCGCCCCAATAGATCCACAGACGATGCAATCGCCATCACACTGCACACTGCCCAATCCCATCTGGACAAGAGGAATACCTATGTAAGAATGCTGTTAATTGACTATATCTCAGCATTCAACACCATAGTACCCTCCAAGCTCATCATTAAGCTCGAGGCCCTGGGTCTGAACCCCGCCCTCTGCAACTGGGTCCTGGACTTCCTGACGGGCCGCCCCCAGGTGGTGAAGGTAGGAAACAACATCTCCACTTCGCTGATCCTCAACACTGGGGCCCCACAAGGGTGTGTGCTCAGCCCCCTCCTGTACTCCCAGTTCACCCATGACTGCGTGGCCAAGCACGCTTCCAACTCAATCATCAAGTTTGCAGACGACACAACAGTAGTAGGCTTAATTACCAACAATGACGAGACCACCTACAGGGAGGAGGTGAGGGCTCTGGGAGTGTGGTGCCAGGAAAATAACATCTCACTCAACGTCAACAAAACAAAGGAGATGATCGTGGACTTCAGGAAACAGCAGAGGGTGCACCCCCCTATCCACATCGACGGGACTGCAGTGGAGAAGGGGGAAAGCTTCAAGTTCCTTGGCGTACACATTACCGACAAACTGAAATGGTCCACCCACGCAGACAGTGTGGTGAAGAAGGCGCAACAGAGCCTCTTCAACCTCAGGAGGCTGAAGAAATGTGGCTTGGCACCTAAAACCCTCACAAACTTTTACAGATGCACAATTGAGAGCATCCTGTCGGGCTGTATCGCCACCTGGTACGGCAACTGCACCGCCCGCAACCGCAGGGCTCTCCAGAGGGTGGTGCGGTCTGCCGAACGCATTATACCCGCCCTCCAAGACACATACAGCACCCGATGTCACAGGAAGGCCAAAAAGATAATCAAGGACATCAACCACCCGAGCCAATGTCTGTTCACCCCGCTATCATTCAGAAGGCGAGGTCAGTACAGGTGCATCAAAGCTGGGACCGTGAGAATGAAAAACAGCTTCTATCTCAAGGCCATCAGTGTTAAATAGCCATCACTAGCACATTAGAGGCTGCTACTGCCTATTGAAATCACTGGCCACTTTAAGAAATGGAACACTAGTCACTTTAATAATGTTTACAGTCACTTTAATAATGTTTACATATCTTGCACTACTCATCTCATATGTATATACTGCATTCTGTTCTATAATATTCTACTGTATCTTAGTCCATGCCGCTCTGTCATTGCTTGTCCATATATGTATATTTTCTTAAATTCCATTCCTTACTAGTTTTGTGTGTATTAGGTATATGTTGTGAAATTGTTAGATATTACTTGTTAGATATTACTGCACTGTTGGAGCTAGAAGCACAAGCATTTCGCTACACCCGCTATAACATCTGCTAAACATGTGTATGTGACAAATACAATTTTATTTTATTTTATTTGATATGGATTGGATCAGCTATGGTTGACAGTATGAGTACATTATAGTACAAATAAGAGCCATGCAGCCTATGAATTCACTGTACCTGAAACCTGTAGAAAGTGCCATCGTCTTTGAGTGTGAGTACGTGGTCTGATATGGGGAAGAAGTAGCCATGGGCAGCCATCAGGGTCCCCAGGTGAAGGGCCTCCACTGGACAACACAAATAAAATCATATCATTTTCCACCACAGCACCCCTAATATTCCCATTGTCCAGCACCCCTAATATTCCCATTGTCCCCTTTGACACACCTCACTTTCCCCCTTCACCGGGCTATGGTATATGAGGTCAGTATAGTACCGTTGGGGATGGCCCCAAAGGTAATGTTTACCTCATATGCCATACCCCTGTCACCCCTCCTAACGTAAAATGAAACACATTCTATTTTTATCACTATTTCCACCTTGTCTCTCTGTATCTAGAATGTATATAAGACTCAGCTATGCATCAATAAATGATCACTCATTCATGTTTAAAGACATGTTTACTGATAAATGTGAGTGCCCTTTCAGTGAATTTGTGTGTTTGCATGTGGATGTGTGTGTGTTTATGCATTGTGTGCTTGTGTGAAATTGTTAGTCTGAGTGACGTGACCTAAAGTGGCGGCATCTACTAGGTTACAGTATATACAGTGTCTTCGGAAAGTGTTCTGACCCCTTGACTTTTTCCACATTTTGTTACGTTACAGCCTTATTCTAAAATGGATTAAAAAAATTAAAAAAATGCAATCTACACACAATACCCCATAATGACAAAGTGAAAACTGGTTTTTCGATTGTTTTGCACATTTATACAAAATAAAAAAACAGAAATACCTTATTTACATAAGTATTCAGACCTGCTATGAGACTCAAAATTGAGCTCGGGTACATCCTGTTTCCATTGATCATCCTTGAGATGTTTCTACAACTTGATTGGAGTCCACCTGTGGTAAATTCAATTGATTGGACATGATTTGGAAAGGCACACACCTGTCTATATAAGGTCCCACAGTTGACAGTGCATGTCAGAGCAAAAACCAAGCCATGAGGTCGAAGGAATTGTCCGAGACAGGATTGTGTCGAGGCAGAGATCTGGGTAAGGACACCAAAACAATTCTGCAGCATTGAAGGTCCCCAAGAACACAGTGGCCTCCATCATTCTTAAATGGAAGAAGTTTGGAAACACCAAGACTCTTCCTAGAGCTGGCCGCCTGGCAAAACCGAGTAATCGGGGGAGAAGGGCCTTGGTCAGGGTGGTGACCAAGAACCCGATAGTCACTGTGAAGGAGCTCCAGAGTTCCTCTGTGGAGATGGGAGATTCTTCCAGAAGGACAACCATCTCTGCAGCACTCCACCAATCAGTCCTTTATGGTAGAGTGGCCAGATGGAAGCCACTCCTCAGTAAAAGGCACATGACGGCCCGCTTGGAGTTTGCCAAAAGGCACCTAAAGACTCTCAGACTCTCAGAAAAAGAACATTCTCTGGTCTGATGATACCAAGATTGAACTTGTTGGCCTGAATGCCTAGCATCATGTCTGGAGGAAACCTGGTACCATCCCTACGGTGAAGCATGGTGGTGGCAGCATCATGCTGTGGGGATGTTTGTCAGTGGCAGGGACTGGGAGACTAGTCAGGATCGAGGGGAAATGAACGGTGAAAAGTACAGGGAGATCCTTGATGAAAACCTGCTACAGAGCGCTCAGGACCTCAGACTGGGCGAAGGTTCACCTTCCAACATGACAATGACCCTAAGCACACAGCCAAGACAACGTAGGAGTGGCTTCAGGACAAATCTCTGCGTGTCCTTGAGTGGCCCAGCCAGAGCCCGGACTTGAACCCGATCTAACATCTCTGGAGAGACCTAGAAATAGCTGTGCAGCGACGCTCTTCATCCAACCTGAGAGAGCTTGAGAGGATCTGCAGAGAAGAATGGGAGAAACTCCCCAAATACAGGTGTGCCATGCTTGTAGCTTCATTCCCAAGAAGACTCAAGGCTATAATCGCTGCCAAAGGTGCTTCAACAAAATACTGAGTAAACTATCAGAATAATTATGTAAATGTTATATTTCAACTTATTTTTGCAAACATTTATAAAAACCTGTTTTTGCTTTGCCATTATGGAGTATTGTGTGAAGATTGAAGGGGGAAAAAACAATTTAATCAATTTTAAAATAAGGCTGTAACATAACAAAATGTGGAAAAAGTCAAGGGATCTGAATACTTTCCGAATGCATTCGGAAGGTATTCAGATCCCTTGACTTTTTCCATATTTTGTTATGTCATAAAAATAAATTGCTCTAGAAAAGTCTGCTACTGTATGCACTGAGGTTTTAGAGAAACAAAGTTTTCCACTATGTTACAATGATTCTAATTAGCCATTGACATGTTAAAATGATACAATATGGAAGGAACTTCTCAAGAATAAAGGTGGTATATCAAGACCTTGGGACTATAAGGTTTTTGTCAAAAATCTGTTAGTCACATATAATTGATATTTAGATGGTTCTTCATATGTCTATGAAGTAAATATTTTATGAAAAAAAAATTAAACGACAAAGTTCTATTTGCATTAACCCATTTGAACTTGGCGCTATAAGGTTCTATCTGCAATCCAATCACAAGCCTGAACAAATACAGATGGACCAATCAGAACACGTCTTTGCTATTTCCCTCTAAGTATGGTCTAGGCTAGTCTAGCCAGCGATAACGGCACGCAAGCAAAAAAAAAACAACACTGTCAGAAATCTTAAAGTAAATGATGTTGTCACATCGTTGTTCAGCGATGACAGTAATACATTTCTTAATGTACTTGATGATGTGTTCTGACTCTATCTTGGTAAAATTGTGTTATTCTATCATTTATGTATTCAAATAGAGCTACAGTTTTCTTAAAAACTGAACATGTCTAATTCAGAAATGTCAGACAGAACCTTATGGCTGAACCCAGATTGACATTTCAGAGCCATAAGGTTCTATCTACGATTGCACCCACCTATAAAATCTGATTTACAAATGTTTCAGGATTTTGATACTCTGCACTTTAGGTACCTTTAAGGTTAGGACCTTAATGGGTTATAAAATAAGAATTCACTACAGAACAATTCTGAGATCTGGGATGTGAAAACATTGATTCTCAATATCTCAGGACTATGCTTTGCACAGATATAACCTTATAGTCCCAAGGTCTCGATACGTCACATAACTGTGAATGAGTCACTGTTTCACATGTCTAGTGTCACATAATAGGATACATAATAGGACACTAATAATCATGCATTACCTTGATCTTCAATATTCAGGTTTTTGATCATCCACTGTACAATGTCAGAACCTGGAATGTAAAACCACATACATAAATACACCCAAAGCATACTGTACAGCACCTTTAGCACAGTGATGTAAACTGTGGACATTAAAGGGGAAATATGGGATTGCTACACGATCGTTGTAAGAGGCAGACCAAGGCGCAGCGTGATAGGCGTACATCTTTTAATGAGTACTTGACACCAACAACAAAACGATACGTGAAGTCTAAAGGTTCACCAACACAAACCTATACAGAACAAGGTCCCACAATCAACTGTGCAAAACAGGCTGCCTAAGTATGGTTCCCAATCAGAGACAACGAGCAACAGCTGCCTCTGATCGGGAACCACCCTGGCCAACATAGATCTAAACGATCTAGACAGAAAACAAGGAACAACTAAACATAGGAACTAACACCCTGGCTCAACATGAAAGAGTCCCCAGAGCCAGGGCGTGACAGTACCCCCCCCCAAAGGCGCGGACTGCGACCGCACCAACCAAACACCACAGGGGAGGGGCCGGGTGGGCATTCCGCCTCGGAGGCGGATCCGGCTCCGGGCGTGACCATCACTCTCTCTCTCGCCCTCGTGGTCTGGCCCTGCTGGCCGAAGCTGGACTGAACACCGGTGGAGCGGATTGCTCTGGCTCCGGCGTGGAGCAGCTGACCGGTGCCGGACCAGGCACAGGTGGAACAGGCAGGTACCGTGCCGGACTGACGACGCGCACCACTGGCTTGGTGCGGGGAGCGGGAACGGGCCGGACCGGGCTGACGACGCGCTCCACTGGCTTGGTGCGGGGAGCAGGAACGGGCCGGACCGGGCTGACGACGCGCACCACTGGCTTGGTGCGGGGAGCAGGAACAGGCCGAACCGGGCTGACGACGCGCACCACTGGCTTGGTGCGGGGAGCAGGAACAGGCCGGACCGGGCTGGCGACGCGCACCACTGGCTTGGTGCGGGGAGCAGGAACAGGCCGGACCGGGCTGGCGACGCGCACCACAGGCTTGGTGCGAGGGACAGGAACAGGCCGGGCCGGACTGGCGATGCGCACCACAGGCTTGGTGCGGGGAGTAGGAACAGGCCGGACCGGGCTGGCGACGCGCACCACAGGCTTGGTGCGAGGGACAGGAACATGCCGGACCGGGCTGGTGACGCGCACCACAGGCTTGGTGCGAGGGACAGGAACAGGCCGGGCCGGACTGGCGATGCGCACCACAGGCTTGGTGCGGGGAGTAGGAACAGGCCGGACCGGGCTGGCGACGCGCACCACAGGCTTGGTGCGAGGGACAGGAACAGGCCGGGCCGGACTGGCGACGCGCACCACAGGCTTGGTGCGGGGAGCAGGAACAGGCCGGACCGGGCTGGCGACGCGCACCACAGGCTTGGTGCGAGGGACAGGAACAGGCCGGGCCGGACTGGCGACGCGCACCACAGGCTTGGTGCGAGGGACAGGAACAGGCCGGACCGGGCTGGCGACGCGCACCACAGGCTTGGTGCGGGGAGCAGGAACAGGCCGGACCGGGCTGGCGACACGCACCACAGGCTTGGTGCGGGGAGCAGGAACAGGCCGGACCGGGCTGGCGACGCGCACCACAGGCTTGGTGCGAGGGACAGGAACAGGCCGGACCGTACTGGGAACACACACCACTGGCCTTGTGCGGGGATCAGGAACGGGCCGGACCGGACTGGTAACACACCCCAGTACCTCTCGCCGTGCCTCTACACTCTCCTTCCCCCTCATGACCAATGGCCCCCGTAACCTGGTGGCCTCCTCTCCTAGTCCGCAACTCGCCCTGTAGCTGCCTCCAGCAGCCCCGTCGTCCATGCCGTGTGCCCCCCCCCCCCCCCCCCAAACATTTCTTGGGGTTGCCTCTCGCCTGTCCGACGACAGCCCGGTTGGCGCCGCTTCTCCTCTCCTGCCTGGGCATCCTCCCTCATCGCCCTCCGGTAGCGGACGGCCTCCTCCTCTGTGATTCTCCCCCAACCGAGGAGGACATCTACCAGAGTAACCTCCTGTTCCATACCCGGCGTTTGCTCCGGAACACGCTGCTTGGTCCTATTTTGGTGGGATCTTCTGTCACGATCGTTGTAAGAGACAGACCAAGGCGCAGCGTGATAGGCGTACATCTTTTAATGAGTACTTGACACCAACAACAAAACGATACGTGAAGTCTAAAGGTTCACCAACACAAACCTATACAGAACAAGATCCCACAATCAACTGTGCAAAACAGTATGGTTCCCAATCAGAGACAACGAGCAACAGCTGCCTCTGATCGGGAACCACCCTGGCCAACATAGATCTAAACGATCTATACAGAAAACAAGGAACAACTAAACATAGGTACTAACACCCTGGCTCAACATTAAAGAGTCCCCAGAGCCAGGGCGTGACAACATCCATTTGTGGACTTTTAGATCAATGATATATACCCACTGATTCTTGAAGAATATAACGTATAAATGCCTCATAAGCTTAGTTCAACTGTCGTACCACATCAGAACCCAGAATATAAGCTTGTTTTACTCCATTGTTTGTAAACATTGTTATTTTAAATAAACATTGTATACTCTCACAACATAGTTACAATTTTAATTTGGATAGCATTGACGGTCAGTCAAAGCTGTGTCTATGAATTTGAGAGTGGTTACATTTCTCCAGTCCCATCCCTCATTTGTTATTGTTTGAACTCCAGATTTCCCCTTTAATACACCAGAATCGGCTTAATTACATGCAAATTCCTAGCATGTGGGTGGGTAATTGGCAGTCCAACACGCCATGCTTTTATTATAGGCATTAGAAACCACCTACCTCTGTTCCCATTCATACAAATTACACCCCTGATAGTGGCTGGAACAGTCATGGCAGAACCTGTCTAACTAATGCTAAGGAGGACACCATGCCTAGTACATATCAAAGCCATATACTTAGAATGGATGTAAAGCCATCATTACTGCACTTGAATAAAAATGATAGTAATGTAAATCATCTTAACAGCCCACAATATTGAGTGTAACATCTGACATCAAGTAATCTTCACACCCCAGCTCAACCACTGGTGTTCACATGGCCTAGATAGAAAAGTTATTATCACTGTGTCTTTCTTTCTCCGTCTCTGCTCTCTAAGGTGTGGTGTAAGAGATGGACAGAAGGTGTTATATGAAGAAAAAGGGTCAGCGTGACCCCCACACCTTTCTCTTTCTTCCTCTGTCTCTGAGATGAGCTCCAGAGGACACGCCACGTCTTACCACAACTTCAAAAAAATCGGTGGATTGCAGTCTCAATCGCGTACAAGCATTTTTTAAACTGTGGTTAAATGAACCCAAAGCAGAACAATAATGATCAAATGCTTAAATACATCTGCGGAATGTCTGATCTTTTTCTTGGCGTTGTACCTGGATTGCGTATCTTAGACCCACTTTTGCAAAACTTGAAATTCAATTGTCATTAATGAATACAAAATTCCCTGTAAAGTGTTTTGTTCACAGAATATCAACACATTGTTTTCATCAGAAGAGAAAATATTGTGACCTAGGTTGGTCTTATGGTCTTAGCTGCTGCCTCTGGAGCACATATAATGCTGCAGCATGGGTTTGAATCCGGTCCACTGCTATTTCAGAAATTATCTTATATTTTAAAATATGTAGGTCCATTATCTTTTCAACATACTTTCTATTTTGTTTTAGTTGTTTATGTTTACACTGAAAGTGTGTATTTGTATATTTTTTTTGTTGCACAAAACATTTAATCCTGCCACCTACCTGGACCCCTGCCACGACCCACAGTTTGGGAAGCACTGTTTGAATTAATGCTGTGTTTCTGCTTGCTGATGGAAAGTCAACAAGCCTATGAGCGGACCAGCCTATGTGTTGAATACATGGAAATGGATTGTGATGAGAATTGGATCCTGCACACAATGTGCTTACTTTCCATTTTCTTTTTGATCATGAATTACATTTCATTTGATTGTTTGGTGAAGTATGCATAAAAGGAGAGTATTTGCCCATAATTCTGCACATTTTAATTGTTGTATGTCCAATTGTGATCATTATGATTTAGTGACTGCAAATAAAATGTATTGATCAACTGGGATTTTTTTAAAAACAGGGTTACTTTCTGTTTTGTCAGGTTAGATTTATGAGAAATGTTTGTGTTAATCTTTTTTCATCAAAAGAGCATCCGTTGTGTTCTTTTGATGAATGTATTTGCAATTTTTATGGTATCATATAGTTTTGATGAATGTATTTATCAACTGCATTTACTGTTTTGCAAAAGGCCACAGAGTTCTGTGTCTCGAGTACACTATTTGGAAAATCAACAGCATTAAAAAAAAAAAAATCGTACGCGATTGAGAAAAACTGTAAGATAATAACCAAGGCTGTCTTAACGATCCCAGACTACATTAGCATATCCAGATGAGATTGATCATGGATTAACATCATTAATACACCCAGTAATCGTCACACATTCAGCAATGACCCACTTTCTAGGAGGTTAAAATAGTGAGATGTGTGAGGTAATCTGCTACAAGGCTATTCTGAAAATAATATAATATTATGACAGCATGTATGTATGTATGATGTGTATATACCGTGAGGGAAAAAAGTATTTGATCCCCTGCTGATTTTGAACGTTTGCCCACTGAGAAAAAAATTATCAGTCTATAATTTTAATGGTATTTGAACAGTGAGAGACAGAATAACAACAAAAAAATCCAGAAGAACGCATGTCAAAATTTTTATAAATTGATATGCATTTTAATGAGGGAAATAAGTATTTGACCCCTCTGCAAAACATGACTTAGTACTTGGTGGCAAAACCTGTGTTGGCAATCACAGAGGTCAGACGTTTCTTGTAGTTGGCCACCAGGTTTGCACACATCTCAGGAGGGATTTTGTTCCACTCCTCTTTGCAGATCTTCTCCAAGTCATTAAGGTTTCGAGGCTGATGTTTGGCGACTCGAACCTTCAGCTCCCTCCACAGATTTTCTATGGGATTAAGGTCTGGAGACTGGCTAGGCCACTCCAGGACCTTAATGTGCTTATTCTTGAGCCACTCCTTTGTTGCCTTGGCCATGTGTTTTGGGTCATTGTCATGCTGTAATACTCATCCACGACCCATTTTCAATGCCCTGGCTGAGGGAAGGAGGTTCTCACCCAAGATTTGACGGTACATGGCCCCGTCCATCGTCCCTTTGATGCGGTGAAGTTGTGTCATCTGACCACAACACTTTCACCCAGTTCTCCTCTGAATCATTCAGATGTGGATTGGCAAACTTCAGACAGGCATGTATATGTGCTTTCTTGAGCAGGGGGACCTTGCGGGCGCTGCAGGATTTCAGTCCTTCACGGCGTAGTGTGTTACCAATTGTTTTCTTGGTGACTATAGTCCCAGCTGCCTTGAGATCATTGACAAGATTCTCCCATGTAGTTCTGGGCTGATTCCTCACCATTCTCATGATCATTGCAACTCTACGAGGTGAGATCTTGCATGGAGCCCCAGGCCGAGGGAGATTGACAGTTATTTTGTGTTTCTTCCTTTTGCGAATAATCGCACCAACTGTTGTCACCTTCTCACCAAGCTGCTTAGCGATGGTCTTGTAGCCCATTCCAGCCTTATGTAGGTCTACAATCTTGTCCCTGACATCCTTGGTCTTTGGCCATGGTGGAGAGTTTGGAATCTGATTGATTGATTGCTTCTGTGGACAGGTGTCTTTTATACAGGTAACAAACTGAGATTAGGAGCACTCCCTTTAAGAGTGTGCTCCTAATCTCAGCTCGTTACCTGTATAAAAGACACCTGGGAGCCAGAAATCTTTCTGATTGAGAGGGGGTCAAATACTTATTTCCCTCATTAAAATGCAAATCAATTTATAACATTTTTGACATGCGTTTTTCTGGATTTTTTGGTTGTTATTCTGTCTCTCACTGTTCAAATAAACCTACCATTGAAATTATAGACTGATAATTTATTTGTCAGTGGGCAAATGTACAAAATCAGCAGGGGATCAAATACTTTTTTCCCTCACTGTATGTAGCTTCACTGTCCAAATAAATATGGAGGGGAGAGTGTGTGTGTCTCAATTAACACACTATTGTACTAAAGCTACTACTAAATAGGGGGCATTTCATTTTAACTGAATGCTGAGCAACACTGAATAAGACTGAACAGAACATGTCCTCCAATCATCTTGTGGCTGTGCTGTTCATTTAGTCTTTCTATGAACTTCATATCGGCCCCAGAGTACTTTACTGTTCCAGGATCACCACTTACATTACATCAACTGTTCTAATTGTATATGTATTCAAGGGTCACTAGTGCCTTCCTGAATAATGACAACTCAGATGAATAATGACAACCCATATTAGATCATATCTGCTGTTTGCTGTCCTGCAAAGGGAATACGCATACTCCACTTTTGCATAAGGTATTATAGAGAACAAGCAACATTTATTAAATTACATTATTTAGCAGACGCTCTTATCCAGAGCGACTTACATGAGCAATTAGGGTTAAGTGCCTTGCTTAATGGCACATCAACAGATTTTTCACCTAGTCGGCTCGGGGATTAAAACCAGCGACCTTTCGGTTACTGGCACAACGCTCTTACCCACTAAGCTACCTGCCGCCCTATATTTATATTGCTATCTAGCCTTCAAGTTTCCATTGTGTTCAGTTTTGAGAGTCGTTTCTCAACCTTGGGTTCTCTTTTCAGATCTCTGGCAGCTCCCTGCAACATTATGATTCATTTTGATATTCTATTTCATCTCTGGTTTAGGTGTATGGGTTTCAGAACCACGGACAGCTCTCCAAGTCAGTCAGAACCCAAAAGTCCTTGTTAGCTGGCATTACCATTTCAACGTTTACAATATATTAGAACACAAGCTTTAGGTAAATTAAGATGTTTACCTGAAAAAACACTTGGAATCTTGGATAAAAAACTTTTCACAGTGCGGATAGGAATTCCATTCTTCTCATCCTGCATGCGGGCTATTACGTCCTCCATCTGGAAGAAAAGAGAGAAGACATGATGTTAGAAATGATCAGTCGAAATATAGTCAGGAGACTGGGGAAAGTGGCTGAAATGAGTGAGTAAGACTGCTGTTGTGAATGGCCTCTGTGACACAGCTCTGGGCCGTATATTTGCAGCACACCCACTGGGCACAGACAGCAATTCAAGGTCTATTCCACGTTGGTTCAACGTAATTTTGTTGAAATTACGTGGAAACAATGTTGATTCAACCAGTGTGTCCAGTGGGAAGACACTTCTCATATCAACGTCAGTTTATGTTATTGGATTAGTGATAATTTAGTTGATCAACTCTAATGGCAAAGTTTCTGCCTATGCATCTTAAAACAAACAGGACAAAACAAGATGTCACAAAAAAGACATCAGAGAAATATAAAAGGACACTGTGATGACTGAATCACACCTTCAAGCTAAAACCTAAAAGAAATGTGACATGACAACCTGGCTAAAAACAGACATGCCACAGAAAGGCAGATCTGAATCACAACTCTCCAGGATTGGAGCATTGCTCTGCGTTATGGCTCAGCTGCCCTGGTGGAAGGCCCTATTTCCAGAAACAGACAGGACAGAGTGAAGTGAAGCGTGTCCCGGATTTGTCAGCCTTCACGGATGGATGCCAAGAGATATCCCAAAGTAGCCCTCTGGCATAAATAAATACAGTGTAACAATGTGACACACACACACACATACACACAACGCAATGCCTGCTGTTCTATTTCTACTCTATAGACTTCAATGTACTTCCCATATACTCTATCATATTGGATAACTAATTGGTAACCGATAGCTAATTGGTAACCATTAAGCTTTGTTGGTTAGTGTTGGTTACAAAAGCTCACTTTCAACCCTCGTAGATTGCATTTAGTTCATTTGACTGGCTGCCCTGTGCCTCATCAACATTCCCCCTCAGTCTGTACAGAATCTTGACAACTATACTCCATAAAGATTTTCTTCTGGCAGCTGTCCTCTGGAAGGGGTTGTCACAGACAGGCCGTTGCCTGGACCGTATCTATGAAAGGAATTGCAGGACCACGTTGTCTGATGCCAAAGTTAAAGGGATATTTAATACAAATACATGGCCCTCAGGCTGAAAATAACAAACACAATAAGAAGGCCTCCTTGTGGAGACACCTTCACTCATGTTCTCCCAGGCCCAGAACCCAGGAGACCTGCAGCCCCACCCCATAGCACTCCACTATAAACCATTCCCAATGGTCACAGGTGCAGCTCGTCACCTGTGATGAGGGATAGAGGGAGGAGAGAGAGGGAACAAAGACAGAACAAATGATAGCGCAACATAATGACATTACATCTCCTATTCATACAAATACTTAAGAATAACGGATCAAGGTATAATTGTGAAAGTATGCATATAACTGTAAATTGATGAAATATGGATTATGATACTGATTTATCTACTGTCCAATAGAATAAAGGCTAAACACATAACAATAAATATTCATACATCCACTCTGTCATACTCAGCCCCCCTTCTAGATATAGATGGCAGGCACCCCCTGAAGGCCTCCGTTCACAGCAACATTACCATAATGTTATTCTTATAGTGGTAATTTGCAAAAGTGCTGTGGCTGTATTCTTAGCCTGAGTACCTGAACCTGCCATGTAAGTCTCATTTACCATTACCTAAGCACTGGATCTTTGTACAATAGAGTCTAAAATAGAGGTACTTAATGAGAAATGGTGTAGAAATGGTGTTCAATCATCAGATATGTCGTATTTAATTTAAGATCTTAAGGGAAGGCCAGGATTTTATTTTGAGTCATAATGGACTATTTTAATGTCCTAAGTATTTGATGACGATAACACAGAATCGAAATGCTGGATACAGTAGCACAGCAACCTAGGATGTACCAGCGTGTCAACTGAAATACAATATGGAACAGAGTAGAGCAGACTCCTCTGTAATCAATAACAGTAAATAAAACTGCCTCAAATATAGATATGTAAACACACAAGGTCTTATTAAAATCAATTCACCTGGGCAACCAAGACATGCACGTCACAACCATTTTGAGAAAATGGGACCAGAATCTTACAAAAAGAGCTTGCCTTATTTCAAGTACCCTGAAGCCGAAACCTATTGAGTAATTGGCTTGTAATGGACTGATAGAACACAGGCATAGATTATGAAGAGTTGTCGGGAGAGTATGGGGTTACAGAGATGCCTATCTAATGTGTATGTCCTCCCTCCTCAAAGGGTGCAACTGCTGCCAGACAGACAGAGGATCGAAAGCCATGCTGGACAGCTCTCATCAGATCATTCTGAGCAGTCTCTAACAAAACACTGTCACTATGACAACAGAGATCCTTATGTAAAAGACAGCTGCTACCAGTATTCACATTGCCAATAGATTATCCATACAGTAGCTAAATGACAGCAGGCACATTGAGAAATTACACTTCCTGACACCTTTTTAGAACTTAGTTAGATGATTCACTGAGCTAACCGGCAGGATAACAGAGTGATGATCGATACTTCACACTGTCTCTCCCTCCCACTGAATATTTTTGATTTAAGCTATTCATGAAGAAGAAGAGTGTTTCTCTCTTGTACTGACTGACTAGAACTACATCTTGCTGCCTTTCTACAGCGAATCGTCTGTTTTCTGAACACAAGTCTGTAAATATGAAATTACTAACAAAAGCTCAAAATATAATAAAGGCTACCACTGTGCTATTCCAACTACAGATGTAGGATCTTAATTTGATCACTCTTTTGTTGCTGAGAATTTTCCTGCACGGCAGGAAATGCAAACTTGTAGTATTTGAGTTTTAAAAAGGCTTCTAAAGTTTGTAATTTCCACTTTGACATTTCAGACTTGATTTGCCCTAACAAAAAATGTATCAACCCCTACAAAAATGTCCCTTAATTATAATCCACATAATAATTCACATTTCCTGATGTTGCAGGATTATTTGCCTGTTGTAGCAAACTGGCTCAAATGAAGATCCTACATCTGTAGTGTATACTGTGTCTCAGAATTTTCAGGGAGCACCAATGAGCATTTGAGACAAAAGAACAAACACTCACTTTTTAATGGAGCACTAGACTTTTTACTTTGCTTCATACAACTACTCACTTGAACTGCTCACTACCAGGACAAGAGAGAGAAAGGAAAGAGTGGGTTTCTTTTACAGCATCACCAGCATGGCAGTGGGACAATCATCCATCACAGAGGAGAATAATGGAGGAGCTTTTCATTTCCTTACAGTGGGCCTGCTGCTACCGTAGGGCTTTCCAGAAGCTTCATGAATTGCCCATTTAACGACAATGGCCTATTGTGGCAGGTTTGTGTTATCTTGTAAACATTTACGTTTTATACTGCATGATTGTAGATTTTGAATGAAAGCTGTGCATTAGGATTCTGTGTATTATGGGGCTTTAAGAACTGCTTATCCTGAGGGGAATGGAATTATCCAGCTGGTGTTATCTGAGGAGGACACAAGTGTAGATTTTTACACAGCTACAGACACCCTACACACTTCTATCACAGTGTTCTAGAAAAGCAACACTGTTGAGTATCAGACATATTGTACAATAAATACACATTACGGAGCATCCAGGCAGATTTAATGCACATTTGAGTGAGAGTTGGTCACGGACTCTTCCTCTTCCTGTTCCATTTTTAAATCCTCCACTGCACTTAGAAACAGATAATTGCTCACCAGTCCTCGGGCCTGATTTGTGACGTTGTGAGTTAGAGCATAGTTATGTTGACAAGTATATCAGAAACACAGTGTTGATCAGTGTGATGCGTTTGCATAATGTGGACTCATTCCAAAAACACAATGTTCTCATCATACCTTAGGTTATATGAGAAAGTAATATCTTCACTGGCAAAAACAGAACATAGGCTTGTTTGAGATCCTTATTCAAATGTACATGCCATATATGAACAGATCTAGAGAATAGAGTAAAATATGAATAGATCGAATCTCTGACTTGGTGGCTATATCAGCTAAATCCATCCAAGACTGTGCCCTTGTTAATAAAATAATAAACATTCAAGCTCATATAGTGTAAATTATATGAAGAAATAAATTATTAATTTACTAGCCAATGTTATAGAGGTGTGCTGACCTAAGATATTAAAACGGTCTTAATTATAATAATTTATTATCAGCCTGTTTGGTATTCATAAGATAACTTTCTAGATCAGTCCCCCACGTTTTAGTAACCATTTTCGCCTAATTTCAACAGGATAATTCACTTACAAACATATCAGGCTTGAAGCTCGTCCTTCTCTCAGAGAACAGTCAAACATCATGATATGAGCTTACTGTTTGAGGGAGAGGCATCATCAAAACCCCAAATTATGAATGATTGAAAAATAGAAAACCAATCAACTACTTTGATCATCATATTTACATACCCTGCATGTGTCACAATAATATGCTGTATGTCTATCAATCGACCGATGAGCTTCATTAATCATATTCCATAATGCCACTCAGTGTCCAACTTTTCAAAATATGAAGTTAATAAAAATTTATGACATGTCATAAAGTCCAAATTCTATAACAGACATCTTCAGATTTAATATAAATTACATTTTACACCTGAAGCTTTCATCATCTAAACTGGGTATTCTGAGTGAAGTATCTGGTTACACAGATATTGATATTGCTCTGCCTCTGAAGCTAATAAAGATAAAAAAGCAATGAAACCAAGTGCCAAAAATACACTACTGCCTCTCCAAGGAAACCTAACCCCCCCCCCCCCCCCCGCTGCCACCCACATTCAAATGGCCATTACCTTCAGGACAGGAGGGAGAAGTTATTGACCTCCTAGTGACAAGGTTAGTGCAAGAATGACGTGAATTTTAAGTACCACTCTCTGTCTATGTCTCTTTGTTACTAAGGCAACATCGGAAGACTTAGTACTGCAACGACATTTGCCAGTCGTTCACAGGGGACGGAGAAGAGTGGGAGGGTACTTAGGTTCTATGAAGGAGAGCCACTGTACCAGGAAAACTGGGAGGAGAAGGGAGTTTGGTTTTGTAACTGTAAATACAGACACATGACTGGCAGTATTTCGGTCTCTCTCTTCCTCCCTTTCGTAGGTACTAGTAAACCTGGAGCACAGTCATGCTGAAGAGGCTGCATTCTGGCTCACAGCAGGACGGGGCTAGAGAACATGAAGAGCAGATGCCTGAGTACAAATGGTGCCCGGATAAGAGACGCTTAGCCATACAAATGAGAGGCTCACTTCCAGAGGCTTCTGTTTTGTCACACCAATTCAGGGAACTATCCATTTGTAGAAGAGTTATGCCACAACAGACATGAGGCAATTTCAGAACAAACAACATTTGCCCACATCAGTAAACAATATTATCATCGTAATTTCATTGACGGTGAATTTTCCCTTTGAAGACACTGTAATGGACCATAAAATGAACATAATGGTACATTCTAACCCAGTGGGCACAGCAATTCAATTCTTATTTCCTTCTTCTGTCTCTTTGTAACTCTCCCTCATTGGACACAGCGTTTCCCCTCTGGCCCCTAAATAGTGCCATTTGAATTGACAACATGAACTCACACCACATCCTGAAAAGTGGACAGAAAATGAGCGAAAGAGTGACATGTCTGAACGTTCTACCCCAGTTCACAGTTAACAATATACAGTTGTGATTTCTAAGAGAGTTTTGACGGATGGCATTCTCACTCTGTATTCAATTTAGATTGTGTTCCAGATGGTTGCCGACGTAGACACCAACGTTCCTATTCTGCTTCGAAGCATTATTTTGGCAGCTTTACACACAGCTCAGACACCCATACATACCCCACAAGCCATGCCACCAGGGTGTCTTCACAGTCCCCAAGTCCAGAACAGACTCTGGGAAATGCACAGTACTACAAAGAGCCATGACTACATGGAACTCAAGCGAGCAGTAAAATCAGATTTTTTAAAACGATAAAACAACACCCCGCTGCACAACCCGGACTGTGAAGAGACACACCACACAAACACACACAAATATGCACACACATTGTAATGTTGTTGTATTGTAGTATTATCCATTTTATATTGGACATTTGTAATAAGAGAGTAATAATGTAATAAAAGTATTGTATGATGTATTGTTTTATTGATGATGTGGGCTGTTGTGTTTTTGTTGTGATATAATTGTTTTAATCCTGTTTGTACCCCAGGAAGAGTGCCTTGGCAGCAGCTAATGGGGATCCTAATAAATACAAATACAAATATACAAAGGCCTATACTCTTCTACAGTCAATCACCCATCTCTTTGAATTTTCAAACCAGTGAATTTTCATCAAAGGTAAGCGTTTGGAACATGCTGCCCCCATTTCTCCTACGTGTGAGCTTTCAGGAGAGAGAGAGAGAGAGAGGGAGAGAGAGAGAGAGAGAGAGAGAGAGAGAGAGAGAGAGAGAGAGAGAGAGAGAGAGAGAGAGAGAGAGAGAGAGAGAGAGAGAGAGAGAGAGAGAGAGAGAGAGAGAGAGAGAGAGAGAGAGGATTGTGACTCCCTGGGGCTACTGTACCAGGCTCACAGGATGTGGTTGATCGAAGCCGGAGTCCAGAGGGAATAAGCCAAATGCCAGGATACCTACAGGGGAATGTTGAATTCTCTCTCCGCCTCACCACTCCACAGGGAGAATCCTGCCATTCCCTATCCTTGTATTGGAAGCTGAGCTGTGAATCATGGATGCGAGGTAGACCTGCTACCTGGAGAAA
>NC_140023.1:7443300-7718107 GCF_964263955.1 Coregonus lavaretus | reverse complement strand
ATGTATGATGACACACTGACACAGATCTAAGGGGAAAGCAGAGAGACACAGTTAAGCCAATCCGTCAGCTTTCCTCCCTTTGTGCAGTCGTTAAGAGCTGACCATCTCCGAGCTCATTAAGCTTGTCAGTGGTGTGGCTAGACCCTGCTAATCTCCCATTAGATGGAGAGTTGTAATTAAATGAATCAGACAGACAGACAGACAGACAAGGCCTACAACACCCTGAGTCAGCTATCCCTTTAATACTTAGACGTCCTCAGCCCCTTGTGTAATACAGAAGAAAATACAGTTTAGTATGACTATCGTGCTAGCCAACGACGGTTAGGCTTTCCACAGGAGAGAGAGGTGAGATAGCCAAATGTGTGGACACTCCCACTGCCATACCATGCCAGCAAGGGAAGTAATCTAGATTTACAGGCCATTCTGTATTTGGTGCATCAGTAGTATGCAACAGTCTGCCAAGGAATAATGATACATATTTGACCAATACTTTCATAGTCTACTGATAGTAGTCTGTAATGTCCTGCTTTTGGAGTAACATTTGGCATAGAGCATAAAGACATACTCGAACTGTTCCCTTTTCAGAGAGAGCAGGAGTTATTATTTCTGGGATTGATGTCATACAGATGTAGCATCTTAATTTGAGCCAGTTTGCTACTACATGAAAATAATCCTGCAGCAACAGGATATGTGAATTATTATTTGGATTATAATTAATGGACATTTTTGTAGGGGTTGATACATTTTTCGTAAGGGAAAATCAAGTCTGAAATTTCAAAGTGGAAATTACAAACATCAGAAGCCTTTTAAACCTCAAATACACTTTGATGTTTAGAAAGTTATCCTTCAACAGGGTGATCATATTAAGATCCTACATCTGTATAGGCTTTGTAAAGTCTGGGGCCTCTGTAGAGGCTTAACAAGAGGATGGAGAAGCCTGTTAGCAACGTCCAACAGGAAGACACAGAGTCGACCTGAGATACACAGGAAGGCCAGACATTGCAGGAAAGTTCTCCTGCAACAGGGTGATCAAATTAAGATCCTACATCTGTATGAGTCCTTGTCTTATGTGCAATAGTGGAAAACACCAAGACAGAAATGCCTACGCAATCCAGCAATCCAACATCAAACCCACAATTTCCTTGTGAATGATATTTTCATCCCTATTGAACTAGAGGTTGTATGTTTTCATACACACCCACATGAAAACATACTACAGTTTACTATAAAATACTACAGTTCTTACTATAGAATTCAGTAGTAAACTGTAGTATACTGTAGAATATTATACTACACACTGTAGTATACCTCGGTCATGTGTCCGGTAGGTTTCCTCAAGGACAAAGCCTCCATTGCTATGTCAAAGGTAATGAAACAAAAATGCTATAGTAAATACTACAGTAATGTCCGCAAAAACACTACAGTACTTACTATAGTATATACTCTGTTTTTTATATATACTATAGTAAACTGTAAATAATACAGTATAGTACAGTCATGTCCGCAACACTACAGTTAATAGTACAGTATTCACTGAAGTGTTTTTGCTGACTTTAGTCCGCAAAAACATTACATTGAATACTACAGTTAAGTCCGCAAAAACAATACAGTGAATACTATAGTATTTAACCATAGTATACTATAGTATTTTTTCATGTGGGCAGTAGTCATTTCCGCTGGCCTACATAGCACACAAAGGGCTTCACACAAAGATTCCTCGGATCTGCCAATTAATGAGCCTCTCACTGAATGAATTTGAATGCTGCTTGGGGGAGCTTGGCACTTCACAGCTCTTCACTCCGTTTCATATGATGTACTACTGCAAGGGTCTGAATAGACCTGATACCCAGCTGATGATTCACTGTAATATCAGTAGACAGGATTCGTTTTACACAGCTGTGTTACCATGGCAGAGGCAAAACTATAGGCTTGTTCCTACATATGACCTGCACGTACACTATACTCTCATCAATCAACAAATCAATAATCAATTGTACAATTAATTCACACATGCTGTATATTGTTTGTAAACACAATAATATAAATGAGACCAATATTAAGTAAGAATAACAATAACGGAATCATACAATAACGTGCTCAGCCGTTTGATTAATGGCCATACACACTATAGAGAGCGGAGAGAAGAGCTCGCCATTCCCACTCACTGGCTGCCAAGACATGAAAAACAAAAGCCTGAACTGCCATACACACAACACAAGATCAGGCAGCTTGAAAGACCATGCCTTTTCTGCAGATTCGGGTTTCTGGCTAAAGAGACAGAAGAAATGCAAATCAAAAGAAACACAGGCTCTCACACCCTCAAACAGTCACTCACGCAGCTGAAGCAGACCTTTGGAAACCATTTGAGAAAGACAATTTAACAAATACTATGACGTAAATACACAAAGTTTTAATACCTGGTCACTAAACATCCAGAGGTTTCACCAGCCATTATATTGTGCTATAAAAGCTCACCTAAAATCCTGGCATGGACGGGTTTACAAAGTGATCAAGTGGGTACTAAAAAAATTGTCATACAGGTTAAAAGAATGGATATCCATGACCAATAGTATCAAAGGTATTTCAAATGTTATCAAAGAGCCCCAACCTTTCATCTAATGTTCATCCTTTCCAAAGCCATTTTGGTGATAGACACCCATTGTATTCCATGACAGCTCTGTGATGTTTCAGATCAATCTAAGCACCTATAAGCATCCTAAGTAGACACACACACGCGCACACACACACACACACACACACACACCTACTGGCGGAGGATGTTGTTCTCTCCTCTGTGTGACTATGAGCGCCTCACCGGGGCTGTTTTTGGCCCACATACAGAACACAGCAGAACACTATTCATTATAGCACATATGACCAAGCTCAGAGCACCACATTCACATCCGCGATATAGACAGATGCTTTATACTGTATGTGACTGGGAAGAATACATCACAGGGATAGGCAATGATTGGGCTATGCCTGGAAACACCACGAATTGAAGTATGTGCATCTGCCCAGCATTATAAAGGAGATGCTGTATACTGTATCTTCTATTCGTATTTGATCGTTTGCTTCTACCCAGTGAGCTGCTCTAGGCAGCTATAACTTAAGTGTCACCCAAGAGTGTTGTGAATAAATCAGGTAATCACAGCGCATGCTATTAATATGTGTGGAGAAAAAGCGGCTCACAGCTCCACAGTAATCAGGTCAACACTTCTACCCCTCTTCCATCCATTTTCATTAGAAGTAAACGACAAGAGCTGAGAGAGGATATGGAGTGTTAGTCCCAATGGAGTCCCTGTAAAACCTCCATCCACTATCAGCAGTAAAACTCTCCCTGGCAACATTACAAAAAGTGTATATTTATTGGATGCCTTAAAATAGTGAGCAGAGACCAATATCTCATGAAACTGGAAATTAATTTGATGATGATGACGTACTCTTGATTTTGGAAAAGGGACTTCAAACAACTTAGAAATGGCAAGAAATTGATTACCTAAATTGATTACCTAATGAATAAAGAAAATACCCAGCAAACCCAAATTGGTTCTGTGAAGGTTCTGTTACAGGTTTTGGTTTTTCCATTAATGTTTTGAGGTTGGACTTTAACACGTAGGGCGGACCGAATTGTGTCACCTCGTTAGTCAGTATGTGCTACACCTGTGCTGGTTGCCGTCTCATTAGTGGGAAGGTGTTTCACCTGTGCTGGCCAAGGTGCTATTTAAGAGTGGCTGGCCCAGTGCTCCAGTTGTCTTGATAGATGCGGAAGGTTAACACCTTTAGTTGGCGCTCCCTATTTGATTTTTAGAAAGACAATCCTTTATCTGATGCAACTTTCAGTGGACACCCCCATGAGTGTATTTCAGAACCCCTCCTAAAACCCCACCTGTTTCATTTTGGTTGTTGTCAGTGACTGTTTGTTAGTTCCCCTTTCTGTTTGAGCGACAATTTCTAGTTTTCTTGCTGGGGAATGTAACAGTTCTCAGAACATTGTTCTCATAACACAAACTGTCCAGTCTTGGTAATGATTATAGAATGTTTGTATAAAACATTTGTCTAATGTTGCAAGAACGGTTCTAGAACACATTTAATTGGTTCCCAGAATGTTTCATTAGGTTGTGGGAAGAGTCTGGTGGGAAAAATGTGGGGACACCACAAAATATATGTTCCCAAAACACAAAAACTGTCCAGTTGTGCAGATGATTATACAATGTTTCTTTTAGGGTGCAAAAAACATTCACCTGATGTTACATGAACGTTCCCAGAACACATTTAATCGGCTCTTTAAAGGTTCCCAGAATGTTTCATTAGGTTGTGGGAACCTTGTGTGGACATGACAAGAGATGTGTTCCCAAAACACGAAAACTGTCCATTTGTGCTGATTGTTAGCCTACAATGTTTCAATTAGGTTGCAAAAACGATTTGCCTGGTGTTGCAAGAACATTCCCAGAACAATTGTTTTATGTTCTTGAAAAGTTCCTAAAATATGTATTTAGGTTGTGGGAACATTGTGGGGATATGACAAGAGATAGGTTCTCAAAACACTAAAACTGTCCAGTTGTGCTGACATTCAGATAATGTTTGTATCACGGTGCACAAAACATTCCTTTGATGTTGCAAGAATGTTGACAGAACAGTCTTTCTGAGTTCTTTAAAGGTTTGCAGAAAATGTAATTAGGTTGTGGGTACATTACAAGAGATAGGTTCCCAAAACACAAAATATGTTCAGTTGTGATGACTTTCATGCAATGTTTAAGTTAGGTTGCACAGGACATTCACTTAATGTTGTAAGAATGAAATAAGTCAATTTTTATGACATTCATAGCATATTTGTTTTAGGTTTAACATAATATTCCATTGATGTTCATACAATATACATTTGGCCTTGTCTTTGAGGTCCTCAGAACATTTCAATAACATTTGGAAAATGTTACATTTAAGTTTGACCCAATATTACCACAACATTCTCAAAATTGGAATACATAACATTATCTTTCTCTCCAGATGTAATGGCAATTCACATTTGAAGGTGATATAAAGACACATGGCATTTTTATTTCATTCACAGGACATTTGAACAGCCTTTAATCATACAAACACAACCATATTTTGTACACTACATATGTTGACAATCTGCACATGTGGGGTTTGAACCTTCAATGTTTGGTTCCCTAGCCTGATCATTAACCCTCTGCACCACCAGAGGATAGCTGTGGCCTTGTGTTTTTTTTGGGGGTCAAATATGGTCAATCAGGACAAAGAACAGTTATTAAAATGTTCCCATCCTCTTCATATGATGTGTACTTGTAACACTGTATTTTATGATTTTCTTTCTTCATCACATGTGGGGTTTGCAAGTTTAAACCTCACATGTGCAGATTGTCAACATATGAAGTGTCAACATATGAAGTGTAAAACATATGGATGTGCTTGCATGATTAAATGCTATTCAAATGTCCTATGAATAAAATGTAAATGCCATGTGTCTCTATATCACCTACAATAAAGTCCTCAAATGCGAATTGCCATTAAATCTGGAGAGAAACAAAATGGGGATGTATTCCAATCTGATTTCTTATGCTTTCATTTGCATGCTGAAAATGTTGTGGTAATATTAGGTAAAACTTAAATATAACATTTTCTAAATGTTCTTGAAATGATCTGAGGACCTCCAAGACAAGGTAAGCTGTATATTGTGTGAACATTAATGGAATATTATGTTAAACCTAAAACAAATATGCTATGAACATCGTAAAACATTAAGGGAATGCCCTGTGCAACCTAACTTAAACGTTGTATGAATGTCATCACAACTGAGCATATTTTGTGTTTTGTAATGTACCCACACTGTTCCCACAACCTAATTACATGTTCTGGGAACCATTAAAGAACTCAGAAAGGCTGCTTTGTCAACATTCTTGCAACATCAAAATAATGTTTTGTGCACCCTGATACAAACATTATCTGAATGTCAGCACAACGGACGTAACCCAGGTTCTATGAACCAAGTGCAAATTTTGTCTCTTGACCCCATTTTCAAATCAGGCAACCCCTAGTTTGGGAAATCATGTGCTATGTACTCTCGGCCGACTAACGCTACCAGTGTGTCTGTGCCTTTAGGCCACTTAGAAAAGTCTCTGCATTGACCATCTTGTTCAGAAGTGTAAGTGAGTCATCCAGTAGTTCAGCAGCTACATGTGGTCAAGAAGTGACCGAATGGAAGAGTAGATGAGATCAGGGAAGATCACAGTCATAGAACAGCTGAGAAATAGATCTGATAATACATTATGAATGATATCTAAGCCTTGTGAAAGGAGGTTGCTTAGAAATGTATTTGACATATGCTGGTGCTCATTTATTCCCATTACCATACCAATTTTTTACCCTGATGAAAATGAAAATTCAAGAGATCAATAGCGGAAAGACGGAAGCGACATCAGGTCTGTAATTAAGTAGCCAAAAAGACCACAAATCAATAGGAAGTCCGGGAGTCTTTGATACCGTTTCTCCAAACCGCTTCCTTTGTTTAATCGAATAAGTAACACAATTCCGCTCCCAACCAAACGAGGAATAACAAATCCGTTCAAATATACCCACCCAACCCTCCTACTCTTAGTGTTTGCCCGTTTTCAAACAGTTAAACTTTGAATGCCATTCTCTTCCAGTGGAGTAGGAGGCTGCAGTATAAGGAGGACATTAAGTACTGTACCTTTGTTTTTCACATGTAGCTACAGCATGAAAGGAGAAACTTCCACCAAATCTCTCTACAAGGACTGTAAATATAGCACAACATCCCACAGCTTTGAAAGACAGACAATACATGGAATAGCTTCCCCACGTTCTCCTTGCTTTATAATAGAAAAAAATAGATGTTGCAGAGGAAATGTGGCAATTCACTGATGGGTGAAGGAAATGAAATGAAAAATAAACCCTGATAGAGAACAGACCACAAGGGTATGTGATGGGAAAATGATCACTTCATTGATGGATTTGACATTGTGAGACAGAGCCTTTCCTGCTCTGATTATGTGGTAACATACAAACACCTGGCACGTGATTGAATTCACAGACCCAGAAGTTTGTGACTGTTAGGCTGTCTCTAAGGATCAGCTTCATGTTGTAATGATACATGTACCAGAGAGTTAATTGAAATAGTAGGGAACCATGTTTCCTCTGAGTCTTCACACAAAATATGTCATATGTTTACCTACAGAATTCCTTAGAATTCAATTGAGCCCTTCTCGGTCATTTTTACACCTCATTTTGTGTCCAACATCTACCTATGGAGAGTACCTGTAGTAGAAGTCGATTTTTACAGTTCCCTAACAACACTGTGATTTCATTTGACCATGGAAAAAGAGCTACAGTGTACCATAATATGTATTACATTGAATTGAGCCCACATTTTTCACATTTAACCTCAGCAATGAATGTACAGAGCAATGTAAGCAAAGCAATCTGACCTCTCTGCTAAAAGATTTGTCAGACAATAATGTAGAAAAACAAAACCCCAGCTACTGCCTCTTCACTTATGTTCTGAAATTAACCGGGCAAATAGTATTAACAGAAAACAATAAACATAAGTAAGTTTTACTGTACAATTAGTAAATTGGCTTTTGTCAATTGCAAATAACATCAACAACATGCATGCCAGTCTTTCCGGGTTGAGGGTTGATGAGAGATTAACTGCTTCTCTTCTATTTTTTATGATAAATATTACTGTGATGAAAATTCCAAATTGTCTGCATAATCGAATAACATTCAGTTAAGACACCCATACCCCACAAGACATGCCACCAGGGGTCACTTCACAGTCCCCAAGTCCAAAATGAATTCATGGCAACGCACAGTATTATACAGAGCCATGATTGCAGTGAACTCCCTTCCATTTCCAATTATTCAAACAAACAGCGAAATTACCTTTAAAAAACGGATTAAACAACATCGCATGGAACGGCGGGGACTATGAGGGGACACACACAAACAAACACACGCACACACACCATACACACTCTAACACACAATTTTTCTATTGTATTGTTTGTATATACAGTGAGGGAAAAAAGTATTTGATCCCCTGCTGATTTTGTACGTTTGCCCACTGACAAAGAAATGATCAGTCTATAATTTTAATGGCAGGTTTATTTGAACAGTGAGAGACAGAATAACAACAAAAAAATCCAGAAAAACGCATCTCAAAAATTTTATGAATTGATTTGCATTTTAATGAGGGAAATAAGTATTTGACCCCCTCTCAATCAGAAAGATGTATGGCTCCCAGGTGTCTTTTATACAGGTAATGAGCTGAGATTAGGAGCACACTCTTAAAGGGAGTGCTCCTAATCTCAGTTTGTTACCTGTATAAAAGACACCTGTCCACAGAAGCAATCAATCAATCAGATTCTCAACTCTTCACCATGGCCAACACCAAAGAGCTCTCCAAGGATGTCAGGGACAAGATTGAAGACCTACACAAGGCTGGAATGGGCTACAAGACCATCGCCAAGCAGCTTGGTGAGAAGGTGACAACAGTTGGTGCGGTTATTCGCAAATGGAAGAAACACAAAATAACTGTCAATCTCCCTCGACCTGGGGCTCCATGCAAGATCTCACCTCGTGGAGTTGCAATGATCATGAGAATGGTGAGGAATCAGCCCAGAACTACACGGGAGGATCTTGTCAATGATCTCAAGGCAGCTGGGACCATAGTCACCAAGAAAACAATTGGTAACACACTACGCCGTGAAGGACTGAAATCCTGCAGCGCCTGCAAGGTCCCCCTGCTCAAGAAAGCACATATACAGGCCCGTCTGAAGTTTGTCAATGAACATCTGAATGATTCAGAGGAGAACTGGGTGAAAGTGTTGTGGTCAGATGAGACCAAAATCGAGCTCTTTGGCATCAACTCAACTCGCCGTGTTTGGAGGAGGAGGAATGTTGCCTATGACCCCAAGAACACCATCCCCACCATCAAACATGGAGGTGGAAACATTATTCTTTGGGGGGGGGGGGGGGGGGGGGGTTCTGCTAAGGGGACAGGACAACTTCACCGCATCAATGGGATGATGGACGGGGCCATGTACTGTCAAATATTGGGTAAGAACCTCCTTCCCTCAGCCAGGGCATTGAAAATGGTCGTGGATGGGTATTCCAGCATGACAATGACCCAAAACACACGGCCAAGGCAACAAAGGAGTGGCTCAAGAAGAAGCACATTAAGGTCCTGGAGTGGCCTAGCCAGTCTCCAGACCTTAATCCCATAGAAAATCTGTGGAGGGAGCTGAAGGTTCGAGTTGCCAAACGTCAGCCTCGAAACCTTAATGACTTGGAGAAGATCTGCAAAGAGGAGTGGGACAAAATCCCTCCTGAGATGTGTGCAAACCTGGTGGCCAACTACAAGAAACGTCTGACCTCTGTGATTGCCAACAAGGGTTTTGCCATCAAGTACTAAGTCATGTTTTGCAGAGGGGTCAAATACTTATTTCCCTCATTAAAATGCAAATCAATTCATAACATTTTTTACCTGCGTTTTTCTGGATTTTTGTTGTTGTAATTCTGTCTCTCAATGTTCAAATAAACCTACCATTAAAATTATAGACTGATCATGTCTTTGTCAGTGGGCAAACATACAAAATCAGCAGGGGATCAAATACTTTTTTCCCTCACTGTAGTTGTATTTTAAATGTATGTGACTGTCCTTGTCTATCAGTGTATCAGTGTGTTGTTATTTGTCATGTTTTGTGTTTTTTGTGGACCCCAGGAAGTGTAGCTGTTGCTTCAGCAAAAGCTAATGGGGATCCAAATAAACCAATAAACCAATAAATAATCTCTTCCATACACAAAACAAAATTATGAGCAAAGTCCAAATCCCCACTATTCATATACTCTGCAGCTATGAAAAATGCAAAATCATGCAAAATCACATGCACATGCACATTCACTGAGTAAAATACACAGAAAAAGTTCATCTTGTTATCCTCCCTACTTTTCATTATATTTTTTCAAGCTATTTTGAAGCTTGAGGTAAAAATATATTAATAAGATATCTCCACAGAACATCAATACATTTCTCTTTCTCAGGGGGGAGTTGCACTGATGGACTAGATAGATTTCACAGCTGAATCTGAAGAAATACTGCATTGACAACATACTGGACATTCTAATGCCTTTTCCTTCCTTTTGCTCAAAAATATGTAATTCACTGGTTAAAATGGCTGAATGTCATACATACACAACCAGAGACTCTGGAACAAACCAGACCATGTGACCTGAGTGTGTTTGCATGCAAGCACAAGTGCCTATATGCATGTTTGCATTTATGTACAGTCATTTGCATCAGTGCACATGGTGACACCCCTCATTTGAAGCACACATACCTGTAACTAGCTAACGCTACAAAACCAGATCAAGGACATGAATTCCAGTAGAGTCAACGCCTTCTAGTTCTACATGTGTGTCCTTCAGCATTGAGTTTGTATCAGCCTATTCAGTGTCTTATCGCTACTACAGTGCAGCACAAAAAAGTGCACTGAGGTTGAATGGGTTTTCACCCAGTTTGAGCACTGTTCTGCACACCTTACCTTTCTGTATACAATCATGTTGGGTGATTCATCGGCTACTCCATTACTCCCCTGCCCCACACTGTTGGTCTGTGCCATGATTCAGTAGGGTGAACAGCCTCAGTAATGATCAGGTGCTGAAGCAGAGAGATAGGACAGTGGAGAACATTATGGCATGGAAACATTATAGAAGAATCCTACAGGAACAAAATGTCCCTTACCTTTGAGCTACATACAAAATAGAAGAATACTTTGAGTGCATCAAAATGGCCTATCAGATGTGAGTGAGTCTGTTTCCAATCATAGGCTAACATGGTAGAAATGTTAATGTGATCAACTAATTGATGTATTAACTAGATGTTTTGGCTGGTTAATTTCAGTACAAATAGTAGCAATTACAGTGATGTGATCATCATCATCATCATCATCATCATTATCATCATCATTATCATTTCATATTCTACCATTATATACATTCCTTCGGTATTCCACCTGTTTAACAAATGCATAATATCGAGATTTAATGAAAGCTTATACAAAGACCTTATTGATTTCTGTATTAATTATCATTATGTAAGTTGACTGCTATCGTGCTTATTGACATTGGAGAATTCAATAGCCCCTGAGATCCGAGAAGGCAGCACGGTGGCAAGATAACGTGCACCCAAGCTCTAAATCGAAAACAGTGGATGCAGAGGATTTAACGAAATAGGCTCGGGTTGTTTCTCAAAGGAAAGTAAAGAACAATGTGTAAAATACATTTCATTTAGTGCCATTGAAATATAAAACGTAAATACAAAGTATATAAAAGACCGTTTAACTGAGAAATGTTCGAGGGCAATTCTGTGTGCATCCGAGGTTCAGTATCTTATCTTCGCCCCAAACGACACCCACCGCATCCTTTCAAAGATTCTTCCAAAACACATAGCATATGTAAATACCATAGTCTTCCATTAGCTCCCATCATCACATAGCTAATAGTCAATGAAGTGTCTCCATCAAGCCAAGACCCCTATAATTTCAGCACCATGGACAGCTACAGCAAAAAGCCCCGCTCCCTTGATCACTTGTCTCGATCTATCGTGAATAAAAGGAAAATATGTAAATAAGCAATCGTTCTTTGATGATTTACCTGAAAAAACGCACAGCCTGCGAATATCCTGTTTCTTTGCAGAACTGGTGTGCAGTGCGTGCGGTAGGCTAGGCTATGTCAACTGGCAGACATAGGAATTCGAAGATAATTCATTGGCAATTGGAAGAGGCAGGCATTCGATGCAGACTTGGTTGTTACCGCTTCCCTCCTCTCCAAAATGATGGTGAAAGCACTGGCGCGCGGCACCCACAGAATAACGTGAACGTGCATCGATCCATGACCAATCACGTGCAAGGAATCCAAACCCTTATCTGGCAAATTTACAGGGGACCATCAGCTTGAAGTAGCAATATGTTGTTGTTATAAAAGAGTAATGGTGGTCACAAATTTCTTGAAACAAATGTTGGTGAGCTGAGCAGCGAAACAGGCATACAACTGATGATGATGATGATGACGATGAATTGGGAATACACATTTAGTAAATTACATTTAATGGTGTAATGAGTACTCACCAAAACCTATAAATAAATTTATCCCTGTAATCTTTATGTATTGCTTATATTTCTGTACACACTGTGACATTTTGCATATTCAATAGTCATTATAATTAGTATTTTTTAGCATACCTTGCTAGAATGTTAATCAAATTGACATAGCCCAGAGATATCTGATTAGCATTTAGGTTGTTAATTAGATGGCCATTGGCATAAAGATGAGCTAATAATGATATTCTCATCTGTAGCCTACAATACATCTTCCTTCACTTCATTATGCATGCACAGTATGCATAGCTTTCAGGTTTAGGTGACACTGTGTCCGAACTCTTTTTTGTCTTCAGTCCTGTTTGCTGCTTTGGTAAAATAAATGCATTGTACTCAGTCGTGAATATCCAGAAATGGCGAACAACCTCCTTTGCTGCAGCATCTTTGGCTGGGAGGCACACCACTGTCAGACCGCAAAGGATTTGCAAAGAAATTAGCTTCAAGACTCATTTGTCACTCTCATCCCAACCCAAACCCGGTTCCTCAATCTCACTTTCATATTTCCCCTCAACCTCACATTACATCCAATCAGTTTTAATATTTTAACACATTTTTTCAAAGGCTTAACATTTATGCTCATCATTTATTTTGATAAAACAGAAATATCTGAAGCTGCTTTTTTGTTGGCACCTACTCTTGGTCCCTGAAGACTCTCAATCCATTTGGCTGAGTATCATAAATTAGTTGGCATGTAAAATCAACTGTTACTTTTCCATAGAAAATGTTTATGGTACATGTCCTCTCAGGATGGCAATTTACTATAAATGTTAATCTTAATACATGCAGTTAACCCAGAATATCTAGACCTGGCAATCTACCACCAACAGTTTTTGTCTACAATCATATCAAGGGGCTTCTCTCTTTATCAAGCAGAATAGTTCTCTATCCGTTTCTCCCTCTCCCATAGTTCCATATCTATTCGAGGTGCCGGTATTCAGTTCCGGTGGGCTCCTGCCCAAGTCAAGCACTGCCTCTATGCAGTATTGACTGCATGTCACCGGGGATCTCCCTTTTTTGAACGCCTCTTCAGTAGAATTCACTACAGAGTCAGGCCTGGTCAACCAAGAGCCCCCTAGATACCTTCTAAGAACTGGAGCCCATCCCGTGAGAAAACCCTGCGAGTTTAACATGTGTCACCTACCCTGCCTTCTTCTTTCCCACGTGCCAATGTAACAGACATCACGCTGCTTGCTTACTGAGTACCGCTTCCTCCTGATGAGGCTCACACCGAGGCTCGAACCCAGGACCTCTGCCTTGCTAGCACACGTGATCACCCTCCCAAAGCATCTTACCAGTCGGCGCCACCAAAAAGCTAGCTATTCGGTGACACTTCAGGTTGAGGAGTGAGTTTTTTATTTATTTTATTTTGATTTCACCCTTATTTAACCAGGTAAGCCAGTTGAGAACAAGTTCTCATTTACAACTGCGACCTGGCCAAGATAAAGCAAAGCAGTTCGATAAAAACAACAACACAGAGTTACATATGGGGTAAACAAAACATAAAGTCAAAAATAAAACAGAAAATATATATATACAGTGTGTGCGAATGTAGTAAGTTATGGAGGTAAGGCAATAAATAGGCCATAGTGCAAAATAGTTACAATTTCGTATTAACACTGGAATGATAGATGTGCAAAAGATGATGTGCAAATAGAGATACTGGCGTGCAAATTAGCAAAATAAATAACAATATGGGGATGAGGTAGTTGGGTGGGCTAATTTCAGAATGGCTGTGTACAGGTGAAGTGATAGGTAAGCTGCTCTGACAACTGACGCTTAAAGTTAGTGAGGGAGATAAGAGTCTCCAGCTTCAGAGATTTTTGCAGTTCGTTCCAGTCATTGGCAGCAGGGAACTGGAAGGAATGGCGGCCAAAGGAGGTTTTGGCTTTGGGGATGACCAGTGAGATATACCTGCGAGTGAGTTTCACACATCCCCATGTGCTACATCAAGAGCAAGGTTGGGTAGGTTACTTTACATTTACATTCACATTTTAGTCATTTAGCAGACGCTCTTATCCAGAGCGACTTACAGGAGCAATTAGGGTTAAGTGCCTTGCTCAAGGGCACATCGACAGATTTTTCACCTAGTCGGCTCAGGGACCTGAGAACCAGCGACCTTTCGGTTACTGGCACAACGCTCTTAACCACTAAGCTACCTGCCGCCTTTATAAATGTAATCCGTTACAATTACTTGTTGCCTGTCCAAAATTGTCATCAGTAACGTAACTTTTGGATTACCCAAACTCAGTAACATAATCTGATTACTTTCAGTTACTTTTGGATTACTTTCCCCTTATTAATATTGATGCACCCGTGCTTCAATTTAAGTAACATGATAAAAAAATCACCATCATATTTCGATAGAGATAGAGATATTTAAAAAATGTGCATGGGCTGCGTCTCAATCCAGCCCATCCGCCTATGTCGTCCTTCCCTATCTGCGGTGGAAAGTTGCAGAGCTACAGCACTGTTTGTCAGACCAGGAGATATCCTGAAAATCGGTCTTCTCGCGAAAACGTCTGTAACGTCCAAACTAACATGGCCACTCTATGGAAAGATGAGACTCTCACGAACACGATGGTCTTCTCTGTTTTGATTCATGACTTCCATAAGCCCCACAGTCCATTTGGGCTACAAACTAATGTGTCACCGGACTTGTCTGAAGGTAACCTGGTACTGGTTTTAAAAAATTATGGAAGTATTTTAGGTAGTTTTATGCCAACAAAAAAAAGGGGGTTAAATATGTGTATAAATATATATATATATATATATTTCCTGAGCTTTGTTATATCTCCTAGATATAGGACAAACACTTCAAAACCTTGTTTCTTATTATGTATTTATTTGGTGTATTGTTTGCCATTTATGAATGTGTTATTAAGTACGTTTCTCTGGGCTATAATAGTAAAGGCCAAATTCAATATTTTATCAAATAATTTTCTGACATGTTTTTTTTTTTATACCTAAAGGGGTCCTAAAATTCCAAATCAAATAGCTAAATGATCCACAGTATGACAATCTTAAAACAATTCCCCCCCACATTAAGCTTATGTACTTTTATTTAAGATGTCTGTTTTTTCACTGGATAATACACAGTTCAGTAGTCACGCAGTCAAGAACATTAGAGCCATCTGGTGGTTCAAGACAGAACACTACTCAAACCAGTGCAACGATATCAGAATTACTGCTAGACAACAACCGGACATCGTTTTAGAATACTACACAGGTGCCTTATTTGATTGATGCTTACAAATGTAGAGATCTAATTTAGTAGGCCAGCTCAGTTAGGAAAGATCAATGAGAATATCATTGTATCTAATTGTGTGGAAAAGCATCTTCTCAGTAGGTTGATGATGCATTAATAAATATGATAGGCTATTTGGTTGACCATCAAGTACAGATGATGGTAGACTTTTATCGTATTTGCAGTGTACTAATCTTGGACACCCAGAACTAAAATCTAGTAATAGTGTCAGATGCTCGATTAAAGGGATAGTTCAACCAAATAAAAAAATGACACATTGAATTCCTTACCCTGTACGTAGTCTATGGACAAGATATGACAGCAATCCATGGTTTGGTTTAGTTTCCCTGGCACTGTTTCCAAATGCTAACGTTTTAGCATTTGTGGCACAAATCCCATTCAAGTCATGGTACCGATATTAGCATTTTTCACGTCATGTCCAAATCATCCGAAAGTATTTAAAATTGAAGCAAAAGCAAAAGTGAAGCAAAAGTCAACAAAGTCACTTATAGATGATTTGAACAAAATGTTAGCATTTGGAAACAGTGCCAAGGAAACTAAACCAAAGCATAGATTGCTGTCATACCACAAAACAATGAGACAGATATTTCAATGGATGTACAAATTTGAAGCGTCCGCTTGGCGTTTCCACTCACTACCAAATATGGTAGTGAGAGGAAGCACAGTGGCCAGGCAGTGGGAGAAGATGCACCAAGATAGATTTTGGCCAACATTCTGCTAATTTTCTAATTGATTAAACCTTTGATCTCAATACAGTTTTCTGTTCCCAAAACTATAATCTGTTACGAACAGAGTGGACTAAGTTTTGTAAACGTTACCCTTTGTTAAAGTTTCAAAAACATTTGTTGTTTAGAAGACGTGCAAAGGCGAATTGAGTTATTGCACAATCGCACTTTACAGATTAGGCATTCCCTAACGGAAATATGGAAACATATACTACAACGCGCCAATAGGATCTCACTAGCTCATGCTTGGCTCTGCCCACCTCCTTTCTTGTTCTGCCCACTATTACTCATTTGTTCCCATTTGAAACGACGGGCTGTGGTCTATCTTGGTTTAGTTATTTAAAAAAACGTTGGTCATACCCCTTGTCCATAGACTGCTTACAGGGTAAGGAAACCAATGTCATTTTTTAATTTGGGGTAGCTATCCCTTTAAGCTACTACCATTTATGTTACTTGCATCTGTCCACAAGAGATTAGCAGTGTGCGACAGATGAAAGGTTAGTTATCGTAATCATTGCGTGTACTGTCACTTTAACATGCCAATGTTCGATGTAAAAACTCAAATCCCCAGAATGCACAGCAGTTTGAGTCATCGCGTAAAAGGTCATGGTTAGAAGGGATACAGCTTTTATCAAATTAACGTCAAAAGTTATAATTTGGGGCGTTTTCGCTAACCCTACCCTAATTCTCATAAACTCATACGTTAATTCTCCAAACCTGCTGCGTAACTAAGTTCTCCTAACCTGCTACGAAAAGTCAAATCCGACAAAAACTGTATCCCATCTAGTCAAAACCAACAAAAAGCGGAAACAAAAGAAATCATACATTTCTAGAAACACATTTTGGTGAGCTGAGCAGAGATACAGGCATACAACTGACAGCTTTCAGTGTTAACGCCATACACCTAACGCAGGAGGGCTGACATGGCTTTGAAAAGAATACAGAAGGTGAGTGTGTCCATTAATTTTATAATGTCGTCATGCTCATAAACGGTTGGTCGATGTCTTCCTGTCACAAAATTCCACAATAGCATAGTTAGCTAGCTAATGTTAGCTTTGGACGTTAGCTAGCTACCTATCTAGCTAAACCATTGGCTATTTTGTCAACAGTGGTTTAACTTGTCCGTTACTCCTCACCGAATAAATAATACATTTTCATCGTAGCAATAATGACCATAAAACGTTAGCTAACTGTTAATGTTTTACCTTGTGTCAGGCTGGCAAATCAAAGTTTACTAATATTAGTAACATTCATTGTAGTTAACTAAGTTGTTGGCTATTATTGGGCTACCAGCATAATCATCAGTCAATCAGTAACGCTAACTAAGTTAACTAGTTATCGGTGTAACGTTAGCTAGCGAAGTTAATTTTATCAACGCCATAACTAGCTAGCTACAGTAGCTAGTTAGATACTCGTAAATTAGCTAACTGGTCTGTAACTTGTAAACTAGTTATGTTGCTGTTCTGGTTATTCCTGTCAATGAATAAAAACGGTTCTGGAACCGCCATTACCACGAGTGGGCTATTGTAGATATCTCTGCTTGTTTTACTGTCAGTGTATATTTCAACATAACCTTAACGTTAATGCGCCTAATATAATGTGGGATTCGTGAAATTCAGCAGTAGCTAAATTATAGATGCATGGGGGTCAATTCCTAGCTATATATGTAGCTAACTAGGTACCTTTTATTATTGTTTTTTTATTCAACCAGGAAAAACCCATTGAGACACAGCCTCTCTTTTGCAAGGGAGACCTGGCCAAGAAAGCAGCAGCTGTCAATAAACATTACACCATGTTAAACATACAATACAAACAGCACAACATGTCACCTAGCTAGCTGCTTGAATTCGTATAAAGCCATATAGACCTCAAGACTGGCTTGTCAAAGTAGCTAACAACATTGTTAGGTAGACAATGCACTATATGTATAGAATTTTCCCCCTATACATCATTCATTGTGCTATAATGTTAATTATTTTATTTTACAGGAGCTACATGACTTGCAAAGGGACCCTCCTGCTCAATGCTCAGCCGGACCAGTTGGAGAGGACTGTACGTTTCACTACAGCTTTTGTGGCCATCTCAAATAAACTAAAATTAATGCAGAAATAAAATGATGGAAATGAAGGGGTATTGACCTCAGTCAATTAATTCCTTTTGGCGCCATTTGCATTTTATTGTCAATAATTATATGATTTTATCTGTCTCATCTTTCTTTTACAGTGTTTCATTGGCAAGCCACAATCATGGGACCTGTAAGCCCTTTTCTAAATTATCATCATTGTTTCTAAGTCTTTAGTAGACAATAGTGTCAATATTGTGTTGATTGCTGATGGAAGCCATTTATTCTGCATTGATCCCATTGTTATAAGATCAACCTTTTTGCACCACCGAAGGAACGAGTGTTAGTCTGCTTGTCTTACTATATAGCCTACTATAACTGAGTTGCTTGTATGATATGCTTGGATATGTGTCACCTCCAGTAAACCCCCATCACACTTCTGTTACTGTAAACAATGACCAGTAAAGGGAGGCTGACTGTGGGCTTTAACATATACGTATATGGAGTATTGTGTGCTACTTTACGGTTCACAGTACTGTTTTAACAATGAACCTTTCACCCCTCTTTTAGACTGACAGCCCATATCAGGGAGGAGTGTTCTTCCTCACCATCCACTTCCCAACAGACTATCCCTTCAAACCACCAAAGGTTAGAAACACCTCACAGCTCCTGTTATTACACAATATCCCCTTGGGTGTAGAGTACCCTAAACCACATGCAGTATATATGCCTGACTTTTTTTTGTTTTTTTTTTCTCTGCATGTATTTTCTTTCCATAGGTAGCCTTCACAACGAAAATCTATCACCCAAACATAAACAGTAATGGTAGCATCTGTCTGGACATTCTGAGGTCACAGTGGTCCCCAGCACTTACAGTTTCGAAAGGTAAGACAAACTGGCTTACATTCGCGGTTTGTAAACCAACTTGTTTTTTGTGTGTCTTTTGTACCCTCATGAAAGTTAGTTGCAAAATGCATCTGACATTTTTTCCTGATTTGTTCTCCAACTGTTAAGCTTGACAATGTCGACAATTACAATATTATTGCTGGTGTAATTGCAAAAATAAACTCATCCTAGTTATCCCTGCCTTTTTGTTCTTCCAGTTTTATTGTCCATATGCTCTTTGCTATGTGACCCAAACCCAGATGACCCCCTAGTCCCAGACATAGCACACATCTACAAGCAGGACAAAGAAAAGTAAGTTGACACACACACACACCATTCTTCTTTTAGCAGGAAAAATATATGAACGTGACATTTATTTCATGTGTAAAGCTTGTAGTCAATTATAGAATAAACATCTCTTCTGAAAGTAGACACTCCTACAAGATACTGTATCTACTTTATAATGATATGGCTGCTTAAAAAAGACTGGCTGAATGTAAGATTTGGCTGTAGATTGCTCAAATCTTTGTTAAACCTGGTTTACATTTTATTTTGTTTTTACAGGTACAACAGATTAGCAAGAGATTGGACTCAAAAGTATGCAATGTAAAGGACTGAAGTTTGAGACAACGGAAAAGGCTTAAGCAAATTAACTTCCTGGACACTTCTGAAAACAGTACTGTTGCCACCCCTCATCCACACTGGTTCAAGAAGAAGTGTTGTATATGGGAAGCACTTTCTATGCCCAAATTAACTGGTTTTATGCTTTGAAGTCATTATTTTCCTTTTGTTTGACATTCCCAATGTTATATAACTTATTATTCAGTTATTGCTGAGATGGCCCATAAAAAAAACAGACCAATTATGAATCCATCCCCCCCTCCATCTTATAGGTAGAAAATGTTTTCTCCTTTTAGAGATTTTTATTGTATAGTATAAAGCTATACTGAATCTATTTTTATTATTTTCCATTAAAAAGTTAAACCAAAAAATAGATCCTGTCTTTATTGTTATCCTAGAGATGCCTATCGATATATTTTAGATCTACACAAGTGCCTGGAGGTTTGGGCTAGGGCTTTTTCCTTTTTTTTCAGGGTAGTAGTATTCAGAAATTCTTCCCATTACATTTTGTATTTCACCACTAGATGACAGCATTTACCTCCTCCCATACTACACAGGAGCACGGCTCAATTGAATGCAAATTCGAAATAGGGCTATAATCTGGCAGGTTACACCAATGGATTACACCGTTACCTTGTTTTTCTAAAATCAATACCTCCACAGTTAATGGTGTTGTATTTTTTTCTTTAAACTTCAGCTACTGTCAGGTTTAATTATTTGACAGGGCGTTCTGACTTTTCAGAGGCTCTCGGCGGTCATGTCTAGATGGCATACGGGTTTTGTCAAATTGATGTAAAAAAGGTATTATAGCTAACCGTAACCCTTTTCCTAATTGAAGTAATTATCCTAACCTGCTACGTGAAATCTATTAACCTGCTATGTTAATTCTCCTGCTACGAAAAGTCAATTTTGACCAAAGCTGTATCCCATCTAGACAAAACCGCTCTAGGCCTAGGTAAGGATAAAAGTTAACCTATGAACTTCAACATCTGAATTAAAGCCTAATGATAAAAGAGATGCATAATATTTGTTTGTTCAGTCCCCTTTATGTATGTATGCACTGCCTGAATTGCTGTGGAATAGCACTGTAGGCCTAAATATAAATTAAATTAAGCATATCTGCTAAATTGTTTCAATTTCACATTAGAGGTAACTCTACTGTCTTAACTGAAATCCTCGATTTTATCTCTGTGTATCAACTCTTACAGAAGCGTTTCTCGTGAGGTGGTATTGGGCCCTTGTTTAGTTTTCTTGTTACTGTATTGTTTCCTCAGGATGTGAATTGGTTCCTCAATGTTTCTTAGAACAAATGCTTCGTCTGGCCCTTCTTACTATACGGTAAATTTACTGTAACTCATCTGTGCCATAGTTTGGCATGGAATCGTTGAGTCATGAATAAAATATACATATACCAAGTAATGAACTTGAGTAAAAGTATTTGACCTAGTCAAATTAATAAAATAAGCCTACCTACAGTGCATTCGGAAAGTATTCAGACCCCTTGACTTTTTCCACGTTACGTTACAGCCTTATTCTAGACCCCTTATTTTTTTCCCCTCATCAATCTACACCCAATACCCCATAATGACAAAGTGAAAACAGGTTTAGACATTTTTGCAAATGTATAAAAAACAGAAATACCTTATTTACATAAGTATTCAGACCCTTTGCTATGAGACTTGAAATTGAGCTCAGGTGCATCCTGTTTACATTGATCATCCTTGAGATGTTTCTACAACTTGATTGGAGTCCACCTGTGGTAAATTCAATAAATTTGACATGATTTGGACCGGCACACACCTGTCTGTATAAGGTCCCACAGTTGACAGTGCATGTCAGAGCAAAAACCAAGCCATGAGGTCAAAGGAATTGTCCGTAGAGCGCCGAGACAGGATTCTGTCGCGGCACAGATATGGGGAAGGGTACCAAAAAATTTCTGCAGCATTGAAGGTTCCCAAGAACAGTGGCCTCCATCGTTCTAAAATGGAAGAAGTTTGGAACCACCGAGACTCTTCCTAGAGTTGGCCGCCCGGCCAAACTGAGCAATCAGGGGAGAAGGGCCTTGGTCAGGGAGGTGACCAAGAACCCAATGGTCACTCTGACAGAGCTCCAGAGTTCCTCTGTGGAGATGGGAGAACCTTCCAGAAGGACAACCATCTCTGCAGCACTCCACCAATCAGGCTTTTATGGTAGAGTGGTCAGACGGAAGCCACTCCTCAGTAAAAGGCACATGACGGCCCGCTTGGAGTTTGCCAAAAGGCACCTGAAGGACTCTCAAACCATGAGAAACAAGATTCTCTGGTCTGATGGAAGCAAGATTGAACTCTTAGGCCTGAATGCCAAGCATCACGTCTGGAGGAAACCTGGCACCATCCCTACAGTGAAGCATGGTGGTGGCAGCATCATGCTGTGAGGATGTTTTCAGCAGCAGGGACTGGGAGACTAGTCAGGATTGAGGGAAAACCTGCTCAGGACCTCAGACTGGGGCAAAGATTCACCTTCCAACAGGACCTAAGCACACAGCCAAGACAACGCAGGAGTGGCTTCGGGACAAGTCTCTGAATGTCCTTGAGTGGCCCAGCCAGAGCCCGGACTTGAACCCAATCGAACATCTCTGGAGAGACCTGAAAATAGCTGTGCAGCGACGCTCCCCATCCTACCTGACAGAGCTTGAGAGGATCTGGAGAGAAGAATGGGAGAATCTCCCCAAATACAGGTGTGCCTAGCTTGTAGCATCATACCCAAGAAGACTTGAGGCTGTAATCTCTGCCACAGGTGCTTCAACAAAATACTGAGTAAAGGGTCTGAATACTTATGTAAATGTGATATAAATTTTATATAAATCTGAGAGAAAAATCTAAACCTATTTTTGCTTTGATATTATGGGGTATTGTGTGTAGGTTGATGGGGGGAAAAATAATGTACTTTATACTCGGTACGTTTTCCCTGACACCCAAAAGGACAGAAAAAAATGGCAAATTCACTCATGAACAGGACATCCCTGGTCATCCTTACTGCCTCTGATCTGGCGGACTCACTAAACTCAAATGCTTCGTTTGTAAATTATGTCTGAATGTTGGAGTGTGTCCCTGGATATCCATTAATTTAAGAAAACAAGGAAATTGTGCCGTCGGGTTTGCTTAATATAAGGAATTTTAAATAATTCATACTGTTGATACTTAAGTATATTTGAGCAATTACATTTACTTTTCATATTTAAGTATATTTAAAACCAAATAATTTTAGACTTTTACTCAAGTAGTATTTTACTGGGTGACTTTCACTTTTACTTGAGTCATTTTCTATTAAGGTATCTTTACTTTTACTCAAGTATGACAATTGGGTACTTCCACCACTGCCTATGATTTTCATATATGATAAGCAATAATGATGATTTGAAAAGGGTTCATTGGGACAAATGATGGGAAGGAATGCAATAAACTACACTTGGGAGGAGTCCCACGTCTTCGAGATGTGCCTGACACGTGAAACTTTTACTTGTGCTCTAGACTTAGAAAAGAAACTGTGGTCGGACTATTATTAGAGCGCCACTCAATGGGGACATCAGAGGGGGCTCGAGGAAACGGTCGAGGAAGAAGTCACTGCGCAACAATGAGTCTGAACACAATCTCGAAGTGATAGATAAAGGGAAGTAGCTTTTACAATCCACAATTTGGTAGTTTACAATTAGTTCGAAACGCAGTGGCCACTGGAAACGTTTCTGCGCAGCGCAATGGCTGCCCAGTGCGACTCTTTGAGCGGATACTTGCAACAGTCGGACCAGGGCTCGAACAGCGAGCGCAGTACTGACTCCCCCGTCCCCGGCTCCGAGGATGACTTGAGCGGACCCCATGCCTTACCAGACCCGGAGTGGACGGAGGAGAGATTTCGAGTGGACCGCAAGAAACTGGAAATCATGTTATTAGGTAGGCCTAAATAAAAAATACAGAAATATGGTGCTCTGTTTTGCTACATTTTAAAAGTTTGGCTACATTTTAAAACATTCCTTTGTTATGGGAATGGGAACTATGCCAACTGTATGCTTCCAAAAACTAATTTTTCCCCTTCATATGGTATTTCTAGATTTTTTTTCTTCACATTCTTTGGCTATATTTCGTGTCTGTCTTGACCAGTAATGTGAAGGCCTGTGTGTTGCTATGTCGCTCGCTTACCTGTTTTTGGTGTCTTCAGAGTCTGTCCGGCTCAAACATTTTTGGGCCATAATTTCAAACATTTCTTTGTAGTTTATGTTGATCACAGAAAGCAAATTACACATTGTGGTTCCCTCTGCTCGGATGGCATTGAAATATAATCAATGTCATACATTTTTTCTAGGATGGGCATAGTCTTCTATAGAAACCTCAATATTACATTCATTAAAACAAACGTTATAGACACGGTAAAATTGTTTATGCAAAACTAGTAATTTAATTCTGACTGAAGTCACGGTCACCTCACATGGATCCATAATGTTTGTGCTATGGTCAGCGGTTGAGAAGCATGAACACGACTCGACCAATAGGAGTCGCTATGAGCACGTGTGTTATGGTCATTACTTAAGTTTTACGTTCGATACCTCAATAGCTGAAAACACTTCTCTCGATGAAACCAAACTATCCTGAAAATATTTCCTGGTCATTGGAAACCTATAACCGATGCTAAGACTTTGTTTATGGTTATTAAACCTACTTAAAAGTGTTTAAGAATACTATTTTGACAATATCTCATGTAGTCTGTATGTGCAATACTGTACAAACCTATAGTCAATGATCTGTCTGAGATACGAAGCGTCTCTGCATCCACTGTTTTCCAGATTGTGATAAAGTTGTTTCCCCTTTCGTAGCTAATCCAGCACAATCTCTGTCACTGTCATGTCAGTGAACAGTTATAGGAGTGACATCAGGTTTGTGTGTGGTCGGTCTCTAAAGAGACCTATGTCCCTTGGAGTGTGTAAATGATGAGATCTTCATCAGTTATTGCAAGACGCATCTTGTAGAAGAAGAAACCAGCATTATGTAACTGAAGAATACTTTTTTATCAATCCCACAAGAAGACCACGAGTTGCCATCAGCTGGAGAAACAGCCAAACAAGGCTGTACAGGGAACATTTAACAGCAGGAGATAATGAACCCAATGAAAACAACCCATGGAAGCTCAGATATCATACAAAACAAGGGGTTTCCTATTCAGCTTGATACAAGACAACCCATGTCTTTGTCTGTCTGGACTCCTTTTTCTCATCCTGTTGGATATCTATTCAGTGGGATTCTGATTGCTCTTCTCTCCCTTGATAGTGTTTTCTTTCATTACAGTACTCTTTTGATTATAATGAGTTAACCTCTGATGAATGTGTTTCATGCTCCAAGCCTCTCCTCTGTGTATGCCCAAGATAATCCATGTCTGTGTGGGTGGACGTTATTATAAAAAATGCCTGTTTAATTGGAGCACATTTATCAAACCTGCTCTGTAGTTAAGTTCTGTGTTTTGAAGTTGAAGAAAAAACTGTTTTAGGTTTTCGGTCTCTCTCTTTCACACACACTTCCAGCTCCTCGTGGTTGTGGCCCCGTTGCTGCTGCGCTGCTCTGCAGTCCTTAAAGCTCCATGTCATCCCTTCCTTTTCCAGGAAAACAACTTAACCAGAGGCCGTCCCTAAACTCAAGTCTCCTGGACATACTGTGTGTGTGCAGAGACCATCTTTTTAACATGTTGTTTTCTAGTGGTTTCTATGATCATGGCAGGAATTCGCCATGTTAACATTCAGCCTGTGGCATGAAGTGAATATTACTCTTGGTTTCCTCTGTGGTCAGTCATTGGCCTTTCTCAATTGGGCAAAAGTCTGTTCTCTCCTCGAGCCCTCCGTCCTCCGTGACCCGGTAAACCGATAAGTGGTGGCCATGTAGGAGCGTGTCAACTCGTTAATAGAGGAACGGAGGAGTTTGCTCCTCTCCTCAATTGCCTCTTCTGGGGGAAGATGCTCAGGTGAATCATACCACTGAAGATTTTTGAAATCCGCCACACCCCCATTGAAACAACTGTTTTCTCTGAGGAGAAAAGCATGCACACATTTAAAAAAGGTACGTTACTTATCTATAAAATGTCTAGCTCAACTAGCTAAACATTTTTATACCACTTTACACATGTATTTGGAGATTCCAGTTCTTTAAACGTCATTAGCCTAATGACGTTCTAGTGGAGAAGGATAGTCTCATTTCATACAAACACATTTATTTCCTTGCCTCCTCGATTTACCTTTGACCTTTTTCAAAAGGATGTGAGGAGAGGACGGTGTAGATGACGTGAGGAATTAAAGAAACCCAATTAAGATTGTTTATTTTTATTTTATTATTTTACCAGGTAGGTTGACTGAGAACACGTTCTCATTTACAGCAACAACCTGGGGAATAGTTACAGGGGAGCGGAATGAGCCAATTGGAAGATTCTCCCAGTGGTTCAGGGTGAGTGATCATACAACCTCAACCGTGAAACAGCATTATACTTTTTTTTATCTACTTCCTCTATACTGGTGGAGTTCCAGGATGTACTCTATCCCATGGGGCTTGCAGACATTTTTTAAGACAGTCTTCATCGTCTTCATCAGTAGTAAGAGCATCCTTGTGTGGTTGTTTTTTTATGCATAATTAACCAATATACAGTATATGTACCTCCAAGCCTGTTTAGGATGCTTTGATTGGTCATTGCGTGTTACCGTCAGCGTTGTAACATCTGTTTTCATTGGAGGAGAGGGCTTTGTTGATGTGGGACTCAGTGTCCTGAAGTGGACACAGCCCTTAGTTAAATCATTGTGTGGGAACTTCAGTATATTTTCACTCCAGGTTTTATCATCTGTGACTGTATCTCTGGCCTCCCTTGCTTGGAAACGTGTGTGACCTGCATTATACGAAATGGAAAGGTCCTGCATAAAGCCTTACTAATGTTAAAAGGTGCTTAAAATAAAATGTCCTCCCATCTCAACTTCCACTTTTGAGGATACGTTTTGGAAGACTTAATTTAGAGTGAAAAAACACCTGTTAGGAATGTGTGTAGGTTTTTATTTTGTGAAGTAATGAGATGTCCTATCTGAATAGCCATATGTAGTTTTTTTTTTACATTTTTACATTTTTAGTCATTTAGCAGACGCTCTTATCCAGAGCGACTTACATGAGCAATTAGGGTTAAGTGCCTTGCTCAAGGGCACATCGACAGATTTTTCACCTAGTCGGCTCGGGGATTAGAACCAGCGACCTTTCGGTTACTGGCACAACGCTCTTACCCACTAAGCTACCTGCCGCCCTAGGTCCCCTCTTGGCTTGCATTGCAGTGTGACTTCTTTCCAATCCTCCGTATAAAATCCATTAAACCAGTATCTGGCTGGTGTTGAAATATACAGTATGAGCATCTATTTCCCATGTATGTCAATATTCTCCAACACTCACACACAGAGATCTGCTCTATAGGTCAAAGGTCTGTTTTTACTATCAGAGACATCATATCTCCTATGACTACAGTGAGGGAAAAAGTATTTGATCCCCTGCTGATTTTGTATGTTTGCCCACTGACAAAGACATGATCAGTCTATAATTTTAATGGTAGGTTTATTTGAACAGTGAGAGACAAAATAACAACAAAAAAATCCAGAAAAACGCATGTCAAAAATGTTATGAATTGATTTGCATTTTAATGAGGGAAATAAGTATTTGACCCCTATGCAAAACATGACTTAGTACTTGGTGGCAAAGACCTTGTTGGCAATCACAGAGGTCAGACGTTTCTTGTAGTTGGCCACCAGGTTTGCACACATCTCAGGAGGGATTTTGTTCCACTCCTCTTTGCAGATCTTCTCCAAGTCATGAAGGTTTCGAGGCTGACGTTTGGCAACTCGAACCTTCAGCTCCGTCCACAGATTTTCTATGTGATTAAGGTCTGGAGACTGGCTAGGCCACTCCAGGACCTTAATGTGCTTCTTCTTGAGCCACTCCTTTGTTGCCTTGGCCGTGTGTTTTGGGTCATTGTCATGCTGGAATACCCATCCACGACCCATTTTCAATGCCCTGGCTGAGGGAAGGAGGTTCTCACCCAAGATTTGACAGTACATGGCCCCGTCCATCGTCCCTTTGATGCAGTGAAGTTGTCCTGTCCCCTTAGCAGAAAAACAACCCCAAAGCATAATGTTTCCACCTCCCACGTTTGACGGTGGGGATGGTGTTCTTGGGGTCATAGGCAGCATTCCTCCTCCTCCAAACACGGCGAGTTGAGTTGATGCCAAAGAGCTCGATTTTGGTCTCATCTGACCACAACACTTTCACCCAGTTCTCTTCTGAATCATTCAGATGTTCATTGGCAAACTTCAGACGGGCCTGTATATGTGCTTTCTTGAGCAGGGGAACCTTGCGGGCGCTGCAGGATTTCAGTCCTTCACGACGTAGTGTGTTACCAATTGTTTTCTTGGTGACTATGGTCCCAGCTGCCTTGAGATCATTGACAGGATCCTCCCGTGTAGTTCTGGGCTGATTCATCACCGTTCTCATGATCATTGCAACTCCACAAGGTGAGATTTTGCATGGACCCCCAGGCCGAGGGAGATTGACAGGTCTTTTGTGTTTCTTCTATTTGCGAATAATCGCACCAACTGTTGTCACCTTCTCACCAAGCTGCTTGGTGATGGTCTTGTAGCCCATTCCAGCCTTGTGTAGGTCTACAATCTTGTCCCTGACATCCTTGGAGAGCTCTTTGGTCTTGGCCATGGTGGAGAGTTTGGAATCTGATTGATTGATTGCTTCTGTGGACAGGTGTCTTTTATACAGGTAACAAGCTGAGATTAGGAGCACTCCCTTTAAGAGTGTGCTCCTAATCTCAGCTCGTTACCTGTATAAAAGACAGCTGGGAGCCAGAAATCTTTCTGATTGAGAGGGGGTCAAATACTTATTTCCCTCATTAAAATGCAAATCAATTTATAACATTTTTGACATGCGATTTTCTCGATTTTTTTGTTGTTATTCTGTCTCTCACTGTTCAAATAAACCTACCATTAAAATTATAGACTGATCATTTCTTTGTCAGTGGGCAAACGTACAAAATCAGCAGGGGATCAAATACTTTTTTTCCTCACTGTAAGTGGGGCTGAGGATATAATAGTTTTTATAGTGTCCTCTGTTTTGCCTGTTTCCCCTGCGGTCTGTATAAGAGGTTTTGAGCTGAAGAGAGTGTGTAAGATTTGAAGTTGGAGGAGAAAAGGGTTGTTGTCTGAGAGAAACAGTTACCCAGAAACACAGTGGGTACATTAGAAACATCATGATGACTACACCGTACATCACCACATTAGAAGGATATATCCACTAACACTCACACTCACTTTGTTTGGCACAGTTCCTTTATGAAGAAATATGGAAATAATGAGCTGAATAGAAATGGTAATACAAGCCCCCCCGTGCAGTGCCTCTGTTGCAGATTATCACAATTTGTTTTGGTGCCCTACTTCTAAATTAAATGACATGGTCAAATTGAAATGCCTTGAATTGGCAGTCAATGGATTACCAGTTTTAAGTCAGTTAATGATTTGAAGTCTGTAAATGATTGCAAAAATCTGTCAGTAACTGTCTGCATCCCTCAAGTTATTGTGTGTTGTTGGTGCAGGAGGAACACTTGAATGTAGTGTAAAGTCCTTTATAGTTCTCTGGTCACATAAACTACCAATCTCATTAAAATTAGTTTTTGTATTCACTAACTTGTGGGAAAACATTTCCTCTTACTCTTCATTTCCAAAACAAATGTGTGTGAATATCTCCATGTATGTGTAGTTTCCATAGTTACAAGAAAGGTAAACAGATGTGTATTTGGCATGTGATTTGGAGACTCGCAATTGGCCTTTGTTTATTAGGGTTACCGTTTTCCTAATAACATTTTATTGTTAATTTTAAGTTAAGTGAAATCTTTGTACAGACTTCTGGTGGCCTACAGTGTACAGACTATGTGTTAGCTGACTAACTACACCCCACTAATTAAATTAATAATTTTCCTGATTGTAACAAATTTTGTTTCCCTCCCCTAAACCTCAGACTATTATCGGGTAGCTGTATCTTAGCCTTGAGGTGGAAAAGTGCTCCTCGAAAGCAAATAGTAAACATGCAGATTTTCTAACCGTACAACGTCACCAAGTAGGCTATGCCTTGCAACATTACACACTCTGTCCGCCAGTAGGGATGGAACTGAGTACATTGATGTCAATGTAAAAAAGAAGCAGACTCACAAACTGTGTCGAAAAAGCTGAAAAAGGGTCCATCTTCTCTCTGTGGCACGTCCACATTCTGTCCTGAAACGGTGTGTGTGTGTGTGTGTGTGGGCCCCCATCCCCGTCTTCCTCCTGGATGCTGAGTAAGAGCTTCAGACAGGAAGTGAGTGTTGTGTGGGGAATGTGCTGCAGGCACCACTCTCTACTGCAGGAGAACACAGGCCTGTTGTTTCAACCTCCAGAACCACATACTGTTAGACCTTGAATGGGTTCATTTCCACGGTCCATAGTCATACTATTAAACTAATGGGCTGTTTTAAGTGGTGTTTACTGTGGACATTACTGGTACTCATCATGGGGGAGCTCAAAGTATGTCAAGTATGTCGTGTAAACCTGAATATACTTTATTGGAATGATACTCAAATGTTTTTTCAATTGGAGCTTTAACAGCATTCTGTACACTGCTCCTCAACATCATGGCAAGCATTCATTATGCCAAAACAGTATGTGATAGAAAGTTATTTAGTTGATTTTCTAAATTGTACTTTTTTCCTTCATCTGGATCTGTGCCTTTTGTGTACTGTAACTCCCCTGTCTTCCAACCTTTCTGAAACAGGCTGATACAATTAAACAGTTATATTCAACTTTGCTTACACGTTGAATTCCTTCATCCAAAGCATGATGAAGCGTTCAGGAGCTCTAATATAATTGAGCTCTTTTCTTGTGGAAAAACCTGCGTTTCATTACTTGAGAAAATAAAACCTGGAATCATATTTCAACAGTCCGACTTGACTCGAGCTCTCTGACACATTTCTCTGCTTCTGAAACTGTAAATGAGGTGAAATGAATACCTGTTGTTTTTTTTACTTCACTCAGAGGTCTTTTTCTTCCGCTCCTTCAAAGTGCAGATTTACATTCTGTCTGGTTTGCGGCTGCTATAATTTTAAACTTTTTTTGAACTACCACTCTCCCCCCTTTTGAGTGTTGTGTTTATCTTAAGAGGACCTCGGTTCGTGGTTAGTTGTTCTCTCTCTTCATTCAACATTTAGTACAATCTGCTTTTTCTCCACATGCCCTGATTGGAGAGAGTGCTCTTGGTTTGTTGACCTGTTCCTGGCTATTGCTAGAATATTCTTCACTGGGATAAAGGAAAAAGGAAAAAAAGGGAACAGAAACGTCAGTTTGATGGAGAGGGCTGGACGGTAGTAATTTCAAAAAGGCCCTAATTGAGTTACTTTGTTGATTGGATGTGTCAGTGTGGACTACGGAGGACGTTCTTCGAAGTCATCAAGGAATGAATTCCCACACATTCAGATAAAATAATAAATAAAGGTAGATGAAATATGGTTATTTATTTACATTTTAGTCATTTAGCAGACGCTCTTATCCAGAGCAATTAGGGTTAAGTGTCTTGCTCAAGGGCACATCGGCAGATTTTTCACCTAGTCGGCTCGGGGATTAGAACCAGCGATCTTTCGGTTACTGGCACAACACTCTTAACCACTAAGCTACCTGCCGCCCCAGTCAATTGTGAGTGAATCTGGTATATGAATTCTAGTGTAGGCTATTAGCTGTGTTTAGGGTACTATGGCTCCGTCTGTTTTAGTGAGACGGACTCCTCCAGTCCCTCTGATGGAGCAGGATCGTACACTACATACCAGGTACAAGGGGAATGCTTAGTTTGCAAAATGTTTCTAGCAAGTTTGCAACAACTCACCCACAATTCACACATGGGGGGAGATGGGTAGACACCCAGAATGTGATAAAGCATCATTCCTGCACCTCATTCTAATGCCTCTACTTAGCAATTAAACCAACAGACTGACTCAGTGGTTGTAAATAAGTTTGTCTGGGTCTCCTATTTTTTGTTATTTGACTTGTATTTATAGTTAGAAAAAGGACCAATGGATTGTGAGTTGTGTAAGCTTTATGTATCATATTATTTTATTTTATATATCTACTGAGTCCAGGGTCCGTATCCACAAAGCATTTCAGAGTAGGAGTGCTGATCTAGGATCAGTTTAGCCTTTTAGATCATAATGAGTAAGCTACAGTGGGGGAAAAAAGTATTTAGTCAGCCACCAATTGTGCAAGGTCTCCCACTTAAAAAGATGAGAGGCCTGTAATTTTCCTCATAGGTACACGTCAACTATGACAGACAAATTGAGAGAAGAAATACAGAAAATCACATTGTAGGATTTTTAATGAATTTATTTGAAAATTATGGTGGAAAATATGTATTTGGTCACCTACAAACAAGCAAGATTTCTGTCTCTCACAGACCTGCAACTTCTTCTTTAAAAGGCTCCTCTGTCCTCCACTCGTTACCTGTATTAATGGCACCTGTTTTGAACTTGTTATCAGTATAAAAGACACCTGTCCACAACCTCAAACAGTCACACTCCAAACTCCACTATGGCCAAGACCACAGAGCTGTCAAAGGACACCAGAAACAAAATTGTAGACCTGCACCAGGCTGGGAAGACTGCATCTGCAATAGGTAAGCAGCTTGGTTTGAAGAAATAAACTGTGGGAGCAATTATTAGGAAATGGAAGACATACAAGACCACTGATAATCTCCCTCGATCTGGGGCTCCACGCAAGATCTCACGCCGTGGGGTCAAAATGATCACAAGAACGGTGAGCAAAAATCCCAGAACCACACGGGGGGACCTAGTGAATGATATGCAGAGAGCTGGGACCAAAGTAACAAAGCCTACCATCAGTAACACACTATGCCGCCAGGAACTCAAATCCTTCAGTGCCAGACGTGTCCCCCTGCTTAAGCCAGTACATGTCCAGGCCCGTCTGAAGTTTGCTAGAGTGCATTTGGATGATCCAGAAGAGGATTGGGAGAATGTCATATGGTCAGATGAAACCAAAATATAACTTTTTGGTAAAAACTCAACTCGTCGTGTTTGGAGGACAAAGAATGCTGAGTTGCATCCAAAGAACACCATACCTACTGTGAGGCATGGGGGTGGAAACATCATGCTTTGGGGCTGTTTTTCTGCAAAGGGACCAGGACGACTGATCCGTGTAAAGGTAAGAATGAATGGGGCCATGTATCGTGAGATTTTGAGTGAAAACCTCCTTCCATCAGCAAGGGCATTGAAGATGAAACGTGGCTGGGTCTTTCAGCATGACAATGATCCCAAACACACCGCCCGGGCAACGAAGGAGTGGCTTCGTAAGAAGCATTTCAAGGTCCTGGAGTGGCCTAGCCAGTCTCCAGATCTCAACCCCATAGAAAATCTTTGGAGGGAGTTGAAAGTCTGTGTTGCCCAGCGACAGCCCCAAAACATCACTGCTCTAGAGGAGATCTGCATGGAGGAATGGGCCAAAATACCAGCAACAGTGTGTGAAAACCTTGTGAAGACTTACAGAAAACGTTTGACCTGTGTCATTGCCAACAAAGGGTATATAACAAAGTATTGAGAAACTTTTGTTATTGACCAAATACTTATTTTCCACCATAATTTGCAAATAAATTCATAAAAAATCCTACAATGTGATTTTCTGGATTTTTTTCCCTCATTTTGTCTGTCATAGTTGACGTGTACCTATGATGAAAATTACAGGCCTCTCATCTTTTTAAGTGGGAGAACTTGCACAATTGGTGGCTGACTAAATACTTTTTTACCCACTGTTTATGGACAGATCCTAGATTAGCATTCCTACTCTGAGGTGCTTTGTGAATACGGGCCCAGTACTGGCAGTCTGTCAACTCCACTGCAACATTACACATCTGGGAGTTTGTTTATTCATTTATTATTTCACAGTTGCCTGGCAACTGCACATGCCTTTTTCTCCTGTGAAAGAAGCCATTTGGAGATGACAGCAGCCTGCGTTCTGGACAGGAACACAAGAATAAGGGTTTCTAACAGCTTTTGCCTTTCTAACAGCTGTTTCCTTTCTTACAAAGTGCATAAGTGATTACAAATTTAAGAGGGTCCCACAAAAATAACAAATATGGGGGGCTTAAAAGAAATTGGCATGGCCATGGATGTAATGGTTATACTCAGTCTTTCCAACATTAGGTCAGCAGCAGTGACCGGAGGTTGTTGACAACCTGTCTGGCTGTAGCTACTACTTCCTGGGTCCTTCCATCCTTACTGATTTTAGATACAATTGTGTTCATAGTGCGGGAGTCAAGAGCAACTCAGGAACTGAAGTTTAGTGAATGGATGCTAACCTGTTTGATGGTTTGCCAGAGGGCCACATAGAGGAAGACTCAATAGTGCTCTGTCCGTATCTGTTTTCTCAAGTGCTGCCAGCAACTTGTCTGTTGAAAGGTGATATACTGGATGGAAACATCACGTCTTTCATCCTGCTCATTTAGAGTTGATTTATTTAAACAGGCTTGTCAATGAAAAATAATGTTTTTGGCAGAAATCATTAGTGTTAAACACATCCTTCTGTTTATCGTCTAAACATTCCAGTGGTCCTCTATTATAGAGTTAGATCAATCTTAAACCTTTTATGCCGCCCACTGTCTTATTATTTCTCAGAGAGATTGATGGGGATGGCAAAATTCAAGAGGCGTTGTATTGCATGCAACACGGTTATATGATTTCACCAAACTTGTCTTAAGCAATAACTCAAGTGGTGCGTGCGTGGTTTGGGCATGCATGCAGGTGTTGTGTGTGTTAAAAAAAAAAATTTTAAGACTCCCCCCAGGTGTACTGTCAGGTCCATGTTGAATCAGCTGAGAGGTGCTGACGCTCATAGTGTTCTGCTTGAGAGCATCTGGTGGGTGGAGAATCATGGCGAGAACATCCCGCTCTCTCTATATTCCACTACGTTCTATCTGGGAGTGGTAGTAGTTCATTCAGACTTGTCCTAAGGGGCTATTTCACACAGCTGGCCTAAGGACTTAAAGCCAGCTAACTTTCACAAGTACATGCAAGAGAGTTTGGACAGACATTTTGGAAACCTGAAATTTGGAAAGCGGTTCAAAACAAAAACCATTTGGCTACAGCCTAAGGCAGTTCCACCTCAGTTTTAATATGCTGACAGTGATTTCTTGTCTCTGTGATATATTGGCTGTTGGTAATTTAACCACCATAAGCATTTACCTTGTATTAATTTACAACGGTCCTTCTCTTTTCTCGTTTTAAACCAGTGATTACTGGTCACCATTTTAAACCAGTGATTACTGGTCACCATTTTAAACCAGTGATTACTGGTCATAGTATCTTTTCCTGTTTGTGTCAGAGCAAAGATAGTTTTATGTGTTTTGCTTTAGTTCTAATGTCCATAAACATACTGTAAGTACCAAAGCCTTGCTCTAGAGTCTACACCCCAATGTCCTAATAGCTCTGTGCTTAAGTCACTCTGTTACTGCTGTCTCGCCAGGCCTAGTGATTTAGCTGGAGCCTTTGGGTTTTTCTCACTTTTCATGCTCCAAAAAACTCCAACCATCATCTAAATTCTTTGTGTGTTTTCTTTTTGTGCCGTTTTAAACTTTTTTGAACATAATGTTTTCGCCATCGTTTCTTATGACCGAAAAGAGCTTCTGGACATCAGAACAGCGATTACTCACCTCGAACTGGACAAGGATTTTTTTCTTTAATGAGTCGGACGCAAAGGATATACTGCTCCTCCCGGACCAGGCCCAAATCCCGGTCATTCGCATGTAGAGGAGACGCCGTTACAGAGGTTGTAGAGCCTGGCAAGACTGTGTCGGCGAGTGGATAATCCGCCTTTACCCTCCGTTCTGGGGCGCAATCTCTAATATTAAGGAAGTCTCAAGGTTTTGCCCGCCTGAGTTAGAATACCTCATGATAAGCTGTAGACCACACTATTTACCAAGAGCGTTTTCATCTATATTCTTCATAGCTGTCTATTTACCACAGGAAGTACCAGTGACACGCTCAATACGGAAGTGGTCCGATGAAGCGGATGCTAAGCTACAGGACTGTTTCGTTAACACAGACTGGAATATGTTCTGGGATTCATCCGATGGCATTGAGGAGTATACCACATCAGTGACCGGCTTCATTAATAAGTGCATCGACGACGTCATCCCCACAGTGACCGTACTTACAGTACATATCCCAACCAGAAGCCATGGATTACAGGCAACATCGGCGATGAGCTAAAGGCTAGAGCTGCCACTTTAAAGGAGCGGTACACTAATCCGAACGCTTATAAGAAATCCCGCTACATCCTCGGATGAACCATCAAACAGGCAAAGTGTCAATACAGGACTAAGATCAAATCCTACTACACTGACTCTGATGCTCATCGGATGTGGCAGGGCTTGCAAACTATCACTGATTACAAAGGGAAACCAAGCCGCAAGCTTCCCAGTGACGCAAGCCTACCAGACGAGCGAAATGCCTTCTATGCTCGCTTCGAGGCAAGCAACACTGAACCATGCATGAGAGCACCATCTGTTCTAGACGACTGTGTGATCCCTCCGTAGCCGATGTGAGTAAAACCTTTAAACAGGTTAACATTCACAAGGCCGCAGGGCCAGACGGATTACCAGGACACGTACTCAGAGCATGCGCTGACCAGCTGGCAAGTGTCTTCACTGACATTTTCAACCTCTCCCTGACCCAGTGGGGAGAACAAGTATTTGATACACTGACGATTTTGCAGGTTTTCCTACTTACAAAGCATGTAGAGGTCTGTAATTTTTATCATAGGTACACTTCAACTGTGAGAGAATCCAGAAAATCACATTGTATGATTTTTAAGTAATTAATTTGCATTTTATTGCATGACATAAGTATTTGATACATCAGAAAAGCAGAACTTAATATTTGGTACAGATTTTCTATTGGGTTCAGGTCTGAAGACTGGCTAGGCCACTCCAGGACCTTGAGATGCTTCTTACGGAGACACTCCTTAGTTGCCCTGGCTGTGTGTTTCGGGTCGTTGTCATGCTGGAAGACCCAGCCATGACCCATCTTCAATGCTCTTACTGAGGGAAGGAGGTTGTTGGCCAAGATCTTGCGATACATGGCCCCATCCATCCTCCCCTCAATACAGTGCAGTCGTCCTGTCCCCTTTGCAGAAAAGCATCCCCAAAGAATGATGTTTCCACCTCCATGCTTCATGGTTGGGATGGTGTTCTTGGGGTTGTATTTACATTTACATTTAAGTCATTTAGCAGACGCTCTTATCCAGGCGACTTACAAATTGGTGCATTCACCCTATAGCCAGTGGGTTAACCACTTTACAATAATTTGTTTGTTTTTTTTTTTGTTTTTTTTTGGGGGGGGGGGGGGGGTAGAAGGATTACTTCATCCTATCCCAGGTATTCCTTAAAGAGGTTGTACTCATCCTTCTTCTTCCTCCAAACATTGCAAGTGGAGTTTTGACAAAAATAGAGCTTTTTGGTCTAATCAGACCACATGACCTTCTCCCATTCCTCCTCTGGATCATCCAGATGGTCATTGGCAAACTTCAGACGGGCCTGGACACGCGCTGGCTTGAGAAGGGGGACCTTGCGTGCGCTGCAGGATTTTAATCCATGACGGCGTAGTGTGTTACTAATGGTTTTCTTTGAGACTGTGGTCCCAGCTCTCTTCAGGTCATTGACCAGGTCCTGCCGTGTAGTTCTGGGCTGATCCCTCACCTTCCTCATGATCATTGATGCCCCACGAGGTGAGATCTTGCATGGAGCCCCAGACCGAGGATGATTGACCGTCATCTTGAACTTCTTCCATTTTCTAATAATTGCGCCAACAGTTGTTGCCTTCTCACCAAGCTGCTTGCCTATTGTCCTGTAGCCCATCCCAGCCTTGTGCAGGTCTACAATTTTATCCCTGATGTCCTTACACAGCTCTCTGGTCTTGGCCATTGTGGAGAGGTTGGAGTCTGTTTGATTGAGTGTGTGGACAGGTGTCTTTTATACAGGTAACGAGTTCAAACAGGTGCAGTTAATACAGGTAATGAGTGGAGAACAGGAGGGCTTCTTAAAGAAAAACTAACAGGTCTGTGAGAGCTGGAATTCTTACTGGTTGGTAGGTGATCAAATATTTATGTCATGCAATAAAATGCAAATTAATTACTTAAAAATCCTACAATGTGATTTTCTGGATTTTTGTTTTAGATTCCGTCTCTCACAGTTGAAGTGTACCTATGATAAAAATTACAGACCTCTACATGCTTTGTAAGTAGGAAAACCTGCAAAATCGGCAGTGTATCAAATACTTGTTCTCCCCACTGTACATGTTTCAATCAGACCACCATAGTCCCTGTGCCCAAGAATGCCAAGGTAACCTGCCTAAATGACTACTGCCCCATAGCACTCACATCTGTAGCCATGAAATGCTTTGAAAGGCTGGTCATGGCTCACATCAACACCAGAAACCCTGGACCCACTCCAATTCGCATACCGCCCCAACATATCCACAGATGACGCAATCTCTATTGCACTCCACACTGCCCTTTCCCACCTGGACAAAAGGAACACCTACGTGAGAATGCTGTTCATTGACTACAGCTCAGCGTTCAACACCATAGTGCCCTCCAAGCTCATCACTAAGCTAAGGATCCTGGGACTGAACACCCTCCTCTGCAACTGGATCCTGGACTTCCTGACGGGCCGCCCCCAGGTGGTGAGGGTAGGTAACAGCAGATCTGCCAAGCTGACCTTCAACACGGGGGCCCCTCAGGGGTGCGTGCTTAGTCCCCTCCTGTACTCCCTGTTCACCCACTACTGCGTGGCCACGCACGACTCCAACACCATCATTAAGTTTGCAGAGAACACGACGGTGGTAGGCCTGATCGACGACGATGAGACAGTCTATAGGGAGGAGGTCAGAGACCTGGCAGTATGGTGCTAAGAAAACAAACTCTCCCTCAACGTGAGCAAGACAAAGGAGCTGATCGTGGACTACAAGAAAAGGAGGGTCGAGCACGCCCCCATTCACATCGACGGGGCTGTAGTGGAGTGGGTCGAGAGCTTCAAGTTCCTTGGTGTCACACATCACTAAAGACCTATCATGGTCCAAACACACCAAGAAAAGGTCACGACAATGGGAAGAGGGCACGACAATGCCTATTCCCCCTCAGGAGGCTGAAAAGATTTGGCATGGGTCCTCAGATCCTCAAAAAGTTGTACAGCGGCACCATCGAAAGCATTCTGACTGGTTGCATCACCGCTTGGTATGACAACGTGGTCCTCTGTAGCTCAGCTGGTAGAGCACGGCGCTTGTAACGCAAAGGTAGTGGGTTCAATCCCCGGGACCACCCATACACAAAAATGTATGCACGCATGACTGTAAGTCGCTTTGGATAAAAGCGTCTGCTAAATGGCATATTATTATTATTATTACAACTGCTCGGCATCCGACCGCAAGGCACTACAGAGAGTAGTCCGTACGGCCCAGTACATCACTGGGGCCGAGTTTCCTGCCATCCAGGACCTCTGTACCACGAAGTCCCAAAATGTTTTCAAAGACTCCAGCCACCCAAGTCATAAACTGTTCTCTCTGCTACCGCACGGCAAGCGGTACCGGAGCACCAAGTCTGGGACCAAAAGGCTCCTTAAAAGCTTCTACCTCCAAACCATAAGACTGCTGAACAGTTAATCAAATGGCTACCTGGACTATTTGCATTGACCCCATTATTTTATTTGTATTGATTCTTTTTTTGATGTTGCACTGACTCTCTTGCACAGGCTCAATGCACACTCACTGGACTCCTCTAACCACACACTCACACATACTACACTGACACTCCAACACACGGACACACACATGCATATTGACGCCACACACACACACATACATATACACATTCACATTCCTTCACACTCTTCACATACGCTGCTGCTATTCTCTGTTTATTATCTATGCATAGTAACTTTACCCCTACCTCCATGTACATACTGTATTACCTCAATTACCTTGACTAACCCGTACCCTTGCACATTGACTCGGTACCGGTACCCCTTGTATGTAGCCTTGTTAATGTTATTTTATTGTGTTACTATTTTTCATTTAGTTTATTTAGCACATTTTTCATACTTTTTAAAAACTCTGAATTGTTGATTAAAGGCTTGTGAGTAAGCATTTCACGGTAAGGTCTACACCTGTTGTATTTAGCGCATGTGACAAATACAATTTGATTTAATGCCAAATGCCTCCAGTCACCCAATACACAGTCCATACAGTACCACTGAGTTAGTCATCGGTGGGCTGCTTCCAAGAGGGTTTGTGGTTCAAATCCCAGTTTGGGTTTTATGCCCTAACGCATTGCTAAATCCTTATGTGACAGTATGACACTTCTTTTTTTTCACTGTCCAGTAGAAAACTTTGACATGTCAAGCTAATGAGACCCCTGAATCACAACAGTTAAGACTTCAGTTTGAGAAACTATTGTGACATACTACGCACATTTGTTTCCTGTCCCCCATTTTCTATATGATTGTTATAAAAGGATTCATTCATTAGACTAGCTGAAAGTGTCCACAGTCCCCACCACGTTGCCCTAGTTTTTTTAAACAAATTGGTCCTTCTATACTGTCCATTTGCCATGCTCTCTCGGTAATGCAACATAGCACTTTCTCTCCCTATTAGTCTCATTCGCCTCATCCCTTCCTTACCCTCTTAAAGGTGGTAGATACATGTCTTGGTGGATATTTCAGGGTCTGTGTATCTCTGTTCCTCGTTGTGATCGTATGTGGAATGAGGCCATAATTCTACAGCTCCAACACTGTTTACATTCCTCTTACCCTCCAAAACAAGTAAACATCTCTCCCTCTGTACACATAATGGATACCAGGCTAAATACATCTGTCCAGGCTCGTGGTGCATCCTCCATACTGCTAACTGGAGCTGTTTTATAGTGACAGGACTGATGCCTTGGTTAAGATAAGGTGAAGTATGTAGTATCTAAGTGTTGAACTAATGGGTGTGGGGGTTTGATTCATTAGATCCTATTTGATGGTTTTTGGGAAATGGCAACATAGATTACTACTCACCCCAGACATATTGGTTGCAACATCCCATTTGTACTCCAAGGTCTCAATGTTGAAACCCATAGATTCCTCCTCTTTTAACCTAATCCTCATTTATCCCACTCACTCATTTTTCATTTTTTAAATAGAAGCAACTCTGATACTCTGCTTGCCTGCTGCAGTACATAGTGGTGCCAATGTCATTATGAAACTCATGAGATCTTCTGTTATTATGTAACGCGCTGGCATATAACGATAACATATTACTTTATGCTGTCACGAGTATGCCATAACAGATCAGCATATCCAAGGCCATCAAGACGGCTAATGCCAATATAAAGCAACTGATTTAGACAACTGTGACATGTTGTAAGACTCAGCTGAAGTACTGGTGTTCTCCACCCCCATAACATACCCCAGAGGTTCGTGGGGCGCCCACCTGTCCCTCCCCTGGTTCTCCCACAGCCCGTCTGCACGCCATGCATCTGCTGACAGGATGTTTTTCACTCCTTGCATTGCCCTCATGTCATTTTCTACAGATGTTTGCTAAAGCAGGAAAATAATCCTGCAGCAACAGGAAATGTGGATTATAATTAATGGACATTTTTGTTGGGGTTGATTCATTTTTCGTAAGGGAAAATCAAGTCTGAAATTTCAAAGTGGAAATCATAAACTTCAGAAGCCTTTAAACCGCAAATACACTACATGTTTTACATTTCCTGCAACAGGGTAGGGGTGGGCGATATGAAAAAAAAATCATATCACGATATTTTCCACTGTCCGGACGATAATTATATAATATCACGATATACTGTAAAAATAAAAAAAAATAAAAATTGTATGAGCCCTTCAAAGTTAATAAATGACAAAATATTGTTTTTAACCTTATAGAAACAGAAAGGGGGCATTGCACAGTTTTTTAAATTATTATTTGTGGTAAACCTGTGCAAACATGAAACATAAACAAAGGTATATGAGTTAAATAAATATGCAGTAACATTTTATGAAAAAATATTTAAAGTAGTCAGGATGTAAACTTTTTCCTGCCAAATATAAGGGGTGCAGTCTTTTTTCAGCATAACACCGGTCATTATGAATTCAAGTTGTAAACCTTTTCAAATTAACTTCAAGCATTAACCAGACAGTCTGTATGTTTCTCAGTTCTGCATGTAACAATTCACTGCCTCCCTCTTCACAAGTTCCGTGCCAGGAACACCAGCCTATTGACAGTTTCTGGCTTCAAAGTTGCCCTGTGGCATGTGACCACATCGCCCCCAGTGCTAAATGCTCTCTCAGAGGGCGAACTTGTGGCAGGGATGCATAAGTATTTCTTTGTCAGACAACTCAATTGTGGGAAGTTGGATGCGTGAACTTGCCACCACTCCATAGGATCAGCCTCACTGTCTGCTGCCATCATCAGAGTGTAGCTGTCCAGCTCTTGCTCGATGACCTGTCTCTGGTTTTCTTAAAGAAGCTCCCAAGGCTCTTCTTGGACTTCTTTGCTGATTGTGGAGCAGTGGCAGCTTCTTTCTCTCTCTCACTCTGGTCCTCTTCAAAAGAGAAGTCTCCCACGGCTGTGTTCCCTACCAGGAGGGCTTCTGTCTCGGAGGCAGCTCTCACCTTCACCTCCACCAGCTTCTCAGTGATCACGTAGGTGGTCTTGAACCTTGGGTCCAGAAAGGTAGCCATGGTGAGCAGCTCATCTGTTTCAGGGTAAGTGTATTTGTCATTCAGGTAATTGAGGACCCTCATCTTAATCTCTCCGGTCAGTTTGGCTTTGCCCTCATTTGATTTCAGAACCTCCGTCTGGAACAAATGGAGGACTGGGTGGGGCTTAAGTGCTGCTGTGATAGATTCAAAGACCTCAATGTCTTGCCAGGAGGGTGCAAGGTGATGTGTTTTTTTGTCTGCTGCCAGGACTGGTGTGATGGCCTTTTCCTGCTCCAGGACTCTTTCCATCATCTGCAGTCGAGATCCCCACCTTGTTGGGGATTCCGTGATGAGCTTGTGGAGGGGCAGGCTCAGTTTGTCCTGTGCACTTGTCAGGGCTTTCTGCTTCTTCCAACTATAGGAAAATGTGCTGACCACTTTCTTGCACACTCCTGTGGCCCTGGAAACCCGAGGTTCGTTTTGGACACTCCTCTCTGCAAAATAAAAAGGTGAAAAATAATTACATATGAATCACAATTATTCAATAGAAATAACAGCATCTGCTGTAATTAAAACAATTTACAGCATGGACACTGGACATGATTACAAATTTAATCCATCTATAGATTTACAAACAACTGTTGTGATTAAGAGAGCTATGTTGCTTTAGAAAACGGGATCATTTATTGGGAAGGCTATTATTGAAAGAGAGGATAGATTCATATATTGAAACCGTAGGCTAATGTATCAATTATAAATAAAAGCAATGTAATCCATGTAATGTTTGGATATTGCACACATTTACAAATATTCTAGATTTGCATAGCTGTATATATCCGGCTTAACGTATAAGAAGGATCAGGCAGTGTAGTCAGCTCTAACTTTAAACAGAGGAGATAAGGAATACAACAGTTATTCTGCATTTTATGTTGTTGTGTTTAAGTGACGTTATATTTCTACCTAGCTCTGTGTGTTTTGGACGTTGAAACTTACCAATAGCAATGTGTAGCCTGTGTCCGAAACACCCTAGTCTTGTCCATTTGTTCAGCTCCAATGCTTTGACCATGTTTGATCCGCTGTCGGTAGTCATACATACTTGACGCGACTCCTTCAAGCCCCAGGATGAAAGTGCCTCCCTCAGCCCAGCTGCACTTATTTCTCCCATGTGGTCGTCAGGGAAATAAGAGGTCTGAAGGCATTTGCTTTGCAGCTTCCAGTTGTCCTCAATGTAATGAATCGTGAGGCTAATGTATGGCTCTGTGGTCCGGCTTGACCATAAGTCAGCAGTGATAGAGAAGAATGCGGCGTTACGGATTTCGTTGGCAACTCTGTCCCGACATTCTGTGTAGAGTTCTGGCAGACATGTTTTGCTGAAGTATTTACGGCTCGGGATCTCGTATCTTGGGTCTAGAGTTCGAATCAACTTTCTGAAACCGTCTTTCTCCACAGTTTGAATTGGTTCCATGTCTTTCGCTATGTGATACGTAATTGCACTCGTTATCTCATTCCACTTCTTGCTCTTCTTGTCATAGGGAGTACCACTAATGAATGATGCCTTGAGTGATAGCTGAGTGCGGGTCTGGCTTGAAGATGTCTTGGGACTTGCTCCACTGCTCAGGGGGTTTGTTGCACGCATTCTGGTAGATTCTTCATATTCGCGCACATGCAGGGTTTTCAGGTGGTGAAAAAGATTGCTGATGTTTCCACCTTTGGCTAGCACAATGCGTCAACACAATTTACACAGTACTGTTTGTTGGTCGGATATCTTAAAGCCAAACCAGTTCCAAACGACATAGGAGGCCCCCTTTTTTGGAACCAATTCTTCCTCGTCCTGCAAATCAACCTCAATAGCGTTATTTTCCTTGTCTTCAGTCATCCTCAATGTTTGATTTTCGGACACTTTTGCTAACGAAAGGAGTTTACTTCACTAAATGTTAGCTTACTCTGCAGTTGTGCATGCTTTTTTGTTGACTTTGATTGGCAGGCAGATTGCGTGTAACGTCCATGCTTGTAGTTTATTTATTTGCTAAAAAAGGCTATGTTTATAGTAAAATAGGCTGTATCATTCGACAGACATAGGCTGTATCATTCGACAGACATTTTGAACGAAAACCCCCCGCCTTATTTCATACATTAATTTATCATGATATGCACGATATGGCAAAATCCATATCATGGCACAACGTCATACCGGTATTCACATTCATACCGGTATACCGCCACCCCTACAACAGGGTGATCAAATTAAGATCCTACATCTGTACACTACTGTCTCCACTCATACTCCATCAAGAGAGATTCATTTCAGTTCCTCTGGCTGGAAAGGCTGTTTTGTGTTCCATATACAGTACGTGTTAATGTTATTATTAAGGAATGTTAGAAAACACTTTGGTTTGTATTCATCCACTGAGAATGAGTTGATGAAGTGCAACACATCATACCCACTTGTATGATTGGTAGGCCTTTTATGTCAAAGCATCTTCAACAGTGTTGCTGTTTTATGACAGTTTTGCATAATTTCATCCCTATGCCAGAGAATGTTTTTATTTCTCTGAATGACTTCATAATAGGAGGATGGAGTACGTACATTTCAATGGCCAATAACTTCAAACATGACCGGCCTGTTGATCTAGTGGATGTACAGCGTAGGGGATTCAGAGGCATTTATTGTTCGACTTCGGAGTATTTTGGTCCTCTGGTCCTTCTCATGCAGTACGGATGTTGTTCACGTTTTATTCCAGACTGTTTTTAATTCGGGACTGGCAGAGGACGATCATTTTTAGATGGATGTGCTTTTGTTTAAATAATATAATTACTGTCACTGAGATAGTGGCTTTCCTTCTTCCAGGGCCTGGGTTTTGACCCCTGTTGTAAATTCTGATTGTACTACTTGAATAAAAACTAAAATGTTGTGGACATTGAATTTTGATTAACAAATTGTCTCATTGAGAACATGACAGAACATAGTTTTTGTGTGCTTTATTTGTTTCTCGTTTCTGTGTGTCATGAAGAGCTGTAGGCTAAATCTCAAAATGCTAGGCTAAAGTACACCTGCTGCTATGCATGTCTCCATTGTCCCATAACAACCTAGGGAGCTAAGACAATGTTAGTCTTTTGGTGAAGCAGAGTGTATATTGTTTTGACAGTATTCCTTTCAGTTGGTGTTATTCTATAATTCGATACTGTATGTTACCCACCCACTACCAGAGGCTTAATCTTTCCCAAAGTCAGACATGATAGCCCAGTATCATCCCATCTCCAAGTGTGGCCCTAATAGGTTGTTTCATCCACCTCATCCCTTGGGCTTCCAATAGAAATGCTCCCACCTCCTCTCAACAGTGTGATTCACCACATTCCTCATCCACAATGACCAGGAACTCCCACAGGGCGTCCTGATTCCTGACCCCTGACTCCTGACCCCAACCTGCTCCTACTTCTGTGAAAACATCAAACCACATTAACCTTTGGTATTCTCTTTTTAAAAATCATTTCCCCTGTAAGTAAGCTAATTTGTTTTCCAATTTCAGACTAGTCGGGGACTGTGAGTGTAGAAATAGTATTTCATGTGAAATTTATGGGCCACATTCTTCTGAGTGAAGCAGGCTCTCTTGTGAAACATTTACAGACGTGTTTGCGGGGGAGTAAGTACAAGCATGTGTGAAACGTACTTTCTGTAGGCATTACTCCATCGCCAAGGGCCAGTTTGTCTGGACATTAAATACACCACCAGTTGGGGTCATTTGTTCGCTTATCTAATGCTTACATTTGCGGTTACCCAGGAAATGTTATGTTGAGAAAGGAAAGCAAAATCATTTTTTCCCTTCAACTCATGTCAAGACACTAGTATTGCATTTTACCACACCTTATGCAACACATGGTGATCATGACTGGAGAATTAAGTAGGTACCTTTGCACATGTTTGCATATTAAGGTTTAAGTCTAATGAAACTGTGGCCAGGTTTCCAAGTAGGGAACCAACCTGGATCAATCTCAGAACCATTGATACTGTCAAGTTGTCAACCCCACCACAACATTAACTACATTTGTGTTGATGTCAAGAAAGCAAAAGTACTGCATTTCAATAGCAAATCATGGTGACATACTGTATGACATTGTCCATACTGCGTGTTTCCATGGATTCATTCTAGCCAGTTAATCATTCTGAATGTAGACCTTTTCAGTCATTATTCTATAGAAACTGCATTGCTCTCCAGAGTTGAAACTAAACAGAACATTGGGTTAAGGTATGGGCAATTCCACGGTAACAGAGTGACACTGAGACTCAGATTTTTCATTTAAAAATGTATGTCAAACAAAAACCAATGATTGCAAAGTTAAACAAACCATACAACTCTATGCGCAAAGTACAATTTCCATAGACATTTTACAAAAACACATTTACTTGAACAGTGCAGATGCAAAGTTTGGTAACAGAATGACGGTTTGTGCTGTTTGCCGTCATTCTGAAGCAACGTCAGCACAATAACTGTTTGTCGGGAGCTTCATGAAATGGGTTTCCATGGCCGAGCAGCAGTGGTGGAAAAAGTACCCAATTGTCACACTTGAGTAAAAGTAACCTTAATAGAAAATGACAAGTAAAAGTGAGTTACCCATTAAAATACTACTTGAGTAAAATATTTGGTTTGAAATGTAATTGCTAAAATATACTTAAGTATCAAAAGTAAAAATATCAATAATTTCAAATTCCTTATATTAAGGAAACCAGACAGCACCATTTTCTTTCTTATTTTTTTACGGATAGCCAGGGGCACACTCCCACATTCAGACATAATTTACAAATGAAGCATGTGTGTTTAGTGAGTCCGCCAGTTCAGAGGCAGTAGGGATGACCAAGGATGTTCTCTTGAGAAGTGTGTGAATTGGACCATTTTCCTGTCCTACTAAGCATTCAAAATGTAACGAGTACTTTTGGGTGTCAGGGAAAATGTATGGAGTAAAAAGTACATAATTTGTCAAAAATATAAATAGTAAAGTGAAGTACAGATACCCCAAAACCGACTTAAGTAGTACTTTAAAGTATTTTACACCACTGCCAAGCAGCCGCACACAAGCCTAAGATCACCATGCGCAATGCCAAGCGTCGGCTGGAGTGGTGTAAAGCTCGCGGCCATTGGACTCTGGGGCAGTGGAAACACGTTCTCTGGAGTGATGAATCATGCTTCACCTTCTGGCAGTCCGACGGACGAATCTGGGTTTGGCAGATGCCAGGAGAACGCTACCTGCCCGAATGCATAGTGCCGTAGTTTGGTGGAAGAGGAATAATGTTCTGGGGCTGTTTTTCATGGTTCGGCCTAGGCCCCTTAGTTCCAGTGAAGGGAATCCTTAACGCTACAGCATACAATGACATTCTGGACAATTCTGTGCTTCCAACTTTGTGGCAACAGTTTGGGGAAGGCCCTTTCCTGTTTCAGCATGACAATGCCCCCATGCACAAAGCGAGGTCCATACAGAAATGGTTTGTCGAGATAGGTGTGGAAGAACTTGACTGGGCTGCACAGAGCCCTGACCTCAACCTGTTCGAACACCTTTGGGATTAATTGCTCGTGGCTGAATGGAAGTAAGTCCCCTCAACAATGTTCCAACATCTAGTGGAAAGCCTTCCCAGAAGAGTGGAGGCTGTTATAGCAGCAAAGGGGGGACCAACTCCATATTAATGCCCATGATTTTGGAATGAGATGTTCAGGTGTCCACATACTTTGTCATGTAGCGTATTTAAGTTTTGGCCACATAAAAAACAGAGGGAGATTTTACCGAAATTCTGTTACCAAATTTTGCATATGCACTGTTCTTCCAGTAAATGTGTGTTGTAAAATGTTCAGTGGAAATTGTTAAAAGTAGTCCTTGTGCATATAGTTGTATGGTTTGTTTAACTTTGCAGTCATTGGTTTTTGTATGACATACATTTTGAAGTGAAATATCTGAGTCTCTGTGTCACTCTGTTACTGTGGAGTTGCCCCTAACCATAACATAATTCTTGTCATTACACCAAGGTCAATTTGTATCACTGTACACCAGTGCTCCTGACCCAGTTTCTCTGTGGTAAATCCATCAAGAAAATACAGAAACGCATCATTACCAGCTTTGCATCAACTGCCTTAAATGACGGATGAACATGTGAATACACTGCGGAGAATAACTATGTATTTTACATCAACAGAAAAGCCACAGGCCAGACACATGGACTTACAGATGTATCTGTATCATAAACAAAGTATTGTATTCACTGTGGTTGGGAAGCTGTTCTGTGCCATATTTTACAGTACCAGAGGTCTTGAGTATTATAAGTATAAGTCTTTAAAATAATATTTCTTATACTCAGGGATATCCCTACAAAAGTGTGTGCTCTGCCAGATATGTCAGTAATTTCTCTGGTAGCTAACATTTCTAATGCCAGCCTTATGATACCATACTAATGCAGGAAGAGACATTGTCTGTCAAAAGTGTGAATATCCAAAAAAGATGGATCTCCCATCATGGTGGTATAGCACTGAGACCTTTTATACAATGTTCAGCAATTTGTTAGAAGGAAGCTGTATCTAATTATAAGGATTATCAAGAATGAGTTTGACTTCTTTCTAAATCCAAAAATGAGAGACACTTTTGGGGATTTAGTCCTGTTATCCACACATTCCCAGGACATTAGTTAACCTAAGTGTGATTTGGCTCTGTGAATGTTATACAGTACTGTATATTTAACATTTAGTGGTTTCATGAATTGTTCCTTTTTCCTCTCCTCTACAGCGGCCACTGAGGGAAGAGTCAATGGTGGCGAGGATTTCTTTCAGAAGGTAAGTCTCAAGTCTGTATTATTGGATTGTGTTTGGAAGTCCAGAGGAGAGCACTTGCCTTCAGGTGATGAATGTAGAGAAAGTGTCAGGTGTTCCCCTCATAGGGTCCTGATTGCAGAACGAAGACATTCAGATACGTTAGTGAAACTATTGTACCTGATACTATCGTGGACCTTGCATGAGTCAGGCTTGTGCTTGACAGGCTGAGGCTGCACATTCGATAGACCAATGATGGACCACTCTTCACAATTAGAGCATGTACAGACAGGGACTGATGCAATACGCATTCATACACATATTCATCCATTTTGTTGTCATACTTTGTTACCATTAAATATTTTCCTATTTTTCTAAGACTCAGTTTAGTTTGTACTAGTCTGCTCTATGCTATTGCATAGGAACCTAAGTAATTGCCTGAAAGAAAATGGAGAAGTGTTTGAATACACTGCTCCTGTCTAAAGTGTTGTTTCCTGAAGTGTTTGAACTCCTCCACATAGTATGTTGATGGAATTTAATTAACTAGGTGACAGACATTAGTTTATTTGAGCAGTCTTTGTCTATTTTCCATCTCTGGTTTTGAGGGAAGTTGAATTAAATGTCAAAGCAGGAGGCAATTTAACTGTCCCTACAGCCATTTCAAAACCAAGAAATGCAAACCAGGCACCATCCCATTATTTTGTACCATACATTTTTACCATAGACATGTTTTGTCTCTAAATATGAAGCTCAGTCAATTAAACTTATCTGACATAAATGTAGGTGGTGCCTTGGCTTGCCAATCATGCTTTTCCAAAGCTACTGCCCTGTCTTCACAGTTCACATGCAATCCCCACTACGCCAACGTTCCATTCCAATGGATGCTTGTCAGAAGTTAAAAGGCTAGTAACACAGACAGTGACGTTTTTATTGAATAATTTCCATTCAAATGGGTCTGTAATTTCCCTCCGATAGCATGACCACCACACAGACCCAATTAATGTCAGTAAAATAAACGTTGTAGAGAGATCTGGAACACTTTATTTTAAAGAATATGTTTGAGGTGTGTGTACTACCTTGAAGTCGATGAAAATGGAAAGTGTAACTTGACCCTTTCCTTGCTCAAACACACCCATGTACCACACACACATTTCTGAAGTTCCTTATATGCCACACAATGATTCTCTCTCCCCTCCACCACACACACACACAGTTTTTTGTAGGTAAATAGTTTGCAAAGAGAAACCAAAACACTTGAAGGCATTTGCCTGTGGTAGATCACCCTCTTACTCACAGTCTGTTCGTCTTCCGTTAAGTCCAGGCCAGCTCTCAGACCCACCCCCCTTTTCACTCGCTCTCTCATGCTGGGTCCAAGCATTGTTTCCCACTCAGATCACTGTATTAAACCATTTGTAATGTATTGTTATATGGATCTTTGGTGTATTTGACTGTTGGACAACATACTTTATGTGTAGGCTATTATATATCTCTCATTGACAGATTATGTGTGTAAAACAGAAAGTGACAAACTTTCGCGAGAATTTTACTTCTAGGTAACCAAGATTAGCTATTATAAAATGTGGAACTGCATTTTTAATTTACATTTATTTTTCCAGGTAAGTTGACTGAGAACACATTCTCATTTACAGCAATGACCAGGGGAATAATTACAGGGGAGAGGGGGATAAATGAGCCAGTTGGAAGCTGGGGATGATTAGGGGGCCATGATGGTATGAGGGCCAGATTGGGAATTTAGCCAGGACACCGGGGTTAACACTCCTACTCTTACGATAAGTGCCATGGGATCTTTAGTGACCACTGAGAGTCAGGTCACCCGTTTACATTTTCCTATCCGAAAGACGGGTGACAGTTTAACTCAAAGACCATGGACCATTGAACAGTTCGACAGGCTGTTGGACCATCCAAATTTGGACCGTGAAGATTTGGACTGGTAGACTATGGACCACAGAACTTTAGTGGAGGCTTTAGTCAAACGTCTTTCAGTGCTGAGCCAGTCCCTCCCTCCCTCCTCATCCCTCGGCTGTGGTTCTGTAAACAACGCCAGCTTGATGCACTGTGATCTGAGGCCAGGAGGATACTACTTCATTAGTTTAGTACAACACCACCCTGTAGTTTCCTGCTGCTAAGCGAGTGTGAAAGGAAACTATTTAGATCATTTTGGTAGGAACCAGAGGGATAGAGACAGGAAAAAGGGTGAAAATGAGTCATCACATCGCAAAGTAGCTCATTCATTGTATGGTTATTTAAGTGTAGTCGCTGACTTTGCGAGGTGTCCATTACAGCAATCCAATAGCCATCTAAATTGGTTGGTTCCTCTGTAAATACTTAGTCACTTTTTATGTTTTAAACAGGGGTGTAAAGAGTACTGAAATATCGTACTCCAGTAGAAGTACTGTTACCTTAATTAAATGTTACTCAAGCAAACTACTAGTATAAAAAAACTACTCAAGTAAAATGACAAAGTAGCTCAGTGCGGCAGGTAGCTTAGTGGTTAAGAGCGTTGTGCCAGTAACCGAAAGGTCGCTGGTTCTAATCCCCGAGCCGACTAGGTGAAAAATCTGTCGATGTTCCCTTGAGCAAGGCACTTAACCCTAATTGATCCTGTAAGTCGCTCTGGATAAGAGCGTCTGCTAAATGACTAAAATTTTAAAAGTACTCAGAGTGAAAGTAATTTAGTTACTTTGAAAATAAAAACATTGACCTTATAGCTAATTTCGCTAAGGTTACCTGAACGTTGTTACACATTATCTTTTCCATGCAATAAATTGAAAAAGTAAGAGAAGAAATGAATGTACCAGTATGAACTAAGTTCCTTTATTGTTTCAGTTGCAGCAAGGCACATCTGTATATAAAAAAACGAAGGATTTGTCAATACTATTAATATTTGGAGAGAAAAAAATGATATGTATTGATGGATTAAAAGCAATACAAAATAAAGTACATAAACCAACAATCACCCATTCACGCTCTTCCCTCACTCACTCCCTCTTTCCCTCACTCACAAACTCCTTCTTTCCCTCTGTCACTCATACAAAGGCCAAATGGGGAGTGCCGGGGCAAACTGGACATACCTAAAGGATTTGATGTCAAATTAGCTCTGGAGGCAACAACAGAACATCATGGAAATGAAAATGAATGAGCAAACCCCCCTGAAATAGAGAAGGAGCTATAGATGTTGGGGGCTATAGATGTTGGGGGCTATAGATGTTGCATTAGATTGATGAACTATATATAGACTACATAAAGAGGACATTAGGTTATGTACAGTGAGGGAAAATGTATTTGATCCCCTGCTGATTTTGTACGTTTTCCCACTGACAAAGAAATGATCAGTCTATAATTTTAATGGTAGGTTTATTTGAACAGTGAGAGACAGAATGACAACAAAAAAATCCAGAAAAACGCATGTCAAAAATGTTATAAATTGATTTGCATTTTAATGAGGGAAATAAGATTTTTTTTTTCTATTGATAATGTAAAATTAACAGTCATAAAGAAAGACTCATGTGAAGGTGAAATTACAGAGGAGGAACTTCTGGATGCAATTAAAGACTTTAAGTCTGGGAAAACTCCAGGGTTGGATGGCATACCAGTCGAGGTATACCAAACCTTTTTTGATATGCTCAGACAACCGTTATTAGCATGTTTTAACCACTCCTATGTAAACGGTAGATTATCAGACACTCAAGAAGAAGGTCTGATTTCATTATTACTGAAACAGGATACAAGTGGAAAATATAAAGATCCAGTCCATTAAAAAAATTGGAGGCCCCTTACACTTCAGTGTTGTGATGCAAAAATTCTAGCAAAATGTATAGCGCATAGAATTAAAAAGGTATTGTCGGACATTTTTACATGGAAGATACAGTGAGGGGAAAAAAAGTATTTGATCCCCTGCTGATTTTGTACGTTTGCCCACTGACAAAGACATTATCAGTCTATAATTTTAATGGTAGGTTTATTTAAACAGTGAGAGACAGAATGACAACAAAAAAATCCAGAAAAACGCACGTCAAAAATGTTATAAATTGATTTGCATTTTAATGAGGGAAATAAGTATTTGACCCCCTCTCAATCAGAAAGATTTCTGGCTCCCAGGTGTCTTTTATACAGGTAACGAGCTGAGATTAGGAGCACACTCTTAAAGGGAGTGCTCCTAATCTCAGTTTGTTACCTGTATAAAAGAAACCTGTCCACAGAATCAATCAATCAATCAGATTCCAAACTCTCCACCATGGCCAAGACCAAAGAGCTCTCCAAGGATGTCAGGGACAAGATTGTAGACCTACACAAGGCTGGAATGGGCTACAAGACCATCGCCAAGCAGCTTGGTGAGAAGGTGAAAACAGTTGGTGCGATTATTCGCAAATGGAAGAAACACAAAATAACTGTCAATCTCCCTCGACCTGGGGCTCCATGCAAGATCTCACCTCGTGGAGTTGCAATGATCATGAGAACGGTGAGGAATCAGCCCAGAACTACACGGAAGGATCTTGTCAATGATCTCAAGGCAGCTGGGACCATAGTCACCAAGAAAACAATTGGTAACACACTATGCCATGAAGGACTGAAATCCTGCAGCGCCCGCAAGGTCCCCCTGCTCAAGAAAGCACATATACAGGCCCGTCTGAAGTTTGCCAATGAACATCTGAATGATTCAGAGGAGAACTGGGTGAAAGTGTTGTGGTCAGATGAGACCAAAATCGAGCTCTTTGGCATCAACTCAACTCGCCGTGTTTGGAGGAGGAGGAATGCTGCCTATGACCCCAAGAACACCATCCCCACCGTCAAACATGGAGGTGGAAACATTATGTTTTGGGGGTGTTTTTCTGCTACGGGGACAGGACAACTTCACCGCATCAAAGGGACGATGGACGGGGCCATGTACCGTCAAATCTTGGGTGAGAACCTCCTTCCCTCAGCCAGGGCATTGAAAATGGGTTGTGGATGGGTATTCCAGCATGACAATGACCCAAAACACACGGCCAAGGCAACAAAGGAGTGGCTCAAGAAGAAGCACATTAAGTGGCCTAGCCAGTCTCCAAACCTTAATCCAATAGAACATCTGTGGAGGGAGCTGAAGGTTTGAGTTGCCAAACGTCAGGCTTGAAACCTTAATGACTTGGAGAAGATCTGCAAAGAGGAGTGGGACAAAATCCGTCCTGAGATGTGTGCAAACCTGGTGGCCAACTACAAGAAACGTCTGACCTCTGTGATTGCCAACAAGGTCTTTGCCACCAAGTACTAAGTCATGTTTTGCAGAGGGGTCAAATACTTATTTCCCTCATTAAAATGCAAATCAATTTATAACATTTTTGACATGCGTTTTTCTGGATTTTTTTGTTGTTATTCTGTCTCTCACTGTTCAAATAAACATACCATTAAAATTATAGACTGATCATGTCTTTGTCAGTGGGCAAACGTACAAAATCAGCAGGGGATCAAATACTTTTTTCCCTCACTGTATAGTGTCAAATACACATATCGAATATTTCAGCAAATTCTGCTTTATGTGACAACTTAGTTAATCATATCACTGACATTACAATAGCCCAAACACAGACTTTCCATACTTGTTATTCCCAGTTACTGAGACTAGAGTCAGATATTCTCAGACTTATAAAGTTGTCTAATGTTGAGATGAGTCCATGTCTAGCTGTACATATTGTGTAGACTCACACAGGTATATTATGCACCGTTAGACTTACCGAGTCTCTGGCTTTTAGATGAACGGTATTCTAATTTACACAGACAAAGTAGCTACAGTACATAGCTAAAGATCCTAGGTCTCTCTAAATACTGTGTCATGACCAAGCAAGCTAAAATTAGCTAGCTAGCTAGCTAACTAGCTACCTCACTTGCTGATGTTAGACTAATGTTGTTAACTAGCCCAGATAACTTACATGGCTAGCTAGCTAGCCACCACCACACATACAGTTGATGTCGGAAGTTTACATACACTTAGGTTGGAGTCATTAAAAGTTGTTTTTCAACCACTCCACAAATTTCTTGTTAACAAACTATAGTTTTGGCAAGTCGGTTAGGACATCTACTTTGTGCATGATACAAGTCATTTTTCCAACAATTGTTTATAGACAGAATATTTAGCTTATAATTCACTGTATCACAATTCCAGTGGGTCAGAAGTTTACATACACTAAGTTGGCTGTGCCTTTAAACAGCTTGGAAAATTCCAGAAAATGATGTAATGGCTTTAGAAGCTTCTGATAGGCTAATTGACATCATCCCGCTCAGGGATTTCACAATGAGGCCAACGGTGACTTTTTAAAACAGTTACAGCGTTTAATGGCTTTGATAGGAGAAAACTGAGGAAGGATCAACAACATTTTAATTACTCCACAATACTAACCTAAGTGAAAAGAATGAAGTCTGTACATAATATAACTATTACAAAACATGCATCCTGTTTGCAGTAAGGCACTAAAGTAAAACTGCTAAAAATGTGGCAAAGAAATCTACTTTATGTCCTGAATACAAAATGTTATGTCTGGGGCAAATCCAACACATCACTGAGTACCACTCTTCATATTTTCAAGCATGGTGGTGGCTGCATCATGTTATGGGTATGCTTGTCATCGGCAAGGACTAGGGAGTGTTTTTTTGTTGATAAAAATAAACAGAATAGAGCTAAGCACAGGCAAAATCCTTGAGGAAAACCTGGTTCATTCTGCTTTCTAACAGACAATGGGAGACACATTTACCATTCAGCAGGACAATAACCTAAAACACAAGGCAAAATTTACACTGGATTTGCTTACCAAGACGACATTGAATGTTCCTGAGTGGCCTAGTTACAGTTTTGACTTAAATCGGCTTGATTTTTTTAAATAAATAATTAGCAAATATTGTACAATCCAGATGTGCAAAGCTCTTAGAGACTTACCCAGAAAGACTCACAGCTATAATCGCTGCAAAAGGTGATTCTAAAATGTATTGACTCATGGGTTGAATACTTACAGTTGAAGTCTGAAGTTTATATACACTTAGGTTGGAGTCATTAAAACTCGTTTTTCAACCACTCCAAATTTCTTGTTAAACTATAGTTTTGGCAAGTCAGTTAGGACATCTACTTTGTGCATGACACAAGTCATTTTTCCAACAATTGTTTATAGACAGATTATTTCGCTTATAATTCACTGTATCACAATTCCAGTGGGTCAGAAGTTCACATACACTAAGTTGACTGTGCCTTTAAACAGCTTGGAAAATTCCAGAAAATGATGTCATGGCTTTAGAAGCTTCTGATAGGCTAATTGACATCATTTGAGTCAATTGGAGGTGTACCTGTGGATGTATTTCAAGGCCAACTTTCAAACTCAGTGCCTCTTTGCTTGACATCATGGGAAATGAAAATAAATCATCCAAGACCTCAGCAAAAAATTGTAGACCTCCACAAGTCTGGTTCATCCTTGGGAGCAATTTCCAAACACTTGAAGGTACCACGTTCATCTGTATAAACAATAGTACGCAAGTATAAACACCATGGGACCACGAAGCCGTCATACCGCTCAGGAAGGAGTCACCCAACTTATTGTGGGAAGCTTGTGGAAGGCTACCAGAAACGTTTGACCCAAGTTACATAATTTAAAGGCAATGCTACCAAATACTAATTGAGTGTATGTAAACTTCTGACCCACTGGGAATGTGATGAAAGAAATAAAAGCTTAAATAAATCATTCTCTCTACTATTATTCTGACATTTCACATTCTTAAAATAAAGTGGTGATCCTAACTGACCTAAGACAGGACATTTTTACTAGAATTAAATGTCAGCAATTGTGAAAAACTGAGTTTAAATGTATTTGGCTAAGGTGAATGTAAACTTCCAACTTCAACTGTAGTAACATCGACGTGATAGCCATAACGGCTATCATCATCAGGTGGTGATTAGCCATGTAGCTAACTTAACTGCAAGGAGAGTTTGCTTATGTTAACATGCTAGACAACTAGGCTAACAGTAACGTATTGCAGATACCCTGGTTTATAAGCGCGGATATCGACTCTGTCACTCAAGCATGCTTTTCGATTGCGCTCTGGGCATTGGGCCAGAAGGTTGAGGGTTCGAGCTGCACTCCCTGCCTGTTTCATTAAATTGATGTCGGAAGTGATCGGACCTTGCATCCACGACAGTGCGTGTACTTGGCCGGTGAGCGTGTTCCTGTAAGACAGTGTCCCGTGAGGTCTAGCGTGAGGATGCGCTTTTTGAAAGGAGATACAGTAGTTATGTAGCGACCCTGGTTTATAAGCGCAGATATCAATTCTGCCACTCGAGCATGCTTTTGTGGAAAAGTCGATGGCGCGCTGGGCTTTGGGCCAGAAGGTTGAGGGGTAGAGCCGCACTCCCTGCCTGTTTCATTAGTGTATGTAAGTTATCTATACTAGCTTCTAAAGCCATCCATAGCAAAATGTTTGATCATTCATAGCTAGCTAGCTATCTTACCTCTAGAATGTTTCCTCAAGTTCGAGGCAGGGTTTTTGTAGGCTGCCTCCTCTGCCATCCTGGGTAAGCAAAGCTTGCATTGCCTCTCCTGTGCTTGAAGGAGCTGGTCACAGTCTCCTCAGTCTCCGTTGTTTTCACACACACTGCTTTGATATAAAACCTTTCCTCTTTCACGATATGTCACAAACTAAACTAAGTTCTTTCTGACTTTTTGAAAATATTACGACCATCATCGTTCAGTTTGTATGCACAGCTTGATTTGATTGGCCTGTATTGGCACGATGCGTGAACATTGGATTTGATTGGTCAATGACTAAACAACGATGAGCAGTTTATTTCTGGCTCCAAGGGACTCGCAAACTTTCCATGCCCTCATGATCTACTATTATGGATAGCCTCCAAAATCGTACTCTGTAACGGATGGTTTTAAAAGGGTAGCGAAATACAATACTCCATTCAAAACATACTCAAGTAAAAGTTAAATTACTTACTTTGAAAAATACTCAAAGTACAAACACTCTGAAAAGCTACTCAATGACAGTAACGAGAGTATTTGTCATTCGTTACGTCCACCCCTGGTTTTAAACAGTAGAAGATATTGTGCAGTAGGTCTTAATTTGGGATAATCTTTTGAACTATGCACATATTAGCTGAGCGCCTTAAGGTAAAGGTCTTCTCCCCAAACATAATGGAGCTTGTGAGAGTTAGCACATGGATTGTTGGCACATGTTCAATTCATGCGATCTCATTGGATGAAAACAGTGGATGGATCACTGACTAAGACCCTGCTCTCAACTTCTGTTGAAACAGGAGAACTAGCTCTCAATTCCCGCCCACATCCCTTCACCCACCTAAACCCTGTCTGTCTCTCTCTAACACACACAATCTGAATCGACAGCTGCACCAATGCGAGACAGGAAGAAAGTCCACTCCATCCATGTTGATTGCCATCTTGCCACACACATGTATAAACTCATGTGCACCGAGCACGTGGCTGTTTTTTATGACATTGCCATAATGACATCCTGTTCGATTTGGGTTACAGCACTGTGTATGTAACTGCACCTCCTGCAAGATCCAATCATCATCATTTGTTATGAAACTGATCATAACGCTAAACGTATGCATTATTTGAAAAGGGGGTGGTAGCAGAAAGACTAATGAGTGGAAAGTTAAATGTATAGTTAACCTAATTTGTGCTAGTATCTGACCCATTTGAGAGGTATTTGCTGGCGCCTTCATAAAAATAAACGCCACCCACTCTTAAAATGGTGTGTGGTCTGTCAGATCACTCCCATCTGTATGGCTTTGCCAAGAACAGCAACTATGAAGAGGAAGAAAGTTCCTGAACAAGACCCTATAGAGAAAAATCAATTGAATGGGCCGTAAAGTTTGGACTTGGGAAACGATATAATTGCGTATACCTCTATAAACATGGTTGTCAGTTTCATCACAATTTCAATCATTTGACATCCCTTTCATAGGGTTTTGCACTGCTTTGTATTAACTGGCTTTCCAAACATGCCAGGTCTTTACTGAGGCATACATTTCCTGATAGGATGCAACAACGGGCAGTGGTCTTCTCATAGCTATTGTGTTGCCTTGCATGTTGCTATGCTACATTATACAATTCCTGTATCCATTTTATCATGTGATATCATACAGTATCTGATCATAGCCCATTCCCTTTCCTGGATTGTGTGTAGTTTTGCCAATGTCAATATTTTGGTAGAAATGCATTACATATGTACTGTACTGTAGTTGCTCTGGTGTAGCTGATGAATTTAAAAATGCCACATAGAGTAAAAAGGCGAGTTGGATTTCTTCACTGGGACCATAATTTTGTGGAATTAAGATGAACACCTCGGTGACAAAATGCAGAAACCCCATTACTGGCCCATGAGACTGATATACAATTGGGGAGGGAAAGGGCCAAATGGGGGAGGGGATCAGAGCCAAAATTCCTGAACAACATGAAGAACAAAATGTTCTAGAGATGTGTTTTAGTTATACAGTTGAGTGGGAGCACGTGTTTATAGAAGGAAAGTCTAGGGGGGTTCATATAAAATGTAGGATAAGATGCAAACTTGTGTATCATGATGAAGACAATGTGCTAGAAAGTGGGAGAGAAACGGAGATAGATCTCTGATGCAGTGCTGGTGTGGAAGTTTTGGAACTTAGATCTTGGATTTGGATATCCCTGGGGCTAGATTTTCCAGTGTAAAATGGTACAACAGAGTCCATGATTATTAGAGGTCAACCGTATACCATGTCGTCCTCATATTTGGAAGCAAAACATAGTTTCCATAAAGTCCTAGAATGTTAGAATCCGGTAAATTAGTATCTGTTCGTTAGAAAGGAAATCCATCCAAAAATATGTTTATTTTCCCTTCATCCAAAAGACTACCTTCCTGGATCTTTATTTGATTGGTATTATCCTGTGAAATGGTTAGAAGTGCCACAGCCAAGAGCTTTCATGCGAACTCCAGCTTGGCAGCGGCTTTTCCTGCTATTAGATGAAGATAATACCCAAGACCAGTAACATGAGCCAAGGTTTTTAGTGAGAGAAGGAAAAATGCAACTCAACAAGACATTTGTTATACTGTAGGAATGTGATTTATATTGTGGAAGCGTTTTTTGGCTGCCAATACTGTAGAGGTTTGTTTTATTGGTTTCAATGAAGAAGGCAGAGACATAACAACCTAATTACATTTTCATAAAAAGAATAACATGTTTTTTTCCAAAACATAACTTTGTAGCGTTTGTATTGTGGAAAGGCCCCACAATCAGTGATGCTACTTAGAAGAACTATGTGGATGCATGACAGTGCATCAGTCCATCTGTGATTTGTTAACACTGGCGATTAATAACTAAGCTCAACTCCTACCAGATATTTGAGTTTATGTTGTCTAGGCTACATTTTCACAGGTCCAATAAATCTTACCTTTGCAGTTGAATTGGACAGATCAGTTGAATTTGCGTTCAATTAGATATCATTATGCATGTTTACATGGGGCCCTGCAATAACTAGGATCAATATTCTTGTCAATCTTATTGCGAGCCCAAAGTAAGATTGTGAAGCAATTAGCTTACTATTCTCTATGCTCCACTTCACGTTCCATATTTGTGTGTGATTATAGTATGTTTGAGAAACTCAGTGAGGCTTGAAGGGCCGTTCACTCAACCATCAGTGGTCTTTAACAGTGTGGAATACCGGAGTGAAAATGAACACGTTCAACTAGCACTGCCCTACTGGTGTTTGAGACTGGCACTGGAAAATCTGTCTAAGTCAGTTTGTAGGATGTTTAGAGGAGGCCAAGCAGGCCCACTTCCCAAACATATGGAGGAATTTGGACATTTCCCCTATGAATACTGTGTTGCATGAAGATAGAAAATTGCAGAATGAAGGCTGTTCTTTTAGTATTTTTCTGAGAAATGCAGTGCATTACATAAATAGGGACCATAGATCTAGCAATGTGACAGTTACTCTAATGAGTAAGTATTGTACAATCCTGACTATAGAGAGGGACATTTACAGTAAGCATGTTGTCCCTCTCTGCATGGGTTTCCATGTGAGTTCCTTGCATAACCACTGAAGCCCAGGAAGAACATGGATCAGCTTCATACTGCATGAGGGAACAGTCATAGGGCACTCACATGTCCAAGCCAGTCTTGAGTGCATTCCTTCTCCATCAAAAAAATGAGCCCCCGGTACGCGTTAAAGCAAACAATCACGACACAACCTTTTGTAAAAACAAGGAAATTGAGGACAAGGACAGATCTCTGTGTTTTGGAGATGAATGGTTTTCATAAATGTTTGTTTCTAATGTGAACCACCAGTCAGCAGGTCTCCATAAGGCGATGCAGATGGTTCATGTTTCTCAGGGCTGAACTGTTTGATCCCCAGTCGATGTTCAGGAAGTTAGGCGAAGGTGAGCGGCCTCATGAGCGTGTGGAGGAGGCGTGTAGTACCTCAGAATAGCACACTTTGTCCTCTTGGACTTTGCTCTTTATTTTTTGGGCGTTATTTTTTGTTTCACATTTGTGCATATGCTCCTAGTTACGATGGGTAGGCTAGTCAAAGGGTTCTCACATAGATTGCAGTTGACACGTTTCACGTTTTCCTAACACCCAGTTCACTTCAGAAAATATGGAGATGTCGGCTTTTTCCATCACTGAGTACAGCTGGGAAACATTTGTTTCAGTAAGCTTATATCAAAAGGCATGTTTTGGCTGGATCATACAATTTCTCAACCGTTCTGGTTGATTTCTCCAGTTTCCTTTTTTTGAGTTTATGACTTTCGCACACGTTCTCTCCTTCAGAGTGCAAGGCCTTTTTAGAAAATTGTTGATGGTAGACCTCTCTTCATAGGTGCTTTCCAAAGTCAGCATGGCAAGAGGTTAGAGGAGCTGTAGGCCAGTAGAGGCAGTGAGGCATTGTCCAAAGTTTAGACAAGCCTCAAGCCACATTCAATCAGCCATTAACACAGAAGACTTCTGAATGTTTCTGGCCAACGCTTACTAGAACGTGGTCCTCATTTAATACTGTTTATTTAAGGCTGGATCTCTGTTATGTTTAAAATAATCTCTCTTAACCCTGAAGTAAAATCTCACGTAATTTGGTCAGCTGCGTGATTAACCTTTGCGTTCATACGTGTTATAAATTGTGAGTTCCGGCAAAACGAAGTCTCCACCCTCTCAAAAGGAAACTCTCAGCCAAAGCTCCCCCTTTGAGTTGAAGCAGTTTAAGCACCCCCTTCGCCCAATCCTGATGCGTCTATATAACCAGTGACGAAAAAACCCAAAATTGTAATGCTGCTCACTATCTCACACATCTCATTCAGTCCCAGCAGATTCTTCGGTCTACACGCAAAATCTGCCCGCAGGAGAATGTTTAAAATGGCACCTGTGTTAAATTGTGTGTATATATCAATGTGTACCATGCAGTTATCATCTGTCATGTAAAATTTGTCAAATAAACAGACTACAGTATAGGCAGTCTAAAGAAGAAGAATTATGGCGCTGTTATCGGTTTTCTGATCTCCATTTCTGTACAGTATATTGAACATAGATATGTAATGACACTTTCTTTTTCCTTTTATTGAATATGACCAATATCTGTTTCAGGTCATGGATGAAACCAAAACACAGATAGCGTGGCCTTCCAAACTGAAGATCGGAGCCAAGTCCAAAAAAGGTGAATGTTGTTTGTTTTGATTCTACAGATACAGATCAGCTGTGGTTATATCAAAAAGAACATCTCTCCTGTTTACTGCCCTACAATTCGCTCCACTGTTGCTTTTTCATTCCCAGATGTAGATGATCTTTAGGTTTGTTTGTGGAAGATATATGGTGATAATGTCTATACATTAAGACTATAAATCAGTTCATTTACAAGAACAACATATGCTTGTTTGTTTTCCCCCTGATAGACCCCCCTAAGTAATTTTTATAATCAAGAAAAAGTAAGTAATTATAGAAGGGATAAGTACATCAAGGTCGCAGCAGTATATTCATCTTTTTACCACTTACTTTAAAAAAGAGTATGTTTTAAAGATGAAAGCTCTTTTTCTTCTCTCTGGTCAGTCATTTCAGATTTGCAATTCTGGTCAGAATTTAAACAAGTTTGTAAGTTTGTACGAGGGACGTTGAGTTAGAAGTTATGTGCGTGTAATGGCTGAGTTTTTCCAGTGCTCGTTTGCCAATAAAACACTACAGCTATTTAAAGCTTGTCCGGGGGGGTTGGTTTTGACGTGCCCCTTTGTTGTCCCCAAGGGAATGCCAGTGTGTCTTCATGCCAGATGTGAAATCCCAAAACTTGATGTAACTTCCTGAACTCATCCCCGAAGTTAATGCGTTTATAATGGAATCTTTTTAACAGCTCTTCTACCCCCAGTCAATTTAGCGAGTGTGTCCCACCCAGCCTCCCAAGTTCATTCACAAATCTAACTTCCATTGGGAGAGCAGTTTGTCCATTTCATTTCCGCCCTATGATTTGTTGGCTGTCAGCCTTTTAGTATTACGTAAACCAAGAGGAGGCATGAACAATTTCCACTAATCTCTTCCAGTTATCTCATGAGTGCATGCACTGCATTTTTTTGCCTTTGGAGGAAAAACACATGTATTTGTGACCATGTGTGCTTCACAACCAGTGGGGAGAGAGTACTTCTAGGTACTATAATCAACCCTGTAATCTACCCAGAATGACTGGATAGCCTACACCTGTGAGTTTGACCTGAGGATAGCCATCAACACAACTACAGGAGACAAAATGTTGGATCCCCATTCCATTCTGTTTCTCCACTCTCTTATGGCTTGGATATTTGGAACATTAAACTACCATTAACATCACCAGCTGTCTATGAAAGTCAATCATTTTGAAATTGGGGGTTGTCAAAACTCTGACTATTTGTCCCACTTTATGTAATCATGATGTCGCCATTGTCTCTGAAAAGCAACGCTTGTAGTATTTTACTCTGCCCTCATAATGTCTGTGAGTCAGGAGCAAATGTGAGAGGTGTTTGCAAGGCCTCGTTCAGGTCCCCTCTGCCTCTCCATCAAAGTGTCAGGCTCTGCACTGCCTTAACACCTCCAGCTAGCATCACTACCACCTGCACCAGTGTGATAAGACCAGAGTCCAGCCCCTAGAACAGGCCATCATCAACATGCTGTCAGGTGATTCATAGGAGAAACAGTATCTCTGAGATGCAGGCAGGCTCATATTACACTTTACCAGAAAATGTCACCATGAGAATAAGTGGCCAATGTTTTTATTTATTTATTTAACCTTTATTTAACCAGGTAAGACCCATTGAGGTTAAAAACCTATTTTGCGAGGGTGACCTGGCAAGAATGCAAAACAGGAAAATAGCAGCGTATACATAAAATATTACAGAAAAATACAAAATACGCACAAAAGACAAAGTGTCCCGGTCGCAACCAGGAGACCCATGGGGCGGCGCACAATTGGCCCAGCGTCGTCCAGGGTAGGGGAGGGTTTGGCCTGCAGGGATGTTCTTGTCCCATCGCGCACTAGCAACTCCTGTGGCGGGCCGGGCGCAGTGCACGCTGACTCGGTCACCAGGTGTACAGTGTTTCCTCCGGCACATTGGTGCAGCTGGCTTCTGGGTTAAGCGGGCACTGTGTCAAGAAGCAGTGCGGCTCGGTTGGGTTGTGTTCCGGGGGACGCACGACTCTCGACCTTTGCCTCTCCCGTGTCCATACGGGAGTTGCAGCGATGGGACAAGTCTGTAACTACCAATTGGTTACCATGAAATTGGGGAGAAAAAGGGGGTAAAATACCCCCCCCCCCAAAAAAAAAAAAGAAAAAAAAAGAAAAGACAAAGTGTCACAAGTTTCAGGTACAATTGAAGATTAGAAACAACTGCAGCTCACAAACAGTGTTGTCAATCAGAGTCTTAAAAACAGTCAAGGACACTAACTCCCCTAACCTTAATATATTTTGAAGCATGTTCCAGGATGAAGGGACATTATGGGAAAAATATTGTTTCCCCATCTCAGTTCTAGCCTTAGGAACAGACAAGGACAGCAGCGACTGTGAACGAAGACTGTATTGAGTGACTGATCTGGTCAGTAAGGAACAGAGATACAAAGGGAGTTGTCCTATCAATGCTTTGTACACAAGTGTACCAGTGCTTTAGCCTCCTGGTGGAGAGAGCGGTCCATTGCACCATAGCATACAAATCACAGTGATGGGTGAGTGACCTAGCATTTGTAATAAATCTTAAAGCACCATGATACACTGTGTCCAGAGTTTTGAAGGCACTTGCTGAGGCCTGCATATAGACAATATCACCATAATCCAGCACTGATTTAAAAAAAAAGTGATTTGAACAAGATCCTTTCTGACTAACATTGAAAGCAAGATTTGTTCCTAAAATAGAAACCCAATTTCAACTTCAGTTTCTTGGTCAAGTTATCAATGTGCTGTTTAAAATTCAGCTTTTCATCTAACCAAATCCCAAGATACTTATAGGAGGTGACCCTATCAATTTGCTGGCCTTTTTATAGTTAAAATCTGCAAGTGACTCCATCTGTTTACTTTCAGGGAAGAGAAAACCATACATTTTGTTTTCCTTGCATTAAGCACAAATTTCAATTCAAAAAGCTACCTTTGAATAACATCAAAATCCAACTGTAAGTCCTAAAAAGCCTTCTCAATATTAGATGTGCTAGAATAAATAATTGTGTCATCAGCATACAGATGGAGATTTGCAGAGTCAACAGTCTTCCCCCTAATGTCTTCCCTATATCATTTATATACCGTGTAAAAAGGATCGGACCTAAAATGGAGCCCTGGGGAACTCCTTTTGTCATACCCTACCGTGCTTCACACTGTGTTCTGTCAGAAAGGTCATTTTGGAACCAATCCAATGCATGATCACTTAAACCAACCTTTTTTAGTCTATACAACAGCAGAGCATGGTCAACAGTGTCGAAGGCCTTCGATAAGTCAATAAAAAGTGAAACACAGTGATATTCCTTGTCCTGAGAATCTAGAATATCACCTACAACCTTACTTACTGCAGTAATTGGACTATGCTTGGCTCTAAAACCCGACTGGAATTGAGATAAAACTGAGTTATTGTAAAGAAAGTCTTTCAACTGTGAGTTCACCAGGTTTTCCAAAACTTTTGCCAGTGCGAACAGTTTAGATATGGGACGATAGTTATCCAACTGGGACGGATCTCCACCCTTATGTAAAGGTGTGACAGGCTGCTTTCCAGACTTTTGGAATGGTATTACTCGCCAATTAAAGATTTAATATATGAGTGAGAGGGGCAGCAATGATCTCTGCACCAATTTTTAGAAAATAAGGGTTTAAATCATCCGGGCCAGCCGCTTTCTTAATATCAATAGATTTGAGTGCCTTTACAACTTCTGAAAGCTCAATCTCGGTAAAATGAAATAGATGAACCACAGGCCGGCATGCTACAGTTTCATTCACAGCCTCATTCAAGATGTTAGGAAGGAGTTCATTATCAAATAAATGCCCAGCTTTAACAAGATGCTCATTAAATATGTCAAGCAGTTTATTCTTGTCAGTCACATCCATTGAATTTGAGGTCAATTTCAGCGGAAGACCAGAGGAGTTTGTGTTAGCATTCATGGATTTAATGGTTTTCCATAATTTCGTTGGGTTATTGAGGTTTGCCTTGGTAGATTCGTAATAGAATCTAGATTTGCATTTCCGTATTAACAAGGTGCACTTATTTCTCAGTGCCCTGAATAACTGCCATTCAGCCTGGGAATTACCCTTTCTGCCTTTGGCCCATTGTGTGTTTCGTATATGGATCAAATCAGATAATTCCCCTGTAAACCAGGGATTGTCTCTACATCTTACTTGGTATTTTTTGAGAGGGGCGTGTTTATCACAGATAGTAGAAAACATGGAATGAAAATAGGAGAATGCCTCTTTGATGTCTGTAATAAGCACAATCCTTGCCCAGTTGCATGCATAAAGTTTGACTATGAACCGGGGGGCACTTTGGGGATTTTGGTGTCTCTAATGCAAGCAACTGCACAATGATCACTTTAATCATTAGGGAAAATACCAACAGACGAGTATTTATGTGGATTGTTAGTTAGAATACCATCAATAAATGTTGACTTAGAGATGTCTTTTGGATTGAGTCTTGTGACTGCATTTATAATTTGAGTAAAATTCAGTGTATTGCACAGTCTTATGGCCTCAGAGTTTGGAGATAACCAGTCCCAGTTTAAATCGCCTATAAGGACAATTTCATTTTTTCCCCAACCACGCATCAGTTCAGCCAGAGAATCCAGGGATTCTACTTTTGCAGATGGAGGTCTATAACATCCTATTAAATCTAATTTCACAGCTTTCGATAACTGCAGTTTCAATGCTAAAAACTCAAACTGTTTTGGTTTAGATAAAGACCTTAGTTCAGTAACTTACACATGTATATGTACAGTGGGGAAAAAAAGTATTTAGTCAGCCACCAATTGTGCAAGTTCTCCCACTTAAAAATATGAGAGAGGCCTGTAATTTCCATCATAGGTACACGTCAACTATGACAGACAAATTGAGAAAGAAAAATCCAGAAAATCACATTGTAGGATTTTTAATGAATTTATTTGCAAATTATGGTGGAAAATAAGTATTTGGTCACCTACAAACAAGCAAGATTTCTGGCTCTCACAGACCTGTAACTTCTTCTTTAAGAGGGTCCTCTCTCCTCCACTCGTTACCTGTATTAATGGCACCTGTTTGAACTTGTTATCAGTATAAAAGACACCTGTCCACAACCTCAAACAGTCACACTCCAAACTCCACTATGGCCAAGACCAAATAGCTGTCAAAGGACACCAGAAACAAAATTGTAGACCTGCACCAGGCTGGGAAGACTGAATCTGCAATAGGTAAGCAGCTTGGTTTGAAGAAATCAACTGTGGGAGCAATTATTAGGAAATGGAAGACATACAAGACCACTGATAATCTCCCTCGATCTGGGGCTCCACGCAAGATCTCACCCCGTGGGGTCAAAATGATCACAAGAACGGTGAGCAAAAATCCCAGAACCACACGGGGGGACCTAGTGAATGACCTGCAGAGAGCTGGGACCAAAGAAACAAAGCCTACCATCAGTAACACACTACGCCGCCAGGGACTCAAATCCTGCAGTGCCAGACGTGTCCCCCTGCTTAAGCCAGTACATGTCCAGGCCCGTCTGAAGTTTGCTAGAGTGCATTTGGATGATCCAGAAGAGGATTGGGAGAATGTCATATGGTCAGATGAAACCAAAATATAACTTTTTGGTAAAAACTCAACTCGTCGTGTTTGGAGGACAAAGAATGCTGAGTTGCATCCAAAGAACACCATACCTACTGTGAAGCATGGGGGTGGAAACATCATGCTTTGGGTCTGTTTTTCTGCAAAGGGACCAGGACGACTGATCCGTGTAAAGGAAAGAATGAATGGGGCCATGTATCGTGAGAATTTGAGTGAAAACCTCCTTCCATCAGCAAGGGCATTGCAGATGAAACGTGGCTGGGTCTTTCAGCATGACAATGATCCCAAACACACCGCCCGGGCAACGAAGGAGTGGCTTCGTAAGAAGCATTTCAAGGTCCTGGAGTGGCCTAGCCAGTCTCCAGATCTCAACCCCATAGAAAATCTTTGGAGGGAGTTGAAAGTCCGTGTTGCCCAGCGACAGCCCCAAAACATCACTGCTCTAGAGGAGATCTGCATGGAGGAATGGGCCAAAATACCAGCAACAGTGGGTGAAAACCTTGTGAAGACTTACAGAAAACGTTTGACCTGTGTCATTTCCAACAAAGGGTATATAACAAAGTATTGAGAAAATACTTATTTTCCACCATAATTTGCAAATAAATTCATAAAAAATCCTACAATGTGATTTTCTGGATTTCTTTTTCTCATTTTGTCTGTCATAGTTGACGTGTACCTATGATGAAAATTACAGGCCTCTCTCATCTTTTTAAGTGGGAGAACTTGCACAATTGGTGGCTGACTAAATACTTTTTTTCCCCACTGTATGACCAGTGGGAAATGCTCTGACTGTCCATCTTAGGATATGTTTTGATTTGACAGCATTTTATTGTTTAACTGTTTTTTTTAAACATTATTTTATACTTGGTTGTTACCCATTTGACCGATAAACTTTCTGTTCAGAATATGTGATATAGTAGCCTATCAGTTAATTAATGACATCCTTGCATGACAATGGAAGACTTCATTCATGGCTTTTTGAACACCTTTTTGGCCTTTATCACTACACTCGACACACAGCCACACAGTGGTGACTTGCACCTTTAATATACACGAAAAAAAAGACGTGACAAGTTGTCAATATAAAAGAACGGTAGAGCATATGAACAGCGCCTAAGTCAGACCGAGCCTCGTGATCAAGGAAGATATTTAATATGGCTTTAATTACATTTAACTCATTACGAAGTTGCGCAGTTAATCACCCAACATCAGTGTTGAGTTGGTAGTGAACTACATGTAGTTTAACTAGAAATTTAACTACATTTTGCATTAGCTTGGTGGTAGTTGATCTAAATTCAAATCTTAGTAGGATTTTCAGTAGTTAATAACTTGTTTGCCATGTAGTGGTGTAGCTAACTACTAGAACTACACACTACTTTTATTGCAAAAATTAAATTAAATATGTGTGAAGTAGGCAAGAATCTCCTTTTTCGGCATCAGACCTGCCTAATTCTGGCTTGAAACATTGTTTCTAGCACTATAGGAGATTTTAAAAAATCAGTATGAACTCAAGTTTACTATTACTTATTTTATTGAACCTTTATTTTAGCAGGGGGTGAGCCCTGCATCAATTATTTTAGCAGGGGGGCGAGCCCTAGCCAATGTGTATTTTAGGTTGACTATCACATGCTGTGCCTGTGGTTTTCGAGTGCCCTATTTACTATTGGTAAACATATTTCATTCATGTGATTATGTATATATAGCAATCAAATAAAAATATCTCAAATGAATAATATGCAACCATTTAAACAACTGCATGAGAATAAAGTATTTTACTTACCAGTCTAAAGTTACGTCTTTCCCATCCAAAAGAAATCAGCGTGAGTCTACAGTATAATCACTGAGTCCTCATCAATTTCTATGTCACTTTCCCGATCGATTTCTCCAATAATCTCGTCCAAATCTGTATACTTCGATTGAGCTTTTTCTGTTTTATTAGCCATGTTGTACTTTCTAACATAGCAATAAACTTGGTAGAACTAATCAAGCGTGCGTGCGTAAATACGATTTTATCTGCCCAATGTATGTTGTTGTGCGCGAGCTCAGCACAATGGCTTTTACTCACACAAAGGACCATCACATACTCCTGTAAAGCCCAGCTCATTGGCTATCTAGCTAGCTATGTTTCAAACCGATAGGTGGTCATTGGACCAAGATACAGTCAATCAATTGAACAGCGCCCGTCTCATTGGTGTGTAATCATGTCAATTTTCTAAACAAATGCGTCATGCAGATGCGTCATGGAACATGTTCGGTCGCCTTCTAGAGTATTTGAGGATTGCAGAAAAACCTAACTTGACTGGGTGAAACAAGGTGTAGCGTTTATATTACGTTGAAATGTTTTGTTGCAAGTTCAGCTAATCGGAATTCAGGTGAAACGCTGTATACAATATGGACCGTGTTAGGATATAAAAATGGATTTTATCAAACAAAACAACGCTACGTTTTATCTCTGGGACCCTCAGGATGACAAATCAGAGCAAGATTACTGAATGTAAGTACATTATTTACCTTCAGAGATGAATGTATCAAACCAGTTGCCTTGATAAAAGTGTTTTGTTGTGCACTATCTTCAAACAATAGCATGGTATGTTTTTGCTGTAATAGCTACTGTAAATTGGACACTGCAGCTAGATTAACAATAATTTAAGCTTTCTGACCATATAAGACATGTATATGTCCGTGAAAATGTGCTTTTGTTTACAACGTCATTGAAGTCACATTATCCGTATTGAGCAACAACTGTTCCGATTTCGGGACATCCATCCAGTAGAGGTTAACATATGAGCCCAAAGTGATTTGTTCTTGCAATTTATAGTCTATGACAGGGTTGGGGTCAATTCAGTAAGTACACTAAAATTCAAATTCTCTTCAATGCTTTTCAGTGATGAAAATTTTGAATTTGAATTGGAGTTTTGTTTACTTTTTTGAATTGACTGGAATTTAAATGGAATGGACCCCAACCCTGGTCTATAACATTACAGATTTACCTTTGATAATTTTTCACAAAGTAGTTTGGATGTAGTGAACTACTTTTTCAAAGTAACTTTAGTTAAGTAAACTATATTTCCGTAGGGGTACATTTAGTGTCGCTTAACTTCTTTCAGTGTAAAGTCATTGGTAGCTTGGTAAACTATCTTTTCAGAGTAGCTTCCCCAACACTGTTAATTTCTCTACCATAAGCCGCCTCCAATGTCGTTTTAGAGAATTTGGCAGTACATCCAACCGGCCTCACAACCGCAGACCATGTGTAACCACGCCAGCTTAGGACCTCCACATCTGGCTTCACCTGCGGGATCGTCTGAGAACAGCGACCCGGACAGCTGATGAAACTGTGGGTTTGCACAACTGAAGAATTTCTGCACAAACTGTCAGAAACTGGCTCAGGGAAGCTCATCTGTGTGCTCGTCCTCCTTACCAGGGTCTTGACCTGACTGCAGTTCGGCCTCTTAACCGACTTCAGTGGACAAATGCTCACCTTCGATGGCCACTGGCACGCTGGAGAAGTGTGCTCTTCACGGATTAATCCTGGTTTCAACTGTACCGGGCAGATGGCAGACAGCGTGTATGACATCGCGAACGGTTTGCTGATGTCAACGTTGTGAACAGAGTGCCCCATGGTGGGGTTATGGTTTGGGCAGGCATAAGCTACGGACAACAAACACGATAGCATTTTATCGATGGCAATTTGAATGCACAGAGATACCATGACAAGATCCTGAGGCCCATTTGTCGTGCCATGTTTCAGCATGATAATGCACGGCCGCAAGGATCTGTACACAATTCCTGGAAACTGAAATTGTCCCAGTTCTTCCATGGCCTGCATACTCACCAGACATGTTACCCATTGAGCATATTTTGGACGCTCTGGATCGACGTTTACGACAGCGTGTTCCTGTTCCCGCCAATATCCAGCAACTTCGCACAGCCATTGAAGAGGAGTGGGACAAAATTCCACAGGCCACAATCAACAGCCTGATCAACTCTATGCGAAAGGAGATGTGTCCCGCTGCATGAGGCAAATGGTGGTCACTCCAGATACTGACTGATTTTCTGATCCACGCCCCTACCTTGTTTTAAGATATCTGTGACCAACAGATGCATACCTGTATTCCCAGGCATGTGAAATCCATAGATTAGGGCTTAATTAATGTATTTAAATTGACTGATTTTGTTATATGAACTGTAACTCAGTAAAATCTTTGAAATTGATGCATGTTGCATTTATATTTTTGTTCATTGGTGGCACATTTGAAATGGCTACATACAGATAAGTCAATCTCCACACACTTATGATTATGGCGGGCGAGTGTGTGGTTTGCTCAGGTAGGCTACGTTTCTTGACAAATATTTTTGATCAATATCTATAGGCGATGATATGACAAAGAACACGTTGTTTCCAAGTTTTCTAGCAGTGGTAACGATGTCTATGCACGTATATAACGCGTGGAGCCTTTCCTCTCCTTATGTTGAAGTGGCCTATGGCCATGCTCGCGTGTAGGAAAACATATTTGTGTCCTGCTTCTTCAGTTCTGCCAGAGTGATCACAGGCAACATGTAAGCAAAGGTAGAAGTTTAAATAGGGCTTTATACTATTCCAATCAACATTGGAGAGGTTAGACATATTCATATTTTGTGCGAGTTGTCCAAGTTCATGGAATTTGGTCAAGGCGGGCACTCTTTACGCACGGGAATCATTTGGAAAATGTTTTGCTTTTCGGGAAATCGGGACAGCAGCAAGACGTTTAACCTGAACTCAACTTCCAACTTTTTACGTTTGTTCAGCCGCCATTCTTTCCCCAATCTTTCTTCGTCTTTCAGTCATTTTGCAGATGTTTTTAAAGAGGTACCTCAATCCAAATTGACTTTTATTCAGTGTTTGTGTGAAACTTCAGGGTGTAAACCCATACTAGAACATTTTCCAGTAAGCAGAGAGAGGTCAAATTGTTCATTTTTTGTCAAGTGTCAACTACCAAGACCTTTCTTCGTAGCTGTATTGCCATATTTTAGTTTTTCTAGGTGTTTTGTGTGCCAAATGAACACTTAAGGTGTTCATTTTCTATTCCACAATCAATCATATGAGTACACACGGCTCACTTAAAAAAAGTTGGGGGTGTTCAACGTTACACATAGCAACACTCATTTAGCCCCACTAATGAGTACCAGATGTACAGGTTAGGGCAGCGGAAGGCCAACACGCCCTCTGTTGGTGAGATGCCACCAGAGGAAGTAGATGTGGACTGTACAGTCTCTAGTCACAGCTGTGTGTTTGGAATGTTTCCTAGAACCAAAGCTGTGTCGGTCACCTCTAATACTGCTGTGTTTTTCCTTTGTTTTTCTGTCTCAGACTGCGCCCACTCCTATCTTGATGTAACCCAATGTGGACTTGAGGCATTTGGGTTGTTTTTGTTTAGTTTTTTTATTCTCATAGCATTTTTGGGTTTTTTTTACGCTTCTGTGATCTTGCCTCAGCGTTGAGGTCACGGAGATCCCATGTCGCACTGACGAGATCCACACGGCCTTCCACTGCTCCCACAATCCCCCCCCCCAGGCCCATAAAAAATGGAACACTGAGGCTCCTAAACATTTCCCTGCAGCAGCATTCCAGAGCCCAGCCAACCCAGATCTCTCCTCAGTAGGGACCAGGGCCAGTTCATGTGCTTTCCTCTTACTTTTTGTTTTGTGACTCTATGGAGAGTTTCTGTTTGGTTTGTGTAATTGGAGCTTTGATGTGGTGTTAGGCCTATACAGTGCAGTATACAATAACGGACTGTTCTGTTTATTTGAATGATGGTTGCTGTAATAGCTTACATTTACTCTTCTGTTTAACAGGTTTTACCTGCATTTTCCTGCTCATTACCTCTAAAATCTCTAAACCCAACCAATGTCAATGGGTTCTATAAAGTGTTTGTAAGCAAACTCTGAATATAAATATTTTCTGCTGTAGGAGTATACAAAGTAAATCGGAGCTATTTGGGGTGAGTATGTGGGGAGGGGGGTTCCTGGAAGGCGCTTAACTGACTTCCTGCCCCTCCGTACAGTCAACAAAGGGGGGCTCCTAGGAGCTGGCTCGCTGCATGGCCAGATGGATTCTACAGTCATGAGCATTAGCAGCACTGTGTATTTATGCTGTGAATTTCTGTACAAGAGCTGAGAGGGTCTCTACAAGTGCAGTTTACTCAAATAATTGACGTATTTGCCCAGATAATGTATTATTATTTGCAGATATTTTATATTTTCTCTGCAGTTTTTGGACTGAACAGTTGTGATGTAGTAGACACGTGTGATGTAGTAGACACGTGTGATGTAGTAGACACGTGTGATGTAGTAGACACATATGTGATGTAGTAGACACGTGTGATGTAGTAGAAACGTGTGTGATGTAGTAGACACGTGTGATGTAGTAGACACGTGTGTAGCCATTTAGGTATTATTTAGTTTAGCTTGACTCAGAGGACACAACCTTGGTATTTGACAACTGGAGGAGGATTTCATTTATTTAACCAGGCAAACAGTGTTACGCCTTTGGCACTGATTGACTGGATGAGGTTTGTAGGAATGAAGTGAAACACATGGGACTGTCTTTATCTCTGGGCTAATTTAAGGAGTAATTATTCTGTCTTTGTATCCAGTACTGTCTGGCTGACAGTGATCCAACATTGCTGTGTAAGAGCCTATAATGAGAGTCATCACATCTGAAAGGAGCATTTACCCCAACGGTGCTTTGTCTGATGTCATAACGGATGCCATCAACTCATTCACCTGCGATATAGGCTTGATCTCTCCACCATTTTCTCTTTGTCTCTTTTTTATTCTCTCACTCAACCTCTCCATCTCCTCTCTCTCTCCCTCCAGATCCGCACATTAAGGTTTGTGGAAAGAGAGACAACGTGAGGGAAGCCAAAGACCGAATCATGTCAGTCCTCGACACAAAGGTGCGTATGAATGAAGGAAGGTTTTTGTTTTGTTGTCATAGCAACACCAACACTGCCCTCCCTAAGTGATCAACTAGAGGATTGTAGACACAGATGGATCCAATGAGTGTCTGGCTGTTATTTCATGCTCTAGAAAGCATTGGTTTGCTTCCTAATTGGTTCCTCTTCAATTTGAGTAGCTTGATAATAACACTGAGAAATAGATAATAACACTCTGAGAAATAGAGTGATGGAGGTAAAGAGAGGTGGATGGAGAGAGAACAGGCCCCGGGGAGCTCACTGAGGTGGCAGGGGGGCACCTTTTCAGGGAATAACTCGCTCCCACATCTCTTTCTCAGTCCATTTTCCCTCTCTCTCACACCGTCTTTGGCACACTCACTCCATTGCCAACAGAGTTCAAATGACAGGCTACAGTCTCAGACTTGTAATATGACTTGCCACCAAGGTGGCCAGTGCTTCATTTCCTGAGTGTGTAATGGCTTGGCATGGTGCAAGTCTTGTCTCTATGGCAACAAACATCCTCATCCCAAAATGGGCACACCATAGCACCCCCTGTGGGCGAGTTTTATCATAACACTGAAGTATTTTCTCTGCACACGGTAGAGGTCTTCACGGATCCACCTGTACCCGAATACCCGAGACCCCATCCGGGACCCGAGCAGGTTCGGATTCAGAATTCTAAATAATGTCACGGGTCTGGGTCAGATCTGATATGATTGTCATGGGTCTCGGGTATGTGTAATTTTAACTGACTTGTCCGGAAGGGCCCGTACAGGTCCGAACGCAACTGCTGCAGTAGAGGGAGAGAGCGAGAGAGGGGAAGAGAGGGAGAGAGAGAAATTGTATAATTTATGCTGTTTCTCTTGCTTTTCACGAGAGAGGAGTGTGACGCGTGTAGCTTGTTGTTGTTGTTTTTGTTTTTGTTGGCCAATCAAGTCATCAAAGCGGCAATAGGCTACAGTCATAGAGCCTCCTTGTGGCAAAAGTTAGGAGATATCTAATCAATGGAAGATGGAATTAAAGGTTAAAGGAGAAGGATAGCCTAAAACCACCACAAGCCAACAGGTAGGCTGCTATTTAGCTAATATTCTGAATGGAGTTGTAGTTATTTGTAACTGTAGGATGAGAAAGCGCATGCACTGCAGCCTCAATTAGCCTACCTAGCTAACGTTAGCTAGCTTAACTAGCTTCTCCCAGTTTGATGCAGTCAAGACCGGTACTACGTAATCATATTTGATGATAAATAACCAAGTTATGGCAGCTATTAGTCTACTATAGCACGAGTCAGCTTGGTTGGTTGCTGTCTCTTGTCTCTCCCTCCCTCCTCCCTGCTCCGTGTCACTCGCTCACAGTATGGCCCCTCCCCGCCAGCTAGAGCAGCACCTCTCTCTCCCTCCTCCCTGCTCCGTGTCACTCGCTCACAGTATGGCCCCTCCCCGCCAGCTAGAGCAGCACCTCTCTCTCCCTCCTTTCACGCTGTATCAGCTCTGGTTAATAAAGTAGCTTAAAAAATGACTTTTCTGCTACTTCCTTCACTTGGATCGGACCGGGTCTGGATCCAACCAGGTCTATACGGAACAGGTCTAGTTGTCCTCGGGTCCGTTCGGAACTGGTCTCTATATTTTAAAAATGTATTTATGCATATAGGGTCCGGGTGAGAAAGCCCCAGGTCCGTTATGGAACAGGTCCAACTTCTTGGACCCGTGAAGACCTCTAGCACACGGTCAACACATGATTGGCTACATATTGCACCCCAATAAGTTCAATATGGAACAACTATGATTAGCTGGCATTAATATCAATGGATTTGTCAAAAAAACTTTTTGAAGCAACATTTGTAAACAACAACATACTTTTAGGCTCATCTGCTTTAGCTCTATGTAATTAGCCATCTGAAAGGGCTTAAGTTGGATGTGATTGGTTATGTTCCACATGCCTCTAAGTGGAGCATTGGGGACTGGTATTAGCTTCTAGCTTCTAGCTTCTCATGCTGGACCCATCTGCCTGGCAGTGTTGTCGGACCAGAGCCAGGGGTGTGGGTAGAAGAGATCCATCCTATTTGTCTTCAAAGGAATTCTACTATTATAAGTCATTCTACTATTATAAGTCATTCTACTATTATAGACTGATAGAAAGTTTTGTTCTGGCCCGTTTGCTTATTAGCCGAGGAGCTTTCAAGCCATGTCAATATTTAAGCTGTGTCAATATTCACAATATTGTCATGGTTTACAGTCATATATGTTGGTGTAGAATTGAATATTTATGCATGTTAGATTTATATCATATCATTCACTATTAAGTGTACATTGTCTGGCAGGCCATGCTTAAGAAGAGTGTCTTCCCTTCCTTCCTCTCCCCCAGCAGAGTAACAGGGTAACCCTTAAGATGGACGTGTCCCACACAGAGCACTCCCACGTCATCGGCAAGGGAGGCAACAACATCAAGAAGGTGATGGAGGACACAGGCTGCCACATCCACTTCCCTGACTCCAACCGCAACAACCAGGCGGAGAAGAGCAACCAGGTACGGAGAGATACACCACCGTATACAGTACCAGTCAAAAGTTTGGACATACCTACATATTCAAGGGTTTTTCTTTATTTTTACTATTTTCTACATTGTGGAATAATAGTGAAGACATCAAAACTATGAAATAACACATATGGAATCATGTAGTAACCAAAAAAGTGTTAAACAAATCAAAATATATTTTAGATTTTAGATTCTTCAAAGTAACCACCTTTTGCCTTGATGACAGCTTTGCACACTCTTGGCATTCTCTCAACCAGCTTCATGAGGAATGCTTTTCCAACAGTCTTGAAGGAGTTCCCACATATGCTGAGCACTTGTTGGCTGCTTTTCCTTCACTCTGCGGTCCAACTCATCCCAAACCATCTCAATTGGGTTGAGGTCGGGTGATTGTGGAGGCCAGGTCATCTGATGCAGCACTCCATCACTCTCCTTGGTCAAATAGCCCTTACACAGCCTGGAGGTGTGTTTTGAGTCATCGTCCTGTTGAAAATCAAATGATAGTCCCACTAAGCGCAAACCAGATGGGATGACGTATCGCTGCAGAATGCTGTGGTAGCCATGCTGGTTAAGAGTGCCTTGAATTCTAAATAAATCACTGACAGTGTCACCAGCAAAGCACCATCACACCTCCTCCTCCATGCTTCACGGTGGGAACCACACATGCAGAGATCATCCGTTCACCTACTCTATGTCTCACAAAGACACGGCGGTTGGAACCAAAAATCTCAAATTTGGACTCATCAGACCAAAGGACAGATTTCCACCGGTCTAATGTCCATTGCTCGTGTTTCTTGGCCCAAGCAAGTCTCTTCTTATTATTGGTGTCCTTTAGTAGGGGTTTCTTTGCAGCAATTCAACCATGAAGGCCACGCAGTCTATCTCTGAACAGTTGATATTGAGATGTGTCTGTTACTTGAACTCTGTGAAGCATTTATTTGGCCTGCAATCTGAGGTGCAGTTAACTCTAATGAACTTATCCTCTGCAGCAGAGGTAACTCTGGGTCTTCCTTTCCTGTGGCGGTCCTCATGAGAGCCAGTTTCATCATAGCGCTTGATGGTTTTTGCGACTGCACTTGAAGAAACTTTCAAAGTTCTTGAAATGTTCCGGATTGACTGACCTTCATGTCTTAAAGTAATGATGGACTGTCATTTCTCTATGCTTATTTGAGCTGTTCTTGCCATAATATGGACTTGGTATTTTACCAAATAGGGCTATCTTCTGTATACCAACCCTACCAATGACATCACACCTGCCCAGACCCACCTGCTCACGCATCACTCTCCGTCACCAATTTTATCTGTAAATAATGAAAAGCTATTCAAGGATTGTTACATAGGGTTGTTTTTTTAGGGAGTGATATTGGTTCATGTAGAATACGTTTCATTTTCTTCCATATTGTTATAGTGTTCTTAACTATGAAGTTGTTAATGTTCTTAGCTTTATCCTTTGAAGATAGACATGAAAATATTCTGGGGATGAGCATGCGCAGCTTCAATATGTATCCATTGTTCCTCTTTAGTGCATTTAACTATATGTCGCAAGTAAAAGCTTTGGGTGGTGAGTTGATAGAATTCCAAGTATGGAAGGTTAAAACCACCCTCAGACTTAGGAAGATGTAAAACGTTCCTTTTTATTCTATGAGTTTTATTTGCCCATATAAAGTTTGTTATGACCGAAAGCTGTAGTATATCAGACTGTATACCATGTGTATGACAAAACATAAATGTTTACTGCTCTAATTATGTTGGTAACCAGCACTCCATCACTCTCCTTGGTCAAATAGCCCTTACACAGCCTGGAGGTGTGTTTTGAGTCATCGTCCTGTTGAAAAACAAATGATAGTCCCGCGTTGCGTCGTGCTTAAGAACAGCCCTTAGCCGTAGTATATTGGCCATATACCACACCCCCTCAGGCCTTATTGCTTAAGTATACTTTTTTAAAGAATGTCTTCAGTGGGGTGATTGGGATTACCGAGAATAAATATAAACACTTTGGCAGCCATGCCATTCTGAAGAGGTTTATTCTACCTGAAAGATTGATGGGAAGATTTTTCCATCTAATTAGATCTGCTTTGATATTGTTAAGTAATGGGATAAAGTTATCATTATATATTTCTTGTTGTCACTCATTAAGCATCCTGAGGATTTGATATTGGTTGTGGTCCACTTAAAGGACTGCTTTTTTTCCTATTGCCATTTTCTTTCTTTTCTTTCACAAGTTTTGTTACCAGCTGGTCTTAAAGAAAGGGGCTTCGTTTGTTCAGAAGTGCTGATTAAATTTGGCCAGAGTGATGGCTCTGTCGGCCAAAGCCTGGTTTTCTCCATTACAGTGAGTTACCGATGAAAGGCTTGAAAAGGGAGAGAGGAGGCGAGAGATTACGGATCCGCTGGCAGGATATCTAATAAAGGCTTTTATTTTATTTATGTCACAATTATTTTAGTCGCAGGCACACAGTCAGCATGTAAAGTGTTGAAAGGCAATGGGTGGGCCTGTGTTTTTAATTGTGGGTCTGAGTTCTTAAAGATGGTAAAAGCCTCCAAACCATCTTCCTCTTTATGGTGTTATTCTGATAGGGTTGTGATGAAAAACATAACATAACCTACCTCTTCAAACAGTATCTTAAATAATCCTCCCAACCCTACCCCCACCCCATCCCCCTTCTAGCTGACTCTACTGACAGCTACGTTATTGAGGAAAAATGTACTTTCTATGCCTGTGACATGTGGTTGTCCCACCTAGCTATCTTAAGATGAACGCACTAACTGTAAGTCGCTGTGGATAAGAGCGTCTGCTAAATGACTAAAATGTAAACATGCAAATAAAATGAGAATGACAGGACTAAATGGCCTCTTTTCACGGCTTTAGATTCCAGTTTTGATGTAACGGTAATAGCTAAACTATAACAATGACTTCTGTCTGTCCATCTGAACAGGTGTCCATTGCAGGCCAGCCAGGAGGGGTAGAGGCAGCTCGAGCCAAAATCAGGGTAAGTTGGATGTCATTTCTATGGCGGTCTCTCTGAGGTCTGAACTATAGAACTCTGAACAGGCTGTTATTGTAAGCATGTGTCACTACAGTCATCCTTTAGTTGTCTTTTAACTGCATGTGTTAGCTGTGGAGCCTGTGAACTCTGTGGTAATGCTCTGGCTGTAGCCCATGTGGAACAGGGCACACAGGAAACGGTTCAAGTCCAGTACACAGTGCGTCTGGCTTGGTAGAGCTCCTGACCCATGTCAGAGGGCGGAGGGCCATTCCACTCGTGTGAGCCTCTGCGGTCCAGACCTTCCTCTTGTTTCTCCGCCATCGCAATTCTTCGCACGCACGTGCTTCCTCTCCGAGTGGGGAGGGAGGGAGGGAGGGAGGGAAAGAGGGAGGGAGGGAAAGAGGGAGGGAGGGGGAGGGAGGGAGGGAAAGAAGGAGGGAGGGAGGGAGAGAAAGAGGGAGGGAGGGAGAGAAAGAGGGAGGGAGGGTGAAGGAGAGAGGGAGGGAGAGAAAGAGGGAGGGAGGGAGGGTGGGAGGGAGAGAAAGTGGGAGGGAGAGAAAGTGGGAGGGAGGGGGAAGGAGGGAGAGGGGGAGGGAAGGAGGGAGGGGGAAGGAGGGAGAGGGGGAGGGAAAGAGGGAGGGAGGGAAAGAGGGAGAGAAAGAGGGAGGGGAGGGAGGGAGGGAGGCGGAAGGAGGGAGGGAGGGAAAGAGGAAGGGAGAGGGAGGGAGGGAGGGAAAGAGGGAGGGAGAGAGGGGGAGGGAAAGAAGGAGGGAGGGAGGGAGGGAAAGAGGGAGGGAAGGAAAGAGGGAGGGAGGGGGAGGGAAAGAGGGAGAGAGAGGGAGAGGGAGGGAGGGAGAGAGGGAGAGGGAGGGAGGGAAAGAGGGAGGGAGAGAGAGGGGGGAGGAGGAAGGAGGGAGGGAAAGAGGGAGGGAGGGGGAGGGAAAGAGGGAGAGAGGGAAAGAGAGAGAGAGAGAGGGAGAGAAAGAGGGAGGGAGAGAGGGAGGGAGGGAGGGAAAGAGGGAGGGAGGGAAAGAAAGAGGGGGGAGGGGGAAGGAGGGAAGGAGGGAGGGAGGGGGGGAAAGGGGGGGAGAGAGAGAGAGAGAGAGAGAGAGAGAGAGAGAGAGAGAGAGAGAGAGAGAGAGAGAGAGAGAGATGTAGGAAGGGGTTTATAAAATAAGCTGTAATAGCTCCAAAGAACACACAGCCAGCGGATGAGTTGGGAGGATCAAAGACTGCTTTCCTCTCAGACAACCTGCCTGCTTCTGTCAGTCCAAACGTGAATCCTCGCCTCCCAAAGCCAAACACCTAGCAGCCATACTCTACCAGTCCACCCAATCACTTAGCACCCCTTGCCCCAAACAGCAGCCCAGCTACTACCCAAACCTGTACCCTGTTCTTACTCATGCCACTCAGTACAACTATTCACACCTGTACCCTTTGGCCTATTCCCTTCATACTGCCCAACCATATGACAACATCTGTAAAGCCACCCCACATACAGTATTAACACCTACCCAGCTACCCTTAACCCAAACGTCCAACAACCCTCCAACCCTTCACCCAAATAAAAACCCTATTTTGCTTCGTACGGATGTTGGCTGCAATAAGAAATGAATGAAAAGAAATGAATCACAGTCGGTCGCCACTTCGATATACACTGTTCCTCTAGCAGCAGGGTTTAGAGTTTACCTTTCATAGTTTGTTTGTTCCAGAGCAGCCTCTGTGCTGTTTGGGTTAACAGTACATGATCCTGGGTGGCCTCATCTGTCTCTGCCTGTGACCAAAACAATGATTGGATGGATTGGATGGGTTTTCCCTTCCCTGTAGTGCAGATGTGGAAATTCCCTTGTTTGTGCCGGAACTTTGGTCTTCTAGCTGTTTTAAAGGGAAGGCTCAAATTGAGTTGTACCGTGGCCCTTGAAGGCTTGATTGTGTATGATGAACGCTTTAGTCTGTATTTAGACTTTGTGCAGTCGTTATACAGTCTTTAAACAATATTTGCCATTCTGTCCTTGTGTCTGCAGAACTCATGCACACCTCCAGATTGAATACATATGAAGCTTAAAGTTGCCCGGAAGACCCGTTTTAAAAAGCTTATGGTAGTTCTGTCTGAGCCGTTCTTCATTCAGCGCCTGGTTGGGCCGTTCTGTTTGTCCTCTCTGTGTTTCCATACTCACTGACTCTGACTTTACAGTGGAACTCCTGAAACGTGATATAAAAGTAGGCCCAGAAACATATGGGATTAATCATGGGTGCATTTCTTTGGTCAGAGTAATTCATGCTGTTTGTCCTTCTCTGGCAGCCTAAGCTATGGCGTACTGCCCAAGACGGAGTGTTTGGATAAGTGTGTGTGTGTGTGTGTGTGTGTGTGTGTGTGTGTGTGTGTGTGTGTGTGTGTGTGTGTGAACTTGTCAACAAAATCTCCTGGCCTCTGTCTAGGCTGTTTGAATGACTGCTGTGATTTGAATGATGGAGTCCACTTTTAGTCTCTGTTCTCTGTGATGGCGTGACTTGATGTATTATTTAGTGACTTTACCTTAACATTTACAGTCTGAGTATGAACAGACCGTCTAGGAGCAGACATGATCTGGTACTGCAGTGTTGTACTGTATGTTTAATCAGCTCCCAATGGAAGTCTGCTGTAGAATGTGTGTGATGAAACGCGTAATGCCTTAGGTCCCTAGTGAGTACTGGCATAGTTGAACCCATTGTGATAGACAGCAGTTAGTGGTTTTATTGAGTTAAAACATTTCTATGCCATGTTTTGCCCCTCCCAGCTGAAGTGGGACATGTTATGTCTGTGTAGATGTGCACATGCCAACCCTATGTAAAGAGATCTCTCTCAACGTTTTCACTCTTTATGTTTTTACTGTTTCACTATTCTAATGGACTCCGTTACATACTACAGGGCAATTGCGTAAAGTTTGCACTTGTGGCAAAAAGATAGTATGATGATGGTAATGGCAATAACTATATGCAGTGGTGGAAAAAGTACTCAATTGTCATACTTGAGTAAAAGTAAATGCTATTCATCAAATTCCTTATATTAAAGCTGCAGTATGTAACTGTTTGGGCGAACTGACCAAATTCACATAGAAATGTTAGTTATAAATCTGTCATTCTCATTTATAGCAAGTCTAAGAAGCAGTAGAACTGTTCTATGTGCAGTATTTCTATGTTTCCCGTTCTTAATTTTCGTTGTTGCATCTTTTACTTTCAGTTTTGTACACCAGCTTCAAACAGCTGAAAATACAATATTTTTTGTTCTGGAAAATATTTTTCACAGCGGTTTAGATGGTACAATGATTCTCTACACTATACTTGCTTGTTTTGTCATATAAACTGAAATTAGGCGAACTATTCGAATTTTAGCAACCAGAACATGTAGGAGCGATTTCTGCAGATTTTTTTAATTTAAATTACGGACAGTCGGGAACACTCCAACACTCAAACGCAGTATTTGAGATTATTGACTCCGCCAGATCAGAGGCAGTAGGGATGGCAATGAGTTATATTGATAGGTGCATGAATTGGACCATATTGCTGTCCTACCTGAGCATTCGAAATGTAACTAGTACTTTTGGGTGTCAGGGAAAATGTATGGGAGTAAAAAGTACATATTTTCTTTAGGACTGTAGTGAAGTAAAAGTTGTCCAAAATATAAATAGTTTAGTACAGATACCCCAGAAAACAACTTAAATAGTATTTTTACTTATTTTCTTTACACCACTGACTGTATGTATGACGCTCTCTCTCTCCCTTTCTCTCTCTCTTTCTGTAACTCTCTCACACTCTTTCTCTTCGTCTATTCATCTTAATCATTCTCAGGAGCTGCTCCCTCTGGTTCTGTCGTTTGAGTTGCCGGCCATCGTGCAGCCTGACCCAGGCTCCCCAACAGTGCAGCACATCACCCAGACATACAACCTCAACGTCTCCTTCAAGCCCCCCACACGTCTCTACGGGACCACCGGAGTGGTCCGCGGCTCCCAGAACAACTCTAGTGCCGTCAAGGTGAGGCCCAGCTACACCCCTCACATCTACCCACCAATACACCACAGTACTTACAGAACAGAAGGGGTTGGGGCCTAGTGGTTAGAGAAGTGGACTGCTGTGACCAGAGGGTTGCTTGGTCAGCTCCCTAGTGGGAATTACAGTACTGTTGCCTTTAAAACCAAGCACTGTTCTCTAACCCATGAGCAAGTAAATCTCCCTCCTGATTAAATGTCTAATATAAGTCGTCTGGAGCCTTGCTCACCACTCAACCCAACATCCCCGGACCCACCACCCACCTCCCACTGACCCACCCGCACTCTGACCCTCAATACAACCCAACCTAGGGGAGTTGAGTTAGTGGACGGGTGGAGGGGGTCATTTTGACTTGGGATGCTGGCCAGATTGGGGGTTGTGGGGGAGTATGTATGCTATGTAGTGGGAGACCTTGCTCTGTAAAAGGGGTCTGCCAAAACCACTGTGGATTACTGTGCTGGCCTCAGGCTGGAGTTCCATTGGAAGTCCTTCCTATTAATCTAGTGATTGTTTGCAGAGGCAGAGGAGGCAGAGAATCAGACCATTCTGTTGGCTGCCAGGTGACATTGAAAAACAGTGGTTTACTTTGGTGGAAACTATGGTTGAAATGTTGTTGGTTCACTAGCGCAGAGTGGACACTCTTGGTTTTTCTAATTGGTTTTTCTTCCTGCTCTTTTGCCATAACTGTGTTTTCCCTTGCCCCAGTGGGTAACTTTAGTTGAGAGTGCTGTCCACACACAGTCACTCACTCACCTTTGCTAGCTCCTTTGAGCAGAGCGCCTCGACATTTGTCCGCACACTGTAAGAAAAGACTAATCGAAATATTACTCGATTCTGCAGATTGACTGATTGTATTGATATATTCATTGATTGATTTTCTTCTCATCCCAGAGAGGCACTGCCATGCTGCTGGAGCACCTGGCGGGCAGCCTGGCAGGTGCCATCTCGGTCAGTACCCACCTGGACATCGCCCCCCAGCACCACCTCTTCATGATGGGCCGCAACGGCAGCAACATCAAGCACATCACCCAGAGGACAGGAGCCCAGATCCACTTCCCCGACCCCAACAGCCCCCAGAAGAAATCTACCGTCTACATCCAGGGCGTCATCGAGTCTGTCTGCCTGGCACGCCAGTACCTCATGGTATGTGTTCATGCATGGTTTGTATAGATTAAGTAATTGCCTTGTTTCTGTTAGAGCATGACCTCGCATATGGATTTCTGTTTATTTTATTGTTTTATTGTGTTCTGACCCTGACCAAGACACTTTCAGCTATGTGGTTTGCAAATATGTAAAATGTTGGTCATTTAATTAAACATTTGCTGAGCAAGATGTCAAAGACATTACATTTAAAGAGTTTGGCATCCTGCTTAATGTAACGTTAACCATAATATAAGGCAGCTATGCTAGCCAGTGTTGGCGTCCTTTGTCTGTGGCAGTTTTGCCCAAAGACTCTTGAAAAATGCGGAAGTCGTTTTGTAAACATAACTTTTTCTGTCTGGACGTGGGACACACAAGAAGAGGCCCCTCTGGTCTGCCTTGGGAGAACCGAGTCATTTGACAAGGAGATGAGCCTCCCCCACAGAGAGCCATGTTTAGACCATCTCGCAGACTGTAAATTACGGCTCCGGCTCCGGCCCCGGCCTGTCACCACCAGCTTGGCCCAACTGGTTTAATTACACACAATGGGAAGGCCTCTCTATCGCTCAGCTGAATATAACGTAGGAATGAGATTGTGGTGGAATCATGCAAAACAGGCATTTTTGGTCAATTGTTTTGGAATTTCCCAAGTAGTGGTTTTTCAACTGAGCCTTCTCTCTTAATTGAAATGTCTGGTCAGGAAAAACTCTGTCCCTGTTGTTTTCGATGAGTGTTAGTTCTGTAACAAGAGTCTGTTTGCTAGGACGTGATGATGATGTGTGTGTGTTCCACAGGGCTGTCTACCCCTGGTGCTGATGTTTGACATTAAAGAGGACATTGAGGTGGAGCCCCAGTGTATCACAGCTCTGATGGAGCAGCTAGATGTCTTCATCAGCATCAAGCCCAAACCAAAGCAACCCAGCAAGGTACGACACTAAAACATGAACATCTAGTATGTTACACAGTGGCCTTAACACAAATCCAGTAAGCTACTTTACCATGCTACAGCTAAGACCCAAGGTTTTTCTCCTGGCCCTAACTATAGTGTTGGAAAAAATTTATACAGTTACATAGAGCAATATTATTTTGGGACAACATTATATTGATATTTGACTCAAAGTATCGTTATTTTATATTTATTTTTCTACTGTAGGTAACGTTAGCTAGCACTAGTCGGCTGTACCTGAACCAAAACTCCGGTATTTTTCATCCTATAGCTTGTTCTCCATCTTCTTTTTAAATAGTGAGCCAATATGTTTACAGCACCTTTTTTTTACACTGACTGATCAAAACTCGTTTTCTCATGTTCTCTCTTGTCTCTCTGCAGCAGACATATGGTGAGCAATATGTTTGGAACATCAAATCGCAATAAAATCGCAGTATCGAATCGCAATACATATAGAAGCTTGAGAATTGCAATACATATCCTATCGGCACCTAAGTACATAATATCGTATCGTGAGGTCCCTGGCAATTCCCAGCCCTACCTAACTACAAAGCACCTCGCGTCATAAGCCAAACAATATATTAGGCACATCAAACCTGCTGGGCCCCAGCCTAACCACCTTAGCCAGGTGCCCTTTCCTCAGTGTGCCCAGCATGATGCCCAAACCCAGACAGGCCAGTGGGGAACAGTGGTGTGGTGCCAGTGTAAACGCAGCCCTACCCAGACCTCTCTTCTTTAATGAGGTGACACCACTAATCCAAACGGCCTTCCAAACACTGCTCTGCTTCTGGCTATTTGGCTACTCCATAAAGAAGGGTGTGGAGACAGAAAAATCGTGACTGGACTCGATTTGGCAGGGCCCACTTTGGCAAGTGTAGGACCACAGAAATGATTTGTGTGCATGTTCATTTTTTATTCCTCGCTATTTTATAAGCACTCTTTATGGTAATGCTGGAACTGGAGAAAGTTGAATATCCTTTCCGAACTCCCTTAAGCTTTCTAATGCGTGAATTGAAGTGAACCCACTTTATCAAAATTATGTTTTGACATTTTACTAATCCCCTTTGATTCCACTGTTCATTCCATTAAAGAAAAATTGATTACATTGCTGAAGTGCATTTCATTCTGACAACAACCTGCCATGTTGTTTTCTCTCTTTTCCTCTGTCTCTCCATCTCTCTCTTTCTCCCACTCTCTCTTCCCCAGTCTGTGATAGTAAAGAGTGTGGAGCGGAATGCAGTGAACATGTACGAGGCCCGGAAGTTTCTGCTGGGTCTGGAGAGCAACGGGGTGTCATCATCAGCCCTGTCCCCCTCTACCAATGTCCCCTCCCCCACCCTCATCTGTCCCGTCGGCCTGGACATCCTGGCCTCAGCTGGCCTGGGGCTGAGCAGTCTGGGTAATGGAGTTCTCTTTACATCTGCCTCTTACACCATTATGAGAATTCTGTAAGAAAATCGATGGTGCCTTTCTACAAATGTACAAGGTCAACCCAAGACCCTTTTCCACACACGTTTATAGATCAGTGATTGAAAAAGAAGCTTGAGTGTCATATGTAATCCAATTGTATTTTTATCTTGTTAAAGGAAACAATAAAAATGAAAGAAATATATAAAAGAGACAAACCCCTTTACAACAGAATGAATTATGAATCATGAGATAAACTGTTGTGTGTAGGAGGTTTATGTCTGGAAACTGACCACATTGACAGTGAGAATGAATGTCCTGCTCAAGGCATCTCTTCCTGGGGCGTACAGTATGAACCCAAAGGCCCATGGGTAAGATATGGGCCTCCACAGCTCGGCCTGTAGTTAATTGCTACATCCCTCTCCATCAGATTACAGCTCAGCCTGCCAGAGAAATCCAAGCCTTATTTCTGGAGTCAAATGAGCCGTTTGTCAAACCCACAAACCTGTTTCAGTCTGCTTTGATATGTTTGGGTTGAAAGTAGCATAGTTTAGCATGTAGTTATTGACTGTGTTGAGTTATATTTGTCAAAGGCCCAGTTCTCTCAAATGTCTCTCTCTTATTTCAATCCTGACCACTGATATGAAAGGATTTGATGAGTGGTGGTGGTAGTATGCAATAATATCTATTACTGGTGTGGGAAGAAATGATTTGTAGAGTGATACTGTATTGAGACAGTCTTATACTGTGTTTTTCTCTCCTCCAGGCCTCCTAGGGGCATCAGCGCCCCATTCCCTCAGTAGCTCCCCAGCTCCAAACTCTGTCCTCAACAGTCTGAACTCTTCCATGAGCCCTATGCAGAACCCCAGCCCCAGCACCCCGTCTCCCTCCCCCTCACTGTGGCCCAGCTCTCTCACAAGCACCCAAGGTGAGTACAGTTGGCTGGTGCACAATCTCTCACGGTCTCACACCTTCAGGTCTCTCACCTTGTTCACAAATAGCTAGAAGGGATTGATATGATGAAAGTGTTATGATAACGCTGTAGGATTTCCTCCCTCGTGTGTCCAGGCTTCTCGTCTCAGTTGATGATGCACCCTGTAGCCCAGGCCACTCTGAGCAGTATTCTGCTCTCTGGGGTCAAGGGGTACACCCAGAACACCCCCTCCCCACCCCCCGGCCTCGCCCCCATCGACAAACAGACCAATGGGGTCCCTGACTGCTCCAAAGGCCCCTGTACCCTGAATGGACATGTCAAGGTGACTGATTTTTATAGACCCATATTCACTAACTGTTACATTGAATGTATACCTTGCCTATAGTGAGTATTCTGTATAGGGCTACATGTGTGTGTGTGTGTGTGTGTGTGTGTGTGTGTGTGTGTGTGTGTGTGTGTGTGTGTGTGTGTGTGTGTGTGTGTGTGTGTGTGTGTGTGCAGCACCCTGGCTCAGTCTATGGTAGGATGACCAGTGCATCTCTGGCAGACACGGTTCTGAACCCCAACCAGTGTGACTCAGTCCAGGAGGCCAGCGTACACAACTCGTCAGAACCCCGCTCCAGCAAGTCCAACCAAGATGAAGGTACCACGTACACACCGCACCTACAGAAAACAAGGAAATGTGTAGCTCTTGTAGCTATGCTTTAAAGAGGTTTATAAAATCAAAAGAAAGCCTTGGTATTTGCCCTTATTACCTGCTAAGTGAATTTATACCACAATATATTTGTATTTTTCTTATACGTAGATCAATATGCGGTCCAGTCCATATTCTCAAACCACTTTTCTCAGGTTGCAGCAGGGTGACATTGATGGCTGGTATTCCAGTGGTTGAGGTCCCTAATTTCCTGCATCTCTAATGTGTGGTTTGAGTGTAGCCTGGCTCTCACGCTCCTCACATTCCCGTGTTGTTGGAGCTGGAGCTCAGTGGGATCCGCCTCAGCCCCAGCCTGGCTGGTCACAGTAGTAACTTTTTCCTCTCCCTGACCTCCTCCTGTGTTCCAACTGGCTCTGTTCCCCGTAACCATCAAGCCCAGGGAGAACCAACCAAACATAAAAGACTATCGAGGCCTACACTCACACACACACACCGATCCTGTTCTGCAGGCCGGGTTACTGCCTGGAACTGTGGGAGTAGAAGAAGAAAGCTCCTTCATTAGACTGCTTCTGTTTTGAATGAACACAGGTGCCAACTGTGAGTTTTAGCAGCTACATTTAGTCACGTTCAAGCCATCGTGCAGAGTGACTTACAGAGAACGTACTGTTATGTCATTTATACATGACAGACGATGGAAAGCTGAGCAACAAGGCACTTGAAAGAAAAGGTTGCTATGGAAGTACAAAAACTTGGTTGTCAAGCACAGGTATTGCATAATAATGTAAAGAGTATAATAGTACATACAGTCAGATATATAGCCTATTGACTAACTTCATTAAATCACGAAGGAAGGAATATAATATCCCACATGTTACTGTTTCTTCACAAATGCTCTTTTACTTTCTTTCCGCCAGGCTCTGACACCTTTGTGGAAGTGGGCATGCCCAGAAGCCCATCTCACTCAGCCAATGGCAACGAGCTAAAACAGATGCTGGCTTCCTGTAAGACGTCAGGGAAACGGCAGGCGGTGGAGCTCCTCCAGGGGACCAAGAACTCCCATCTCCAGTATGTCTGTCCAGAGCTACAGTAAGACTACCTACATCACATATTTTAAGGACTTCAGAGATGTCCTCACTCTTTCATTCCTGTGCCTAAAGGGTATAACAATACGATTCCAACTTGTTCTAGTTCACTGGGTATGACTCCCATACATTCATAGAATAGAAAAGAAAAGCACTTTGTGACAACTGCTGATATAAAAAGGGCTTTATAAAATATATTTGATTGGTTGGTAGAAAATAATACTAAATAAACAGTGCTGTATGTCTTGTCTGTGCTTTAGGCGTCTCTGTTGTGATGGGGTTTGTACCTTGCTGTCTTTCTAATATGATCGTAGCTCTCTGTTGTCTCCCCCCCACAGCTCAGACTGCCTCCTGTCAGACCCAGAGTCGAGTGCTTCAGACGGCCCTGTGACAGATAAGAGGGCGCCGGGCAGTGAGCGGGCAGCAGAGAGGGCAGCACAGCAGAATGAGAGGGACAGGATCCGCTTGGCACCACATTCCTCCTTTGCCAACATGCAGGTACAACTAGAGGTATTCCAACTCCACTTTTCTCTCTCACATACACGCGCTCACACATCAGTAGATGGCTCATGTGAATTTGATAGGTAGAAAAACTGACACTGACCTTCCTCTCCGTTTCAGGCACTTGAATATGAACAGAAAAAGCTGTTAGCAACCAAAGGTAAGTGTCAATCTTTCGGGCAATTCCTGCCTAATCTCAAGGGATACTGTGTTATCTTTTCAGACCTTTCTCACTAATTGGTAACAGAGGTTTTATCTGTGTCTGTGTCCAGCCATGTTGAAGAAGCCTGTTGTGACTGAGGTACGGACCCCCACTAACACATGGAGTGGGCTGGGTTTCTCCAAGTCCATGCCAGCAGAGACCATCAAGGAGCTGCGCAGGGCCAACCACGTTTCTTACAAACCCACAATGAGTACCACCTACGAGGTAAACTCCGACTATGAGGTAAACACCAATGGACCACTCTACTATTGAAGAGAATGTGTTTTTACTAACATATCTGATATAAAAGCTTATGCAAAGACTGTAATAGTGATCTAGTGAGATATACATGGCGGAGACTCAATCAAGCTAGTCGTCTTGACTTCTTTCTTTTATCATTCTCGTTGGCAAAAAAGTGTTGATAGGGGACAGAATGCGGTCGGACCATCATATAATTGGCATATACATTACGCTTACTGAATTTCCACGTGGGCGAGGATATTGGACATTTAATCAAAGCCTATTGGATGATAACTTGTTTTTAACAAGGACAGAGGAATTTATAACTGATTTTTTCCGACATAACATAGGTACACCAAATCCCCTTATTGTATGGGACACCTTTAAATGTGCCTTTAGAGGCCATGCAATTCAGTACTCATCTCGAAAACAAAAGCAATTTAGGTCAAAAGAGTCCATACTAACAAAGGAAATAGAAGGTCTAACAGAACAGATAGATAGCAATAAAAACTGTAACATAGAGGCTCAGAATAAATTAGAGGAAAAACAAAAAGAAATGGAGAAACTTATTCAAGAAAGATCAAGTGTAATATATTATAGAAATAAAGCAAACTGGATGGAATATGGGACACCAAATTCTTTTTAAATCTTCAACATAGGAATGCTACCAAAAATAATTTACTGAAACTGGTTACAAATGACGGAGTCACCCATGATTAACCAAATTATATTTTGAAGGAGGAAACAAAGTACTTTAAGCATATGTTTTCGTTTCAGTCGCCTCCATCTTCTCTAACTGAAGCTAATTGTAGAGATTTTTTTTCTATTGATAATGTAAAAATTAACAGCCATACAGAAAGACTCATGTGAAGGTGAAATTACAGAGGAGGAACTTCTGGATGCAATTAAAGACTTTAAGTCCGGGAAAAGTCCAGGGTTGGATGGCATACCAGTCGAGGTATACCAAACCTTTTTTGATATACTCAGACAACCGTTATTAGCATGTTTTAACCACTCCTATGTAAACGGTAGATTATCAGACACTCAAGAAGAAGGTCTGATTTCATTATTACTGAAACAGGATACAAGTGGAAAATATAAAGATCCAGGCATTTAAAAAATTGGAGGCCCCTTACACTTCAGTGTTGTGATGCAAAAATTCTAGCAAAATGTATAGCGCATAGAATTAAAAAGACATTTTTACATGGAAGATACAGTGAGGGGAAAAAAGTATTTGATCCCCTGCTGATTTTGTATGTTTGCCCACTGACAAAGAAATGATCAGTCTATAATTTTTATGGTATCCAGAAAAACGCATGTCAAAAATGTTATAAATTGATTTGCATTTTAGTGAGGGAAAATAAGTATTTGACCCCCTCTCAATCAGAAAGATTTCTGGCTCCCAGGTTTATACAGGTAACGAGCTGAGATTAGGAGCACACTCTTAAAGGGGGTGCTCCTAATCTCAGCTTGTTACCTGTATAAAAGACACCTGTCCACAGAAGCAATCAATCAATCAGATTCCAAACTCTCCACCATGGCCAAGACCAAAGAGCTCTCCAAGGATGTCAGGGACAAGATTGTAGACCTACACAAGGCTGGAATGGGCTACAAGACCATCACCAAGCAGCTTGGTGAGAAGGTAACAACACTTGGTGCGATTATTCGCAAATGGAAGAAACACAAAAGAACTGTCAATCTCCCTCGGCCTGGGGCTCCATGCAAGATCTGGGACCATAGTCAATGATCAATGATCTCAAGGCAGCTGGGACCATAGTCACCAAGAAAACAATTGGTAACACACTACGCCGTGAAGGACTGAAATCCTACAGCGCCTGCAAGGTCCCCCTGCTCAAGAAAGCACATATACAGGCCCGTCTGAAGTTTGCCAATGAACATCTGAATGATTCAGAGGAGAACTGGGTGAAAGTGTTGTGGTCAGATGAAACCAAAATCGAGCTCTTTGGCATCAACTCAACTCACCGTGTTTGGAGAAGGGGGAATGCTGCCTATGACCCCAAGAACACCATCCCCACTGTCAAACAAGGAGGTGGAAACATTATACTTTGGGGGTGTTTTTCTGCTAAGGGGACAGGACAACTTCACCGCATCAAAGGGACGATGGACGGGACCATGTACCGTCAAATCTTGGGTGAGAACCTCCTTCCCTCAGCCAGGGCATTGAAAATGGGTTGTGGATGGGTATTCCAGCATGACAATGACCCAAAACACACGGCCAAGGCAACAAAGGAGTGGCTCAAGAAGAAGCACATTAAGGTCCTGGAGTGGCCTAGCCAGTCTCCAGACCTTAATCCCAATGAAAATCTGTGGAGGGAGCTGAAGGTTCGAGTTGCCAAATGTCAGCCTCGAAACCTTAATGACTTGGAGAAGATCTGCAAAGAGGAGTGGGACAAAATCCCTCCTGAGATGTGTGCAAACCTGGTGGCCAACTACAAGAAACGTCTGACCTCTGTGATTGCCAACAAGGGTTTTGCCACCAAGTACTAAGTCATGTTTTGCAGAGGGGTCAAATACTTATTTCCCTCATTAAAATGCAAATCAATTTATAACATTTTTGACATGCGTTTTTCTGGATTTTGTTGTTGTTATTCTGTCACTCACTGTTCAAATAAACCTACCATTAAAATTATAGACTGATCATGTATTTGTCAGTGGGCAAACGTACAAAATCAGCAGGGGATCAAATACTTTTTTCCCTCACTGTACATTGGAGATAATATAAGGCAAGTACTGGAAACAATAGAACACTATTACCAATAAAATGGTCTGTTGGTGATGTGGATAGACTCGGAATACATATCCCAAATGAAATAAATGATCTCACTCCAATACATTTTATTAGAAAGCTAGCAAAAATAGATAAGATCTTGTTACCATGGAAAGGTAAATACCTGCCTGTTTGTGGGAAAATCACCCGGATTAACTCTTTAGTATTATCCCAGTTTACCTATATGCTTATGGTCTTGCCTACGCCTAGTGAACAGTTTTTTTAATTATATGAGAAAAAATATTCCATTTTATTTGGAACGGCAAGCCAGACAAAATTAAACGGGCCTATTTATATAATGAATATGAATTCAGAGGATCAGAAATTATTAAATATTAAAGCATTAGACCTATCACTAAAAGCTTCAGTCATACAAAAGTTATACTTAAATCCGAACTGGTTCTCTAGCAAATTAGTAAGATCGTATCACCCAATGTTCAAGAATGGCCTTTTTCCCTTTATTTAGATTACAACCTCTCACTTTCAGTTATTTGAAAAGGAAATCATCTCCCAATATCACTATTTCTAAAACAAGCCATAGAAAGTTGGTTGCAATTTCAATTTAATCCTCCAGAAACAACAGAACAAATAATGCAACAAATATTGTGGTTAAACTCAAATATACTAATTGATAATACAACTTTTTTTTTTGACATAATGTTTAAAAAAGGTATACTCTTCGTAAATGATCTCATCGGTAGGACTGGTGGAGTCATGTCGCACATGCAGCTAACAAAAACATATGGAAATGTCTGCTCTACCCAAAATTACAACCAAATAATTGCAGCATTACCGCAAAAATGGAAGAGGAAAGTGGAAGGGGGGAAAAAGTAAGGAACTTGTCTGTCGGCCTTGCATTAAAGAACATAATTGGTTAAAGAAAACTGTGATAAATAAAAAAGTATACCAGTTTCATTTAAGGACCAAAAGATTGACAGCCGTCCCATATACAGTGGGGAAAAAAAGTATTTAGTCAGCCACCAATTGTGCAAGTTCTCCCACTTAAAAAGATGAGAGAGGCCTGTAATTTTCATCATAGGTACACGTCAACTATGACAGACAAAATGAGGGAAAAAAATCCAGAAAATCACATTGTAGGATTTTTTATGAATTTATTTGCAAATTATGGTGGAAAATAAGTATTTGGTCACCTACAAACAAACAAGATTTCTGGCTCTCACAGACCTGTAACTTCTTCTTTAAGAGGCTCCTCTGTCCTCCACTCGTTACCTGTATTAATGGCACCTGTTTGAACTTGTTATCAGTATAAAAGACACCTGTCCACAACCTCAAACAGTCACACTCCAAACTCCACTATGGCCAAGACCAAAGAGCTGTCAAAGGACACCAGAAACAAAATTGTAGACCTGCACCAGGCTGGGAAGACTGAATCTGCAATAGGTAAGCAGCTTGGTTTGAAGAAATCAACTGTGGGAGCAATTATTAGAAAATGGAAGACATACAAGACCACTGATAATCTCCCTCGATCTGGGGCTCCACGCAAGATCTCACCCCGTGGGGTCAAAATGATCACAAGAACGGTGAGCAAAAATCCCAGAACCACACGGGGGGACCTAGTGAATGACCTGCAGAGAGCTGGGACCAAAGTAACAAAGCCTACCATCAGTAACACACTACGCCGCCAGGGACTCAAATCCTGCAGTGCCAGATGTGTCCCCCTGCTTAAGCCAGTACATGTCCAGGCCCGTCTGAAGTTTGCTAAAGTGCATTTGGATGATCCAGAAGAGGATTGGGAGAATGTCATATGGTCAGATGAAACCAAAATAGAACTTTTTGGTAAAAACTCAACTCGTCGTGTTTGGAGGACAAAGAATGCTGAGTTGCATCCAAAGAACACCTTACCTACTGTGAAGCATGGGGGTGGAAACATCATGCTTTGGGGCTGTTTTTCTGCAAAGGGACCAGGACGACTGATCCGTGTAAAGGAAAGAATGAATGGGGCCATGTATCGTGAGATTTTGAGTGAAAACCTCCTTCCATCAGCAAGGGCATTGAAGATGAAACGTGGCTGGGTCTTTCAGCATGACAATGATCCCAAACACACCGCCCGGGCAACGAAGGAGTGGCTTCGTAAGAAGCATTTCAAGGTCCTGGAGTGGCCTAGCCAGTCTCCAGATCTCAACCCCATAGAAAATCTTTGGAGGGAGTTGAAAGTCCGTGTTGCCCAGCAACAGCCCCAAAACATCACTGCTCTAGAGGAGATCTGCATGGAGGAATGGGCCAAAATACCAGCAACAGTGTGTGAAAACCTTGTGAAGACTTACAGAAAACGTTTGACCTGTGTCATTGCCAACAAATGGTATATAACAAAGTATTGAGAAACTTTTGTTATTGACCAAATACTTATTTTCCACCATAATTTGCAAATAAATTCATTAAAAATCCTACAATGTAGTTTTCTGGATTTTTTTTCCTCATTTTGTCTGTCATAGTTGACATGTACCTATGATGAAAATTACAGGCGTCTCTCATCTTTTTAAGTGGGAGAACTTGCACAATTGGTGGCTGACTAAATACTTTTTTCCCCCACTGTGTGTATATATATATATATATATATATATATATATATATAAAATATATATATATTTGTGAGGGGGAAAAAAACATATGGGGGATTGGAAGTGATGCAGACAATTACATTGATGGAAGTTACAATCTATCTGCAATATTAAAGCTGATCTACCCCCTAAAAAATTTAAATAAAATAAAAAATAAAGACTGTAATATGAATTTTAAATCTGTAAAGCAAAAGAGTTAACTGAATTGATACTCTTATTCACAGAACTAAACCATTAGTGAGAGCTTATAACTGCAGCCCATGTATCTATCAGTAGGATCTGATATCCCCCTTCTCTCCCCCAGGGCTCCCCCCTGTCCCTGTCCCGCTCTGGCAGCAGAGAGGGCGTGGGCAACGGCAGTGACTCTGACAACTGGAGGGACAGGAACGGGGTTGGGAACGGTCTTCCCAGCCACGCCGAATTCCCAGCGTCTGTTAGCAGTCCCAAGAGGAAGCAGAACAAATCCGGTGAGCTACCCAGCAGATACTCATCTCAACTTTTTTTAATGAAATCAAAGGAGAAGAAAGACAAAGGGAAGAAGATCAACACGCTCAGTCAACTCTCTCAAAGGTTTTGATGAAAAACTTATGATGAGAAAGAAAGAAAATCTAACCTTGAACAGCAGATGCTGTGTGAAGATTGCCTCATTAATTAAAATGTGTGGGAGTAGATGTGTTTTATAAGTGTTCCTTCCTCCTACACACCTGCACTCAGCAAAGTTCAAGAGACCAGATGCGTCTGTTCATTTCCACCTCATGTTCTTACCCTTGTATCAAATTATTTGTTATCATCAAAGTCAATCACTACCGGTAATGCTGTAAAGAAGCACACATCTATTCTACAGTATCTTGGCTTGTATTGCAAACATTAAAGACAATCAAACGGCATTCTCTTGCTTTAATAGATACAAATGACTAACTCACCACAATGTTTCAGCAGCAAGATGCGTAAAGGTTTATTTTATGTTGCATCAATCTTTTTTTACAATGATAACTGTCTATGAAAATCGTCTTTAATATTGACTGTCTGACTTGTCATTGACTTGTCTTGTCTTCCTGTGACTGCTTTTGACTGACAGCTGCGGATCACTATTTGAGCAGCAGTAACTACATGGACTGTATCTCCTCAGTCACCGGGAGCAACGGCTGCAGTCTCCAGCCCTCTCTCAAAGGGTCGGACCTGCCGGAGCTGTTCAGCAAGCTGGGCCTGGGGAAATACACTGACGTGTTCCAACAACAGGAGGTACTGGCCTATAGCCGCCGTAGCAAAACAATTAGAATAAATAAATAAATAAAATAATGCCTTTCGTGAACTAACACTCGCACTTAACCTTTTTTTTTTTTTTACCAGCTGTGACTTTGCTGATAGCTACTTTATTGAGGAAACATGTACTTACTATGCCTGTGACATGTGGTTGTCCCACCTCGCTATCTTAAGATGAATGTACTAACTGTAAGTCGCTGTGGATAAGAGCATCTGCTAAATGACTAAAATGTAAATGTGACATGGGTTAACCACATTAACATAGGAGCAGGAGCCTTCATCTATCTCTGCTTGGCTGACTACAGTATATTAGAGATATGCTACCATAAGCATTGGCTAGGATTTATGGATGGATGGGTCAGTCCTTAGGCTTAGCTTTTTATGCTGGTATTTAAACTTTTTAGCTGCCCATTGCAGCTAGGCTAAGCTTTTTATCAACATATTATGCAGTGGTCCTCATGGTCCAATGACTAGACTTTGTGAGGGAAGTATTTGATCCCCTGCTGATTTTGTACGTTTGCCCACTGACAAAGAAATTATCAGTCTATAATTTTAATGGTAGGTTTATTTGAACAGTGAGAGACAGAATAACAACAACAAAATCCAGAAAAACGTTATAAATTGATTTGCATTTTAATGAGGGAAATAAGTATTTGACCCCTCTGCAAAACATGACTTAGTACTTGGTGGCAAAACCCTTGTTGGCAATCACAGAGGTCAGATGTTTCTTGTAGTTGGCCACCAGGTTTGCACACATCTCAGGAGGGATTTTGTCCCACTCCTCTTTGCAGATCTTCTCCAAGTCATTAAGGTTTCGAGGCTGACATTTGGCAACTCAAACCTTCAGCTCCCTCCACAGATTTTCTATGGGATTAAGGTCTGGAGACTGGCTAGGCCACTCCAGGACCTTAATGTGCTTCTTCTTGAGCCACTCCTTTGTTGCCTTGGCCGTGTGTTTTGGGTCATTGTCATGCTGGAATACCCATCCACGACCCATTTTCAATGCCCTGGCTGAGGGAAGGAGGTTCTCACCCAAGATTTGACGGTACATGGCCCCGTCCATCGTCCCTTTGATGCGGTGAAGTTGTCCTGTCCCCTTAGCAGAAAAACACCCCCAAAGCATAATGTTTCCATCTCCATGTTTGACAGTGGGGATGGTGTTCTTGGGGTCATAGGCAGCATTCCTCCTCCTCCAAACACGGCGAGTTGAGTTGATGCCAAAGAGCTCGATTTTGGTCTCATCTGACCACAACACTTTCACCCAGTTCTCCTCTGAATCATTCAGATGTTCATTGGCAAACTTCAGACGGGCATGTATATGTGCTTTCTTGAGCAGGGGGACCTTGCGGGGGCTGCAGGATTTCAGTCCTTCACGGCGTAGTGTGTTACCAATTGTTTTCTTGGTGACTATGGTCCCAGCTGCCTTGAGATCATTGACAAGATCCTCCCGTGTAGTTCTGGGCTGATTCCTCACCGTTCTCATGATCATTGCAACTCCACGAGGTGAGATCTTGCATGGAGCCCCAGGCCGAGGGAGATTGACAGTTCTTTTGTGTTTCTTCCATTTGCGAATAATCGCACCAACTGTTGTCACCTTCTCACCAAGCTGCTTGGCGGTGGTCTTGTAGCCCATTCCAGCCTTGTGTAGGTCTACAATCTTGTCCCTGACATCCTTGGAGAGCTCTTTGGTCTTGGCCATGGTGGAGAGTTTGGAATCTGATTGATTGATTGCTTCTGTGGACAGGTGTCTTTTATACAGGTAACAAACTGAGATTAGGAGCACTCCCTCTAAGAGTGTGCTCCTAATCTCAGCTCGTTACCTGTATAAAAGACACCTGGGAGCCAGAAATCTTTCTGATTGAGAGGGGGTCAAATACTTATTTCCTTAATTAAAATGCAAATAAATTTATAACATTTTTGAAAACATGCGTTTTTCTGGATTTTTTTGTTGTTATTCTGTCTCTCACTGTTCAAATAAACCTACCATTAAAATTATAGGCTGATCATTTCTTTGTCAGTGGGCAAACGTACAAAATCAGCAGGGGATCAAATACTTTTTTCCCTCACTGTTTATCCAACTAATACCTTTATTGATATTAGAGCACACACGGCAAATATTTGATAAGGGATGGGCATTAGGTATTTTATGTTGCAATGGGGGATTTTATTGTAAAAATATACTACATTATAGTGTATAGCAGGGATCATCAACTAGATTTCTTCTTGAGTGGATGATTTGCTGGTGTTTTTAGTATATATTTTTTGCTCAGTAAACTTGGGTGGGCCAAATAAAATCCAAAATGTTTATAGTGCCGCCAGTTGGGGAACCCTGGTGTATAGTGTGAAGTGGCATAATAAAGATATTGACTGTGAACATGCACTCTTTTCAGATCGATCTCCAGACCTTCCTCACTCTGACAGACCAGGACCTGAAAGAGCTGGGCATCACCACATTTGGAGCACGCAGGAAAATGCTGCTCGCCATCTCAGGTGTGAATGACTATGGTAATGAACAAACGTGTGTGTGAGCTTCTGTGTGTGTGTGTGAACCCAGTTCCAATGATGTGTGAGGCTGATCCTGCTGGGCTGTATGTGGTGATAATAGCTCCTTTCAGAAGTCTGTCAGAAGTGTCGAGGGGGGTGTTGGGCCGTGCCAGAACCTCTCCTGATGGCGGTGGTGTGAAATTGACTTCTATTTTCATTAGGCCTCTATTGTCTGGCCCTGCCACATGCCTCAGTGGCAGCCAGTCTGACAGCTAGCGAGCTGATGGGCCGTGGTACAACTATGGCCAGGTCCCATAGCTGAACATTCATTGCGATCAGTCTCTACTGCCATCCATTGGTTTCAGTAGTCAATGGTGCAAGTCGTGTCTCTCTTTTTGTCTGACAGAGAGGAGCTCAGATCCTCTCATACTGTTCCAAGGCAATGAATGCCCCACATGTTTGTTGTGACATGAACTAATCCTTGATTATAAATGCATAACTACAGGAGTAATAACTTTCTTCCAGCAGGAGTGAACAGGATTCAGTCAGGTGGCATTTTGATTGAATATACAGTGGGGGAAAAAAGTATTTAGTCAGCCACCAATTGTGCAAGTTCTCCCACTTAAAAAGATGAGAGAGGCCTGTAATTTTCATCATAGGTACACGTCAACTATGACAGACAAAATTAGAAAAAGAAATCCAGAAAATCACATTGTAGGATTTTTAATGAATTTATTTGCAAATTATGGGGGAAAATAAGTATTTGGTCAATAACAAAAGTTTCTCAATACTTTGTTATATACCCTTTGTTGGCAATGACACAGGTCAAACGTTGTAAGTCTTCACAAGGTTTTCACACACTGTTGCTGGTATTTTGGCCCATTCCTCCATGCAGATCTCCTCTTAGAGCAGTGATGTTTTGGGGCTGTCGCTGGGCAACACAGACTTTCAACTCCCTCCAAAGATTTTCTATGGGGTTGAGATCTGGAGACTGGCTAGGCCACTCCAGGGCCTTGAAATGCTTCTTACGAAGCCACTCCTTCGTTGCCCGGGCGGTGTGTTTGGGATCATTGTCATGCTGAAAGACCCAGCCACGTTTCATCTTCAATGCCCTTGCTGATGGAAGGAGGTTTTCACTCAAAATCTCACGATACATGGCCCCATTCATTCTTTCCTTTACACGGATCAGTCGTCCTGGTCCCTTTGCAGAAAAACAGCCCCAAAGCATGATGTTTCCACCCCCATGCTTCACAGTAGGTATGGTGTTCTTTGGATGCAACTCAGCATTCTTTGTCCTCCAAACACGACGAGTTGAGCTTTTACCAAAAAGTTATATTTTGGTTTCATCTGACCATATGACATTCTCCCAATCCTCTTCTGGATCATCCAAATGCACTCTAGCAAACTTCAGACGGGCCTGGACATGTACTGGCTTAAGCAGGGGGACACGTCTGGCACTGCAGGATTTGAGTCCCTGGCGGCGTAGTGTGCTACTGATGGTAGGCTTTGTTACTTTGTCCCAGCTCTCTGTAGGTCATTCACTAGGTCCCCCCGTGTGGTTCTGGGATTTTTGCTCACCGTTCTTGTGATCATTTTGACCCCACGGGGTGAGATCTTGTGTGGAGCCCCAGATCGAGGGAGATTATCAGTGGTCTTGTATGTCTTCCATTTCCTAATAATTGCTCCCACAGTTGCTTTCTTCAAACCAAGCTGCTTACCTATTGCAGATTCAGTCTTCCCAGCCTGGTGCAGGTCTACAATTTTGTTTCTGGTGTCCTTTGACAGCTCTTTGGTCTTGGCCATAGTGGAGTTTGGAGTGTGACTGTTTGAGGTTGTGGACAGGTGTCTTTTATACTGATAACAAGTTCAAACAGATGCCATTAATACAGGTAACGAGTGGAGGACAGAGGAGCCTCTTAAAAAATAAGTTACAGGTCTGTGAGAGCCAGAAATCTTGCTTGTTTGTAGGTGACCAAATACTTATTTTCCACCATAATTTGCAAATAAATTCATTAAAAATCCTACAATGTGATTTTCTGGATTTTTTTTTCTCAATTTGTCTGTCATATTTGATGTGTACCTATGATGAAAATTACAGGCCTCTCTCATCTTTTTAAGTGGGAGAACTTGCACAATTGGTGGCTGACTAAATACTTTTTTTCCCATTCCTATAGTTTCTGGGAAGTTACACTTAGAACATGTTTTGTCCTTTATCGCATGTATTTTCATTTCATGGTTTTGTGGTATTTTATTAGAGAGAAGGGATCATATCTATGTCAAAGTTTGCTGCTCATTTTTAGAGTGTGTCTTACTGATGCAGTAGGGGGTCACATTAGGGTTGGGCGGTATCCAGATTTTCATATCATCATACCGTCCTTCTCTCACCCCAGGATTTACGGTATTACCGGTTTAGTACACAAGGGGGCGCCAAAATAACGAGAGAAAAAAGCCCATTAGGCGTCTACTACCAGAATGCTAACAGCATTAGCACAAGTAATAGCGGATTTCCATGGAGGCTGCCAGCTAAATATACTAACGAGCACAAACAAAATTAAAATAATTGCAAAGACAGGCAATCCAGCTCATAAAGTATATATATATAAAGGTAGGATGTGAACGAGAGACATTGTGCAAATGAACAAAGTTTTGACGCATGCTTTTCTGAAGGAAGAACCGTACTGGCTCTCCAGCAACATGTCTATACGCTGTGTCTGTGTGGAGTTTGACATCACTAGGGCATATTGTGTTAGCTTTCTGCCTGCTGTCTGCTCCTCCCCCCTCTTCTCCAAGCAGAGCAGGCAGAAAGCTAACACAATATTAACTTTAAGCAAAACATTAGGAAATGTAGCTGGCTACATTCTTTCTATGATAGGCCTAAACATTAGAAATATGATGGCCATGCATAGTTTTTGCAAAAAATACTTTGCTTTTTCATTGTAAGCTAATTTACTTGTGTGGCTGCCAGCCAAATAGCGTTGCACTTCTGTTGTCTACTGATGAAAATGAAGCTATTTTCTGCCGAATGTGTTAGATTAATGTATTTTCTGTGAAGGAAAACTATAGTTGCACATCCCTGATCACTCTATTGAAGAAAAAAAACAACTTGACTTTTAATATCAAACGCGACCCCTGTCAATACACAGCTGGACTCACCTGCTCCCACTTTCTCCTGTTCTGCTATTTATAAACAAACGTGACTGGCTCAGCTGTTCTGGGGAACTATTTAAGCTTCATAATGTAAAAAAATGTCACAGGAGAAATATCTGCTATCTGCTTTATTTCCTAACGCATTGCACAAGTTGACTGCAGGTATTTACTTAAAAAATAGCTACAATATATACAAATGTATTGAAAAACGTCAAATAAATAATATAAAAGGCATTGACTGTATGGAAAAAACATCCCGTGGCTATTTCCAAATACCCCGGTATACGGTATATACAGTATACCGCCCAAGCCTAGGTCACATTGAAGTTGGGAGAGGGAGGTAGTCTGTCTTATTGATGCAGTAGGGGTCACATTGAGGTTGGGAGATGGAGGTAGTCTGTCTTATTGATGCAGTAGGGGGTCACATTGAGGTTGGGAGAGGGAGGTAGTCTGTCTTATTGATGCAGTAGGGGGTCACATTGAGGTTGGGAGAGGGAGGTAGTCTGTCTTATTGATGCAGTAGGGGGTCACATTGAGGTTGGGAGAGGGAGGTAGTCTGTCTTATTGATGCAGTAGGGGGTCACATTGAGGTTGGGAGAGGGAGGTAGTCTGTGTTCTGTTGTGAGAAGGGCTTAAGGCGAGAGATGGTTCCACTGCTGCACTCCGTTGCCAAGTTCAGATCAACTCTAATCTCGGCTGAAGAACTCAGCGAGCTCCAAAACAGGAACACACTCCCTTTCCCCCTTTTCCTTCTCTCCTCACTTAAAGATGCTCAACCAGTTTATTGACATATTTTGAAATAATTGTGTCCAAGTAGTTGGGTGATCTGCACATTTTCCTGTCATTGTTGATTTAGTCTTGACTGCATCGAAACACCAATAATCTGTACTTTCCCTCCAATTTCGTTTACAGTTTGAATTGACTTGTCGGACTCTTGATGGAAAAACATAGTATGTTATTGAACATATCTGTAAGAATTGTAATTATACGGTATTGTGTTCTTTTGTCTTTTCCAGAACTGAACAAGAACCGAAGGAAGCTGTTTGAGCCTCCTATCAGGTCCTCCTTCCTGGAAGGGGGCGCCAGCGGGCGTCTGTCTCGTCAGTTCCACGCTGACATGGCCAGCGTCAGCGGCCGGTGGTAGAGCTCCACTCCGCCAGGACCTAACACGACAGAGACCCAGCCTTCAGTGCTTCTCTCTGGGCTTCTGTAGCCCAGTCTCCAGCCTCTCTGGGTCTCAGTGGTCCACCCTCCATCTTATGCTTAACAATGACAGTTAAACTCTTTTTTTGGGGGCGGGCCATAACAAAAAGCCATAGTTTAACCAGAAGTGCCAAAAAAGAGATGAGCCATCTCAATGGTATAGAAAGTCCAGTGTTCACTCCACATAGTGCTAAAATGTTTCTGTGGAGTATCTACACATGAAGGGTATTTGACTAGTTATGAAGGACATGTACTGTCTAATAATTGTCCATTTTTGTTGAAGGGAACAGGCTGAATGATTAGTACAAAATAATTACATTGATACCGTCTGCATTCGTAGTATGCTGTTGTATCAATGACATGCACTTTAACAATACTAGAATTTTGTCTGTGAAAGCCTGATTCCTCATATTGGAATACCTATGCATTTTGTATTAACTCAAAGCACAGATGTATTTGTACCAAGCCAAATGTAAGCACTTAGTGAGATGGGGTAATTAAGTCAATTAAATTCAAAGGTCAAAGTGCCCAAGTGACATCATCAACTAAACACAGAACCTAGAGAAATGACCTTTGACCCCTCAGTGTTTTGATTGATTGACATTCCACAAAGGTCAGTGTTGTATCCACCAGCAGCTGCTGCAGTTGGGCTGCAGTCTGTCTCTGTCATATGTATTTAGAAAAATATGATTTGGTATTTGCATTATGATTTTTAATCATCATTTTTTGGGGGGAGGTTTTAATGATAATCAGTGTACATGTGTTTTTTTTAATGTTTTAATTATTTTATACATTAATTAATGAGTTTCTATGGTTTCTAATTTGTTTATTATTTGTCTCTTTGATAATAACGAGAGAGCGAGAGGGGAGCGAGAGAGAGAGAGATATTCTGTTTGTTGGCGTCCTATGGTTTTCTTAGTCCTTGTCATTATGTCTCCTGTTAACCTTTCTGTGGTCTCTACTCTGTGTTGAATCCCACTGCGTTCCTCTATCTATTCAGGAGACCAGTCACTATTCCCAGACTGTGTGCTTTTATCTTTCCATTCACTGACTGCCTTTAGAGCTGCGGACAGAGAAAGAACCTACTACAATGTAGAATGCCTCCACACTACTACAGTATAGAATGCCTTTACTTCTCTCTCTAAGTTGCTCAGCAGGGAATCATTTCTATTAGAATATTGCTATTTTTCTGAACAGGACTGACACTACTGCTCACCTAGGACGTACACCACACCATCGGTGGAAACTCAACTTTGTATCATATGACAGCCCCTAGCCTAGACAAGTTTCTCGACATTTACCAAGATTGTGTCCTCATGGAAGACTCAAAAGTCTTCATAACATTTATTCTAGCTTAAATGAACTTAGTGGAATTATACAATTGTCAGTATCGGTTGTGAAATCAGATATCCGGGAATCTTGTAAAGCTATATTTGATTTAGTAACAGGATTATGTGTGCAGTGGTGCTGCTTATCATCAAAGGATGGGTTCACTCTGAGCGCTGTGATATGTTCATGTTCATATAATGGCACAGTATACTCATACCCTTTTTTACATTTTGGCTGACTCTGGAATGTGTATTTTCTGTAACTGCTTTAGATTGAATCCCCAGATTAAGCCTGGAAGTTGAGTCTTTGTGCATTCTATCATATATAGAGTGTTAGTGTGAAGTACGCATCATCTTCATATGCAGAACGTTTGTTGGGAGATGGTACAGTATTTGACTGACAATGCAGTGAACTGTATGTAGAGCCCAAGCTGTGCATCTATAGAGGCCACTCAATCTTGAAACTAAATGATAGTAGGTTCAGAATGTTGAAGTAGATGGAGAGAACATTTCAAAGCAACTTGCATGTCAAAATTGTTCTTAAATGCTGTTTGTTTCCACACAACAGCAACATCACTCTTAGCATCAACCGTTCTGTTATCACGCACAGAGAGAAGTCACTTGTTTTTATTTTTGCATGCTTTCTCTCTCGACGCTCTGTTGTATCGTGTGTTTACGCTATACCACTTTCCTAACTGATTTGAGCCATTCTCAATGTCATTGTATCCATATAACATATCCTGACATAGTTGTCGTTTCTGACCAGTAGTGGTTCATTTTCTTAGAAATGTTTTAAAGAGACAGGATATAAAAAGGGATTTGTAATTCCACAAAGAAATATGGGGTATGTTCAACCCTTTTATAATGGTACTAATTGAAGCTGTTCAGCATTGATTATGTCAGTGCAGTAATGTCGACCCATGTACCTACCGTGCAGACAAGACAGTGTTTGATTTCACTTCTGTAAAGCCTGTGGTCATTTGTCTGTTTGGAGGGCAATAGAGATTGTTGTCTGTCAAGTGAATGTTAAAGTGAGAATTATTGATGCCTTTAATCTGGTTTAATGAAGGTAATCATTTGCAATCAGTTTACCACCAACCTCCTTTCCCTACACCCTTTACAGAATCGTTATGCAATTCATTTTTGTGTTTAGTCCTTGTTATTCCTAAAGGGATACATTTGAAGAGGTCTATTTTGAACTGAGTTAGATCAAATGGTACAACATTTATAATGAATGTAAACCACTAAGGAATTGATGTATGTATTGCTTTGCGTTTCTATCCTGTGTAGTCATGCTTGTTTTTAGCAGTATATCTCCAGTTTCCTGTGAGACAAAGGTACAGTTCCAAAAATATTCCACCGAAGAATTTAAGGAGTGAGATTGCCTTTTGCCATAGCTCCTTTCCTTGGCTTTTGTTGATAAGATTGTTGAGCAGGACATTGTTTTAGCTCTGTTGTTATGTCTGTAAATATAGTACAGATACAAATTGTGTTTTGGAGGAGTTATCAAATGTTATTACAAAGATAATAAATGTATGCAGTAAGATGTTTCCTTCTGTTGTCCTTTGTTCATAGCACATACAGTGAGGGAAAAAAGTATTTGATCCCCTGCTGATTTTGTACGTTTGTCCACTGACAAAGAAATGATCAGTCTATAATTTGACTGTGTCCATAAAATGTAGATAGTAGGTATAAGCTGGAAGTAGAGGCCTAAGCATTGTTGTTCACTAGTTTACTCCAAGTAGGGAAAGGGTGGCGGGGTTGGAAAGTAATAAAGGGGAATATATATATATTTTTAAAGGATATGTATGTGTATGTATGTACAGTGAGGGGAAAAAAGTATTTGATCCCCTGCTGATTTTGTACGTTTGCCCACTTACAAAGAAATGACCAGTCTATAATTTTAATGGTAGAAAAACGTTAAATTGATTTGCATTTTAATTAGGGAAATAAGTATTTGACCCCCTCTCAATCAAAGATTTCTGGCTCCCAGGTGTCTTCTATACAGGTAACAAGCTGAGATTAGGAGCACACTCTTAAAGGGAGTGCTCCTAATCTCAGCTTGTTACCTGTATAAAAGACACCTGTCCACAGAAGCAATCACCAAGAAAACAATTGGTAACACACTACGCCGTGAAGGACTGAAATCCTGCAGCGCCCGCAAGGTCCCCCTGCTCAAGAAAGCACATATACAGGCCCGTCTGAAGTTTGCCAATGAACATCTGAATGATTCAGAGGACAACTGGGTGAAAGTGTTGTGGTCAGATGAGACCAAAATCGAGCTCTTTGGCATCAACTCAACTCAACGTGTTTGGAGGAGGAGGAATGCTGCCTATGACCCCAAGGACACCATCCCCACCGTCAAACATGGAGGTGGAAACATTATGCTTTGGGGGTGTTTTTCTGCTAAGGGGACAGGACAACTTCACCGCATCAAAGGGACGATGGACGGCGCCATGTACTGTCAAATCTTCCTCAGCCAGGCCATTGAAAATGGGTCGTGGATGGGTATTCCATGACAATGACCCAAAACACACGACCAAGGCAACAAAGAAGTGGCTCAAGAAGACGCACATTAAGGTCCTGGAGTGGCCTAGCCAGTCTCCAGACCTTAAAGCCATAGAACATTTGTGGAGGGAGCTGAAGGTTCAAGTTGCCAAACGTCATGCTCGAAACCTTAATGACTTGGAGAAGATCTGCAAAGAGGAGTGGGACAAAATCCCTCCTGAGATGTGTGCAAACCTGGTGGCCAACTACAAGAAACGTCTGACCTCTGTGATTGCCAACAAGGGTTTTGCCACCAAGTAATAAGTCATGTTTTGCAGAGGGGTCAAATACTTATTTCCCTAATTAAAATGCAAATCAATTTATAACATTTTTGACATGCGTTTTTCTGGATTTTTTTGTTGTTATTCTGTCTCTCACTGTTCAAATAAACCTACCATTAAAATTATAGACTGATCATGTCTTTGTCAGTGGGCAAACGTACAAAATCAGCAGGGGATCAAATACTTTTTTCCCTCACTGTACATTTGACTATTATAGTGAAGAATGATATTCAATCTGTGAAGAGTGAAATTGATAGAATGCTATGGTAACCATAGTTGAGGAAAGCATGTGTGAGACCCACACTCTCTCATAATCTGGAATATAATCCAACTCTTGGTATGTCCGATTGGTGCCAGAGCTGACATGTCCACTAATCCCCAGAGGCAGGATCTATCTAATCCCAGAGAATGAATCCACTCCATAGACAGAGCACTATGAAACACTGACCCATACCAACCATCCTGCCTGCCTGTATCGCCACCGTACTAAATAAGGAATGTATTGTTGTCTTTCCGATGTAACGTCCCGCCCCCTTCTCTCTCTTTCCCTCAGATTCACTGTAGAGAGGAGGGAGGGAGAGAGGCAGCAGCTGTGTAATAAAGTGGCTGAGGGTAGCTACGTGTTCTACTCCCAATGAATGCATCACCCTTCCACTCAGGTCACAGCTACATTCTCATAGCTGTTTTGTGTTTTGGCTGTATACCTACCCTTTACCACTTTGACAATCTATTGTATCTTTATTTCTGTCTTGCTCCAACTGATGTGTGATGAGCTCTCTGGAGCAAAATGGCTGCCATGGCATTACCCAGGTGGGTGCTACACATTAGAGGTGGATGTGGGGAGTCTGCTTCATGCAATGTAAAGCCCTTTGGGCACCTGGTGGAAAAAAACACTATGTAATACCAATCCGTTATTGACTGAATATTTAGGATGTGTTTATCTCCTTCAGGGGGCACTACAGTAACAACAAACTCCTCCACTAGGCCTACCGGTATATTGAGCTAAATTTCAGAAAAACATTTATTTGAATCATTCAGCTTTACTTAGTGGCTATTATTAGAACATGCTCCTTGAATTTATTAGGCTTTTACAGAAAATTGCTTCTAAGGGGAAATAGTGGCTCAACCTTTTACTGGTGTGAGCGTTTCAAATTCATGGATGTAGGCCTATTTATGGTATATCTCATTTAGCTTACAGGTTGATTTAATTATTTTTATTTCATTTTCATATGAGGCTGTAAAACAGTCTGAGGCACATTCATGTCCCTCCTCTTTCCCATAGCAGATTTATGCGCTCTGATGTAGAAATCTTTCATCCAATGCAAATGGAACTTCTCCATTCACAGCAGAAACAGCTGGCCTCATTTAACTGTTTTCTGAACAAGCGTAGCGTGTAGACTGTAATTCCCCTCATTATCTCATAAAGCATCGTTATCTGAATAGGATCCCTGCTGGGGAGAGAAAGCTGAACAACATATCACTGCCTTTTATGTAAATATATACGTAAAGTTAATGTCCAATGGTTGTTCTGTGAGGAAGAAATATCTCCTGGAATTGTTACTCTGTTTTAAATAACTTATTTCAATAACATTAGAGAACTGTTTTCTCTGTCCTGTAAATAGTGCTGCCATTTTACATCAAGGAAAATAAATAAATAAATAAATATGCCATTTAGCAGACGCTTTTATCCAAAGCGACTTACAGTCATGCGTGCATACATTTTTTTACATATGGGTGGTCCCGGGGATCGAACCCACTACCCTGGCGTTACAAGCGCCGTGCTCTACCAGCTGAGCTACAGAGGACCACGAAATGGTGTGATGGCATCTAAAAATAAAAGGAAAAAAGATGCCATCCAATAATACTTTCTCCCTCGCAAATGTCACTGATGATGGTTAGACAGAGAAGGCTTTCCAGATAGTGTCGTCACCTCACGTCTTGTCACCTTAGTAGCTTCACTGTCAGAATTTCTGACTAGTGTAGAAATGCTCTGAATGTTCTATGCAACATCTATGATGATACATTGATTGAAAATTGAAACGGTATTGACTTACACCCTGGTCTCTACAGTATATTGCTTTTGAGAGGTAGAGTTTTTTTTTAGAACAGTAATACCTGTTCTTTTGGGCAGCTGCCACATTAATGAAATGTAATATCTAATCCTAACTCTGAAGTTAATCATAGAGTATTACATAATGGAGCAGCAGGACTGCAGGAGTTATTCAATTGTTGTACTAGAAGTCTCTCCCACTCTCTCTCTTCAGGTAATTGCCTAACTGCAGGCAGAACAATAACATTTTCTTTGTGTGAAAATTTCAATTTGAAATGCTGTTCCAAAGAGAGAGGCTGCTACTGCTAGTCCTACACTATGAGGACAGAATCAAAGAATGCACTGTTGCATAACATACAGTGATTTAACACCCTTCCACTCGGGTCACAGCTACATTCTCATAGCTGTTTTGTGTTTTGGCTGTATACCTACCCTTTACCACTTTGACAATCTATTGTATCTTTATTTCTGTCTTGCTCCAACTGATGTGTGAATAAACCATGGAGCCTTAAAGGTCTTTAATTACAATCTAACTATGCCTTCAATGAACCCAATGGCTCTTACTATAAAGAACAGCAGCATACCCACACCAGACCACTACTCTGACAGGCAGAAAGGAGATGGGTATTTGTGTGGTTTTAATTTCAAGTACCAAATACACTGTAATCTGTATACTAGGCTATACAGTGCATTTAGATACTATAGTTACAGTACTCTCTTCTTTTTCCTCCTTTTCATTTGACATAATTCCCAGAATTCTTAGAGCAGATAATCAGATTTGGCCATGAGATTGTTTAGTCAGAAGATTACAAACACACTTGCCTTCACAGAGCTCTGAACACTGTTAAATCACTGTATGTTATGCAACAGTGCATTCTTTGATTCTGTCCTCATCAGCTCTGGCTCACAAAGTCATCCTGTCAGTGTCTATGCCAGTGTTTCCCTGGACAAGCACACCTGATTCAACTTGTCAACTAATCATCAAGCCCTCAATGAGTTGAATCAGGTGAGTTTGTCCAGGGCTACAACAAAACATGTGTGCTGTGGAGGGTACCGGAGGACTGGAGTTGGGTAACATTGGTCTAAGACAAGGTCACATTTATTTAGTCTACTTTTAGTTTAATCAAGACCATCCTCGGGATTCATAGTCATGTTTGAATCGGAAATGCTGTCATTTCAGTTTACTCCCACATTACATCCACCAAGGTAGTGAATGACTCAGTGGTATTAGCAGGGAATCTTCCTTGCATCTGTCTTTCTTTGCTTATTTATAGCTGCTTATTACTAGATTTCCACTCATAACTTGGATGGAATGACCAATGTCTTAATAAACAGCAACTCTCTCACTTTGTGCATTAATCCAACAGCACATACCGAGCTCACTGCAAATCAATGACAAGCTCCATTTCACTCACCAAGACACGCACACATTACCACCCTTGGGATGGACTGTGTTGGTAAACCGTTAGGCCCTGTCACAACACAGCGTCCCATGATGACTGTGACCCCATTGCATGTCCGGTTTTCACCCCAGGGGGTAGTCATCAGTAAGATAAGTGCTTCGCCCTTAGAGTACTGCTGCTGGGCTCCTGCCAGTCTCCACAGTGTGTGTGAAAGGGCCAGATTAGCTCTCTGGTCCAGATGAGAGTTGTAGATGAGATGGGCACTAAAGCAGTCCATAGAAACATACATGTAGATGCATATTGAATACACATACCAACACTGGTCTATACATGCCCCAATCCCTCTTTAAACTACCCATGGTAGGCTTCCTAAAGCCAACACAAACACACACTCTTCAATCTGTAGCAAATGTCTTTTTTTACTATGGCTTGGCGAGTCTCCTTTTTTCCCTGTGTGTTTCTCTCCTCTCTCTCCCTATCTGTCACCATTGTCTCACATGGGCTCTGTGATCTAAGTGCCACAGAGTGAGAAATATGAGGAAACTGCCAATACAGTATGAAGATATGGCACACTTGTGTTACGCAATGATGCATTTAGTAAGAGCCTCTGCAATGAGAAGAAAGGGGGAGGGGGAGAGGGGGGGAGGGGAGGGATGGACTGGTGTGGCCACAGATCAGTGTGGAAGGCTCAGTGGCATCCTCTCCCGCGTAGGGCTCTGATGCTAATGTAGGGTGACTCCCCCTAGGGGTTAGCATGGGTGGGGGGGCTGCAAAATCACTCATCCTCATCTCCCTCCTCCGTAGAACCAGATGAGTGAGAGAGAGATAGAGAATCATGTTAGTTAACTTACCTAGTAGAGTTTATAATGGCTGTTTGGCTGGAGATTACTTAACTCTTAGTAAATTACATGGAATTGTTCTGTAAACAGACCATCCGAAACAGATACTGTCTTAATCTGTTTTCTCCGTTAATCAAAGCACTGCAATTAAACAACATGTGGTCATTACCAATTGTCTCACAAACATTGGCCTGATATAACCTAACACTGCGGGCACACACAGAAACAACGTGTCTAGTCTACACTCAAGAGGCTAGTGTAGTAGGCCTACAGTTTATATTATGTGCCAGTTTCCACACTTTATAACACATACTGTATGTATTTGGTTATATTTGGATGAATAGCTTGGTTTGAGAGTAATATTGCCCTGGCAACTTTTCTCATTCAAATAGCTGTAGAGAAAGCAATAAAACACATTCACCTTCAATTTTAATTAGATATATTTTTGGACAGGGCCGGCGTTATGGGCGGGCCTTATGGGGCCTGGCCCGCCCTACCTTACCCGTCCAAATAATTAATTTGACCGAGACGCGCGCCAACAGAAAGACGCATCAATCTCAGTTAAAGCATCCGAGCGAGCGAAACAGCGCCCCTCTATCTCAGTATGTGTACACAATGTATCTGGTTTTGTCTGGACCGAAAGAGTATGGCATGTCATACTATTTCTGGCCAGACATCATCAGACACATGGGCTACATATAGAGGGGCGCAGTTTCGCTCGCGCGGATGCTTTCTCCGGTGATATAGTTTCAGCAGAGATGAAGAGGCAAAGCGAGAGAGCTCACTCTCGCCAAAATATGTCCAGTGTAAACCCAATGCGTTTCTATGGGAATATGCAGACCTAAGCCTTTCGTCTGCCTTACCGCCTTTGGGACAAAGACTCCCATTGTTAGGGTGGAGACATGAGCATCTCATCATTATATACAGATCTCTGGTTGGAAAGGAAAGTTGGCGGGTGCACAGTGCGCTGTTAGGATGCTGGATTGCCGTAAAGTAAATGGATGTTTCGCAAAAATTATATAATTACTCCTGTCTAAATGAATTCATTCAAAATACTTCACAAGGGAGCATGACTTAGCCACAGAGGATCATTTGCTTCTTTTTCTTTAATGCTGTGGATTGTTTCAAATCACAAGTGTGTTTGGGAAGCCCACAATGTGGGTAGTGCATGTGGCAATAGGCCTAGCTGAGGGGGGTGTGGCGAAGATGTGGTGCGTCTCTCTCCAGAATGCATGCATATGTAGGAAAGTGCCCATTTGTCAATGTCTTATTTCTGAATGTCTTAACTCACCAAGTAGGTTACACCACTAATTTTCTATTCGCCTCACACAAGTCAACAAAGTCTGTTTTTTTAACATCCATTGCGAATGGTAGTTCCTCAGTATTTGAACAATCTTTCCAACACTCCCGGCCGCGATAATCACCAAGCCTCTGTGTGAAAGTGCAAAATATCATGATCTGATGATCACATATATCCACTGGAAACTTCATAAAAACTGCTTTCTGTGATGATTTGATGCAATGTTGAACTTCACTAGCAACAGCTCAAGTCAAGACGGATAGAAAGAACCGGAATTTTCATCAGGATATTTTCTGTTATTTTTTCTCGGCTTTAGGCCTACACCCTAAAAAGTAAAGGTTCCTTTAGGGGTTCTTCAAATTGAAACTGTGGGGGAACCCCTATAAGTTATTTTAAGAACTCTTTAAAAGGACTCTTTAAAATAGTTATTCAAATAACACCTTTTAATGGAGCCTCAAATAACCTTTTGAAGAACGTTTTGGGGTTAATTTTATTATTAATAATACGCTAAACAATAACAACAATAACACAATATTTTAGTTGTCAGTGTTTATTCTGATTTTAGTGGCAAAGCAGAATAAAAAATATCAAAATATGAGGTAAACTCCCAGCAGAGCCCCAAGTCCAATGGGTATATCCTCTGGCATGTTGATGTTAATGTGTTGATGTTCTCAATATCCATAGCCAGAATGATTTTCCTGCAAGAACCCCCACCAACTAAGGAGGTTCCTCGATTAACCCCACCTCCTATGGGGTTCTTGGAAGAACCTTTTCAGTGCAATTTTCAGTGCCAATAACCCTAAGGTTCTTCAAAGAACTTTGAAGATCTTAGAAGAACCCCACATTTTTAGAGCATATGTATTCTGAACAGAAATATAAACATAACATGCAACAATTGCAATGATTTTATTAAGTTACAGTTCATATAAGGAAATCAGTAAAATTAAATAAATAAATGTGGCCCTAATCTATGGATTTCACATGACTGGGCAGGGGTGAAGCCATAGGCCCACCCACTGGGGAGCCTGGCCCAGCCAATCAGAATGAGTTTTTTCCTCCTCAGTTTCATCAGCTGTCCGGGTGGCTGGTCTCAGACAATTCTGCAGGTGAAGAAGCCGTGGTTACACGTGGTCTGCAGTTGTGAGGTCGGTTGGATGCACTGCCAAATTCTCTAAAACGACGTTGGAGGCGGCTTATGGTAGAGAAATGAACATTATATTATCTGGCAACAGCTCTGGTGGACATTCCTACAGTCAGCATGCTCCCTCAAAACTTGAGATATCTGTGGCATCGGTTGTGTGACAAAACTGCACATTTTAGAGTGGCCTTTTATTGTCCCCAGCACAAGGTGAACCTGTGTAATGATCAGCTTCTTCATATGCCACACTTGTCAGGTGGATGGATTATCTTGGCAAAGGAGAAATGCTCACTAACAGGGATGTAAACACATTTGTGCACAACATTTTTGAGAAATAAGCTTTTTGTGAGTATGGAACATTTCTGGGATATTTTATTTCAGCTCATGAAACATGGGACCAACACTTTACATGTTGCATTTATATTTTTGTTCAGTATATTTTACTTAGTTGATGATGGAAGTTATAGGCCTACTGCTGCATTGGCCTATAGTCTATCTCTGAGTTCTACAGTGAGGGAAAAAAGTATTTGATCCCCTGCTGATTTTGTACGTTTGCCCACTGACAAAGACATGATCAGTCTATAATTTGAATGGTAGGTTTATTTGAGACAGAATAACAACAACAAAATCCAGAAAAACAAATGTCAAAAATATTATAAATTGATTTGCATTTTAATGAGGGAAATAAGTATTTGACCCCTCTGCAAAACATGACTTAGTACTTGGTGGCAAAACCCTTGTTGGCAATCACAGACGTCAGACATTTCTTGTAGTTGGCCACCAGGTTTGCACACATCTCAGGAGGGATTTTGTCCCACTCCTCTTTGCAGATCTTCTCAAAGTCATTAAGGTTTCGAGCCTGATGTTTGGCAACTTGAACCTTCAGCTCCCTCCACAGATTTTCTATGGGATTAAGGTCTGGAGACTGGCTAGGCCACTCCAGGACCTTAATGTGCTTCTTCTTGAGCCACTCCTTTGTTGCCTTGGCCATGTGTTTTGGGTCATTGTCATTCTGGAATACCCATCCACAACCCATTTTCAATGGCCTGGCTGAGGGAAGGAGGTTCTCACCCAAGATTTGACGGTACATGGCCCTGTCCATCGTCCCTTTGATGCGGTGAAGTTGTCCTGTCCCCGTAGCAGAAAAACACCCCCAAAGCATAATGTTTCCACCTCCATGTTTGACGGTGGGGATGGTGTTCTTGGGGTCATAGGCAGCATTCCTCCTCCTCCAAACACGGCGAGTTGAGTTGATGCCAATGAGCTCCATTTTGGTCTCATCTGACCACAACACTTTCACCCAGTTCTCCTCTGAATCATTCAGATGTTCATTGGCAAACTTCAGACGGGCCTGTATATGTGCTTTCTTGAGTAGGGGGACCTTGCGGGCGCTGCAGGATTTCAGTCCTTCACGGCGTAGTGTGTTACCAATTGTTTTCTTGGTGACTATGGTCCCAGCTGCCTTGAGATCATTGACAAGATCCTCCTGTGTAGTTCTGGGCTGATTCCTCACCGTTCTCATTATCATTGCAACTCCACGAGGTGAGATCTTGCATGGAGCCCCAGGCCGAGGGAGATTGACAGTTCTTTTGTGTTTCTTCCATTTGCGAATAATCGCACCAACTGTTGTCACCTTCTCACCAAGCTGCTTGGCGATGGTCTTCTAGCCCATTCCAGCCTTGTGTAGGTCTACAATCTTGTCCCTGACATCCTTGGAGAGCTCTTTGGTCTTGGCCATGGTGGAGAGTTTGGAATCTGATTGATTGATTGCTTCTGTGGACAGGTGTCTTTTATACAGGTAACAAACTGAGATTAGGAGCACTCCCTTTAAGATTGTGCTCCTAATCTCAGCTGTTACCTGTATAAAAGACACCTGGGAGCCAGAAATCTTTCTGATTGAGAGGGGGTCAAATACTTATTTCCCTCATTAAAATTCAAATCAATTTATAACGTCTTTGACATGCGTTTTTCTGGATTTTGTTGTTGTTATTCTGTCTCTCACTGTTCAAATAAACCTACCATTAAAATTATAGGCTGATCATTTCTTTGTCAGTGGGCAAACGTACAAAATCAGCAGGGGATCAAATACTAATTTCTTTAGCCGCCAAGGGCTTGTAAGTAAGCATTTCACTGTAAGGTTGTATTTATACCTGTTGTATTTGGCGCATGTGACAAATACAATTTGATTTGATTTGAGTGTATCAATGTGTCCATAGGGCAGAGGCTAGTGCTCTTGCCATAGTTGAATTGTAACTTTTAGATTTGTATAATTTTACTTCAGATTTATGATTAACCATGTGACAACGATATTGAGAAACGAAAAAGTTATTATCGAAATGAAACTGTTCCACGAAAATGTGCATATAAAAATAATCATAACCGGCACGCAGATCGGTAGAAACGGTAGGATGAATTGTAAGCTTCCCCAAACTTCAAACAAACGAGCTGCTTATGGTCTTTACTATTGCACCCATTTTAAAAATTGTGAAAGCGCAAGCGCAAGCGCGCACACACATAGGAGGTCCGGTGAAAAAACGGACCCACCTATGGAAATCAAATGCCCTCCAACTGATTCATTCTAGCGCCGGGTCTGTTTTTAGCCAGGAAATCTCGCTACTAAAAGCGAGTACTGACCTTACTGAATCAGAGGGCGACATGAAGTTAGAATCTCATCAGAGTGTGCTGCATTTGGAATGCCATGGTGATTATGGGTTTATGGATGTTTAATTCGCCTGCCCATAACCCCACTAAGTAATCCTCCTCAAAATGAATGCACATGAATATGCAAGCAAACTATTTTTCCTTTAAAGCTCTCCAGAAGTTTTCATATGCTCTGTATTGGACCAAAATTCAGTAGCACACTGATAATACACATGGTTACCTGGTTACCTACAATATGAACAGCAACACATCCTTAGTTGATATTGAATCTGCTGCAAGAATTGCCATTTGTCTTTGTTTTGTGTTTCCACATAGTGTGTGTGTGTTTACAAGCACACGCGCGTCCTTGTGCGCATGCCTGCGTGTATCTGTAGGGGGGCTTAGGGCTTCCCTATTTCCAAGTGTATAAATGACATATACGCAGCAGTTACTGCCTCTGCCTTCTCAGCAGAATGACTCAGTAGCCCTATCAGTATTGGCGCAGACGTAGACAGAGGAGTCCGGGCCTTCTGAAAAGATACCACACATCTTTGTCCAAATACCCCATGACGCTCAAGCGAACGGTGAAATGCAAAGTGTCACCGGTTGCTCGACAGAAAAGATCTATGTCTGCCGATAATCATACATAGGGCCTCCCGTTTTTCTATTGGAATTAACTATTAACATGTTGTTCAATTGTAATAATATTGCCAATAGCCTATTTTGTTTTGCTTCAGCACTGAATAAATATTTGAGATGAAATGGTCAATCATTGTTTTTGTCTGTGGGTTTGTCCTTGACCCTCATGTTTGGTTGGCTACTATCATGCCGTGTTCAGAACTGGGAACTCAAAACTCGGAAATCTCCGACTTCAGTGCGTTCAAGACAACTGGAAATTCGAAAAAAATAACGAGATCCGACTGTGAAAAATCGTTTCCAAGTTCGAGTTCCCAGTTGTCTTGAAAGCACCATCACTAGCAGCACTTTTCGCAGCACTTGACGTTGTGACCTGGAGCGACCGTGTCATTATAGCCAGCTCAGTGGGCGATGCTGTCATTGTGGCCCACCGATAGACTGGGTGTGGGGACTGGGGAGAGATAATTACTGCCACACACACACACACACACACACACACACACACACACACACACACACACACACACACACACACACACACAGGGAGGGACCACTGTTAGGTCATTATTAATCATCGCAAGGCAATTACATGGATCAATACATTTATAATTTGTAGTCTTTCATGAATGTAGAATGACGCCATCTGTGTGCCAGTAAATCCCGCCTGTGAATTTCTGTACGTTACACTCAAGAAAGGGCCCGTGGCTAAAGGATTGTGGCAGAGACGGACCACGGCTGTTTAAAATACATTATTCTTCTTGTCATGAAAGGTGAGGGGTCGTTACCGCTTCATTAACGCGTTGGCCACTTGCACCTGCGCTCCGGTGGAGAGAGCGCGAGACGAAGAGAGCTCCAAATAAGGATATGTATGGTCCATCTCGTTTGGGTGACGTTAACGGAAACGGAACGCAAAATAAAGAATGTGTATAGAGATTTAAATTGCGTTTTAAACCGTAGTGGGTGGAAGGGGTAGTCTGGTTACATAAGAATCCCTTAGAAATTGTTGCTCACTCGCCGCTAATCCGGTATTCATGTTCCACTGTCCTGCGACAGAATGGGCGAAACACTTGTGGCTTTCATTGAAAATAGAGCGCGCATCGGACCTATTCATTAGAAAAAATGATATAGCCAAACATTAAAAGGATTGGCATATATTCGTAGTATTTATTCCTCTCACGTTGCAGCGTCAAATCGGCAGTGTGCTATGCGCTCGTGACGATTTGCTGACGAGCCTTTAGCCACACCCCGCTGAAGAGTGAAGCTGGGAGAGAGCGAAGAGGCTGGGAACCGGTCACTCTATCTCTCTCTTTCTTTACCGAATGTGAAGGGAGGCAAGTCCTGCGGCAAAATCAGCGAAATTCCACCGATTCCAGGAAAGGCATCCCGGCTCAGTTGCAGAAATGGAGGTTCCAAACTTGGGACACAACCTTACTAGCCCGATGAGTCCGTGTGAGGGCATGATCAAGAACCTCAGTTTGGATGCGATACAGTTATGCGAGCGAGAGGGTAAGCGCCAAATAAACTGCATTTGGGATTATCGTGTAGTTTAGCCGTTGAAATTCCATGGATCACCCCCATCCACTCCACAAATTTCATTCTGTGTGCATTAGAATATTCCCTGCCATCAGATAATGAAAGATGATAGCCCTCTATAGTAGTGCCAGAATGTCTGAATAGGGGTCCAAGAAGTGGATAACGCTTCTGTTTGGCCCTTATTTTATGATGAAAATGTAATAATATGGGCAAGTTGACAGTTTATCTGGTTGGATGGAGACTGCAGCGCTGCTGCATCAGCGGCGTAGCTGAGGGCGTCAATGTACAGATTTTTCTTCACCCTATCTATGCATTTACGTTTTCACAACTAAACGAAATTGTCCATCATTTCAACATGTTGGCACACGGGCGGCATATCAGGAAAATGCTAGGAAAGCAATTTGGCGCAACGGTGGGGTTTCACCATTTCAGCACTTTGGACGTGGATAGCAGCCGGTGAAGCGCTTTTACACAGGTTCCAATGGATAGAGACTACGATAAGGTTATTCTTGCCTGGTGCAGCTCTGAACAAAGCTTGAAATTACAAATATATAGTCTATACTGAAGTAGCCTACAGTTAGAGCTGGAACCACATCCACAAGCCCAATACAAAGATAGCTTTGAATTGCATTATTTAACAGGCTCTGACTAAGAAAAGCTTCATGATTTGATGATTCAGCTGCTTTTTGAGAAGACAACTATTTTGGTAGGCTACAGAGGAATGGCTTTACAATGGTTAAAACATTATGGTCTGATCATTAAAAGGCTTTGTTGTAGTTCACATGTCGATACCAGGCCTATTAATTGTAGCCTAATATTAAAAATGTATGTTAATATTTCAATATTGGATGTCAAAGGTATGATGTAGCCTACGACCTACGTTAGCCTACTAGGCCTATAGGTTACCAGTATGTCTTTTTATTTTTGCAACATTGAGATAGTTTTGAGAAATACATGCAGACGGAGACCAGCTGTTGCTAGGCCTAACCTAGGATACTTTTATCTAAGTGTATGCCGATATCCTACGATGGCTGATTTGAATGAAAAAACAGCAAGTCATCATCACTGGAAGACTGGGCTCAAAGATGGCTGCAACCATAGAAACGCGTGTGCAGACAGAGATGGAGCATCCATGCCCTTCACTCTAATTCCTTAGATGATTTTACAACAAAGTGAGAAAGAACATGGACAAAACAATTTGTTCCATAATATGCTAGATGACACATATTCAATGCATTCATTGCAAGACAATAATGTAAATGTAAATAATCTACAAACTATAAGCTATGGCCTATTCACAGAAATATTAAAGATGTGTTTTTAGAAAGATGTTGGTAGTGAACATCAAACTGAGCTTGATAATGTGCCTTTTGATTTGTACATAGGGGGTGTTGTCTAGGCCTATGTAGTCAATGGTGGTCTTAATAAGCCCACACAAGCAGGGCAGTTAGACCCTACCAACACAGTGCAGCCATTGGACTACTGGTTCATTTTCTCATCTGCTGCTTAGTGGGATGCAGTTTATATCCTCTTATGACTCTGGCCTGATTTAAAAGCTGTAATTTTAGTAATGGTATACGCTGGACTTTCTTAGGGACGTAGTTGTTGGTGCCAGCTTTGTGCTTTGTACTTGTATTGGCCCCTCTGCAGCAAACAAGCACTTTCCTATTTGTCAGGCAATACTGGGTAAATAGTGGCTAAGTGTCCTTGAGCTGCCCATTGTTTATAGTACAATAGTACAACAATCTCTGTCATTACTTTACAGATCCTGAGGTGAAATTAAATGACAGGGTTATAATCGGGCGCCTGCATCCTTTACACAACATTGTCATTTTAGTATGAAGCTCTTTTCCCAAGATAGGCTGATTCTTCACTGGCTTTGATGATTCTTGATGTAGCCTACATTATCATTGGTTTGTGTTTTTGAGCACTCCTATTTGCATGTAGATTTCAATATCTCTGATCCAGTGTCACTGATGATATTCCATGATAATAACAATAAAACCGTTACCTACCAGACAGACCATATTAACATGAAAGCAGTTTAAACCATGGTTTTAGAATAAATCAGGTGTAGGACAGGATGATCTCCTGAAAAGGCATTCTCATTAACACCACAGACTGCTTTGAGGTCTTATACCTCAACATCACATGTCGTTTATTCTGCTTTGACAGACTAAAGCTTGCAGCAAGTTGTTTTGATGGGTTAGTGTCACTTTAATGTTCTCTGGAGGTATCTTCAAGGTTATGTTTTCCTGTCACGCCCTTAGGCTTGTTGAAATGTAGGGACTGTGCTCAAGCTTTTACGAACTGTTTGCTGTCTACGAATACATACATTCAGTTTTCTCTTGGAAATGTTCTCCAATGTATTTATAAAACATTTCATTTCATATTCATTTTAGTGCCGCAAACCTGTCAAAAAATATGTAGCATATGATCAATATTTAATCATCAACACAAACTTGAGGATTCCCAAGTCAACCCAGACTAGCAAATGGCTTCGTCAGAGGCCATCCCATATGTTAGCATTGTGATGTGTATAAACTGGTGGTGGATAGCAGCAGAGATACACAATATATACAAAAGTATGTGGACACCCCTTCAAATTAGTGGATTTGGCTATTTCAGCAACACCCATTGCTGACAGGTGTATAAAATCGAGCACACAGCCATACAATCTCCATAGACAAACATTGGCAGTAGAATGTCCTTATTGAAGAGCTCAGTGACTTTCAACGTGGCACTATCATAGGATCCACCTTTCCAACAAGTCAGTTCATCACATTTTTGCCCTGCTAGAGCTGCCACGGTCAACTGTAAGTGCTGTTTTTGTGAAGTGGAAACGTCTAGGAGCAACAACGGCTTAGCCGTGAAGTGGTAGGCCACACAAGCTCACAGAACGGGATTGCTGAGTGCTGAAGCACGTAGCACGTAAAAATCGTCTGTCCTCGGTTGCAACACTCACTACCGAGTTCCAAACTACCTCTGGAGTCAACGTCAGCACAAGAACTGTTCGTCGGGAGCTTCATGAAATGGGTTTCCATGGCCGAGCAGCTACACACAAGCCTAAGATCACCATGCGCAATGCCAAGCACCGGCTGGAGTGGTGTAAAGCTCGCCGCCATTGGACTCTGGATCAGTGGAAACACGTTCTCTGGAGTGATTAATCACGCTTCATCTGGCAGTCCAACTTATGAATCTGGGTTTGGCAGATGCCAGGAGAACGCTACCTGCCCCAATGCATAGTACCAACTGTAAAGTTCGGTGGAGGAGGAATAATGGTCTGGGGCTGTTTTTCATGGTTCGTGCTAGGCCCTTTAGTTCCAGTGAAGGGGAATCTTAACGCTACAGCGTACAATGACATTCTAGACGATTCTGTGCTTCCACTTTGTGGCAACAGTTTTGGGAAGGCCCTTTCCTGTTTCAGCATGACAATGCCTCTGTGCACAAAGCGAGGTCCATACAGAACTGGTTTGTCGAGATCAGTGTGGAAGAACTTGACTGGCCCTGACCTCAAGCCCTGACCTCAACCCCATCGAACACCTTTGGGATTAATTAGAACGCCGACTGCGAGCCAGACCTAATCGGCCAACATCAGTGGCCGACCTCACTAATGTTCTTGTGGCTGAATGGAAGCAAGTCCATGTTCCAACATCTAGTGGAAAGCCTTCCCAGAAGAGTGGAGGCTGTTATAGCAGCAAAGGGGGGACCAACTATATTAATGCCAACGTGTAGCTCAGTTGGTAGAGCATGGCGGTTGCAATGCCAGGGTTGTGGGGCCAGTATGAAAAAAGTATGAAAATGAATGCACTCACTAACTGTAAGTCGCTCTGGATGAGAGCGTCTGCTAAATGACTAAAATCTAAAATCATGATTTTGGAATGAGATGTTCGACGAGCAGGTGTCCACATACCTTTGGTCATTTAGTGTACGTGAGAAGGCACACGTGACTGAGCCTTTCCCCTCAGTCTCAAGAGGAGCTCTGGGAACTGCATAGATAATTAAAATAACTGGAACTGACATCACCATTTGAAGGAGTCATTATTCTTTGTTTAAAGCCAAACATCCATTTTGAATACTGTATTAGAAATTCAGGCACACTTATCTACCAAATCAAATGTGTGCCAACCAGGACTAATCTCAATATAAATTATTCTGTCTATGTCCAGTGGTCACTAATTCGGTTTAGTTACCATGAAGGATGGGTGACATTAATTTAACCAAGTAGCTATTGTGTCTGTTCTCTAAGAGACCTCCCAACCGCCATCCCCCCATTCCAGCTGTGACACCATCATAGCTAGCTTCACTGTCAGACACTGGCCATGTATGTGTGAGTTGAGCCTACCATCTGTCTTTCAGCAGCACCAACTAAATGAACAGCAGCTGTAAGCCCCCTCCCCAAGTGCCCAATATTACCAAACTTTACTCAAATCCCCTAAAAGCCAGTGGAAACAATGGAGAAACCTTTAAGAAAGAACTCCAGGAACTGAAAGCGGAATACTCTTGATACCATACCAGTGGTATTTACAAATCATATCAAAGATTTGTTTTGATTCTTTGTCCTGGCACTCTGACAACTCATCTGAATAAGCAGGCATGAGAGCACATATTTTGTGTGGACAGTTGCCCCATGACTGTGTCTGGCAGTAAGAGTAATCCATGTCAGTAGCCTTGTTTGCACATTGCGCTAAAATGTGGGTTTTGTGATCTGGTCAATCCGGTCAAAGTTAGTCAATTCAACACATTGTTAAAATGTGTCTCTTATCCGTCCACTGTGTCCGCATTGTGGCCAGATTTCCTGGTGCCTTCCTGAATGCAAATGATTTGACATATATTATTTCAGAATAATATTAATGTAATATGTATTTATTTTAAGACAATTATTGATGCCATAAGTCAATGGTGCTACCTGTCAATGATTTTAGAGGCCGGTATATAATATCATTTAAATGGTTTGACTATCCAGATCTGTTTACACTTGATTGATATCCAGATACAATGGGTCCCTGACTACCTCCGGAGGTACACAATGTGTATTTTAATAATCTACACCTGTATCAAAATGTGGGTAAAATCAGAATGTGCACAAGATCAGGACAAAGCACGCATGTTAGCACCAGGTGTAGATGGTGTTTATTACACTGCTGCTGCTGTCCACCTCATCCAGACCAGACACTGCACTTCCAGCTCTCTGGGGATTTAACCCTTTGCTGTGAACAGATTGTGTAACCTAGTTTGTGGGACAAAATTATGTTGGAATCGAAATGGTTATTTAGGTAAAAGGGTCTTCTTGATAAAAATGATCAATTACGTATATCAACAATGCTATGTAAACAGTTCCATAAAGGATTGATTTTTAAGCCAAAGTATTCTGTTGAGGGATTTAACATAATTTCCTTTCACTCTGGTAAAACATGCTAATTCTATGCAAATGAAACACAATGACTCACCTCTTATCATCCTCCCACAAGAGGCCTTTTGGATTTAATTAATTTGCTAGAACAGCTGGTTATATTTAGAGCTGCACTTCTTTTATGATATTTCATTTTTTATTTAGTCCTTCACTCCGACACTCATTGTTTTCTCTTTTTGTTTCTATATTATTGTTTTCTTTGTTGCTCAATTATCCTGCGATTTGATTGGAGTAATGCGTTACACACAGTAACTGTATGGAGCCATATGAACAGAGCTTTGTGTTTCGCTGCTAGTAGGATGTTATTGCTCTGGCTTCGTCTTTCACTCTCAGCCTGTGCTCTCTTGCCAGTGTATTTTGAAAGGCCTTCCATGAATCCTACTTGGTGTTTATAGTGTTGTGTTGCAGTCTTTTAGCGTGAGAATGGACCAAAAAGAAATGGTCTGTCTAGACAGCACCTCCGGATTTCCAACCACCTATAATGCTTTGACTTTGTATTTATAGCAGTGGAGGCTGCTATGGGGAGAACAGCTCATAATAATGGCTGGAATGGAGCAAATGGAATGGAATCAAACACATGGACACCACGTGTTTGATGTATTTGATACTGTGAGGGAAAATGTTGCTGTCTGAAGAGATAACATTGAATTGTACACAGCATCTCCTCTCACTCTATCTTGGTTCGTGCAGGTAACTGTGACCTCCTCCTCAGACCCATTGGCAGTACGCCCAGAACACTGTTCTGGGAACCAAAAGGAGTATCTCAGTTTCAAGGTCCCAGCTTTGAGGGAAGAAGCCTCGTCAGTCACATGCAGGAACCAAGGTTAATAATGAATAATGAATAATATAAATCATGCTTATATGACTTGTTTGTATAGCAGTATAAAAACACTGAGAGGGAACGCCCTTTTCAGAGTTTTCATCAAGCTTGGATTGAGTTTGTGACACTCTCCGGACAATATAATAAAGATTGATTCATTTACATTGAGTTTGAGTCCTCATTCCGCTCCAGTCATTACCACGAGCCCGTCCTCCCCAATTAAGGTGCCACCAACCTCCTGTGATTTATAGCTTATGGGTCATGTCGACACTCAGGAAAACTCCTCGCCCAAATCACAAGACAAGCCATGTATATATGTTAACTAGGTTGATATCGATTCTGTTGATTTTGTTTAACTTCACCATATTGCTCAAATTAAAAGGACATAACTCAATTAGTTTCATTTGACAAGGTTAAGGTAAAGGACACATTTGCAGCAAACTGCTATTCTTGGCCATGTTTCCTGGCCTTCCCTGTAAATGATGAGATTGTGAGCCATGGATTAAATTAATTGAATGAAACCTGCTATACCAATGTTCATGTATCATATTTATTTACAAACTATTGTCTTATTTACAGTGCACACATTTTATTCTGAAAACTACTGCATAAATACGGCAATGCAGATTTCATTGAGACCTGTATCATGCCAATGTTTCTATTTCAAAATGTGGCAGTAATAAACACCCCGCTGCACCTGTGTGATTGTGTGAATACGCTTGCAATCTGCTGGTGACATAACTGTGAGCTCAGTGTCTTCACACACCAGACAGCTGGCTAGCTTAGAGCCTTCAGTATGACAAGACTCATTTCTAATCCTCTGAAATGATGTACCAATATATTGCATGCCATTTCAGAAATGCAAATAATGTATACAGTATGTCCTTCCATAGGCTCCCTGTCTCCCCACCAGGCATAATTTTCTTTTCCACTGCTTCCAGTCTCTTGGGTTTGATGAGCTATTGAGCTGTCTATGAGTTATGCTGCATTGGTAAATGCCTTTTTAATGACCTAATGCTGAACATCATTATGCTCACTATGTGAGCTCACCATTAGTCTGGCAGTCAGGGCTAGTTTGGGAAATTCCAGACTTAGGGTGTATGCTGGAACATTAATACATTGTGGAAGGCAATCCGTCCATCTGAGAGGCTACGTCAGGGCTGGACCTCACAGCCTCCATTACCTAATGGGCATATTGACTCCAATGACCTCCAAGCCTGTCGAACGGAACAGGCCTTAAACTCAAATTGTCTGTGACCATTGCTTGATGATAGTTATGGGAGCCAACTAGTTTTAGGCCTTAGGCTAGGATCGCCATCACACTAGGTTAGCTTGGGAGAACACCTATAATACTCAACTACAGCAGTCCTGGCTGACGCAGATACAGTATCACAAGGCAAGGGTCAAACAGGCCGACAGCTCCATCAATGCAAGGCAAGCGTTCTATCATTCATACAGTATAGTAAAATGATCACAACAAAACAATTAATGTTGAATTTATTAGGTAATGCTCGACTATGTTTTATTAGAACATTAAAAAGGGTAGGTAGGATGAGTTTTTACTCACCAAAGTAACAGCGTAGTGTGGTCAAAGACTTAGTAACTTAGTTGTAGTCACGGTGTGGTTACCTACAGTACCGGTCAAAATATTTGTACTATTTTCTACATTGTAGAATAATAGTGAAGACATCAAAACTCTGAAATAACACATACAGTGGGGGGGGAAAAGTATTTAGTCAGCCACCAATTGTGCAAGTTCTCCCACTTAAAAAGATGAGAGAGGCCTGTAATTTTCATCATAGGTACACGTCAACTATGACAGACAAAATGAGAAAAATGTTTCCAGAAAATCACATTGTAGGATTTTTAATGAATTTATTTGCAAATTGTGGTGGAAAATAAGTATTTGGTCAATAACAAAAGTTTCTCAATACTTTGTTATATACCCTTTGTTGGCAATGACACAGGTCAAACGTTTTCTGTAAGTCTTCACAAGGTTTTCACACACTGTTGCTGGTATTTTGGCCCATTCCTCCATGCAGATCTCCTCTAGAGCAGTGATGTTTTGGGGCTGTCGCTGGGCAACACGGACTTTCAACTCCCTCCAAAGATTTTCTATGGGGTTGAGATCTGGAGACTGGCTAGGCCACTCCAGGACCTTGAAATGCTTCTTACGAAGCCACTCCTTCGTTGCCCGGGCGGTGTGTTTGGGATCATTGTCATGCTGAAAGACCCAGCCACGTTTCATCTTCAATGCCCTTGCTGATGGAAGGAGGTTTTCACTTAAAATCTCACGATACATGGCCCCATTCATTCTTTCCTTTACACGGATCAGTCGTCCTGGTCCCTTTGCAGAAAAACAGCCCCAAAGCATGATGTTTCCACCCCCATGCTTCACAGTAGGTATGGTGTTCTTTGGATGCAACTCAGCATTCTTTGTCCTCCAAACACGACGAGTTGAGTTTTTACCAAAAAGTTATATTTTGGTTTCATCTGACCATATGACATTCTCCCAATCCTCTTCTGGATCATCCAAATGCACTCTAGCAAACTTCAGACGGGCCTGGACATGTACTGGCTTAAGCAGGGGGACACGTCTGGCACTGCAGGATTTGAGTCCCTGGCGGCGTAGTGTGTTACTGATGGTAGGCTTTGTTACTTTGGTCCCAGCTCTCTGCAGGTCATTCACTAGGCCCCCCCGTGTGGTTCTGGGATTTTTACTCACTGTTCTTGTGATCATTTTGACCCCACGGGGTGAGATCTTGCGTGGAGCCCCAGATCGAGGGAGATTATCAGTGGTCTTGTATGTCTTCCATTTCCTAATAATTGCTCCCACAGTTGATTTCTTCAAACCAAGCTGCTTACCTATTGCAGATTCAGTCTTCCCAGCCTGGTGCAGGTCTACAATTTTGTTTCTGGTGTCCTTTGACAGCTCTTTGGTCTTGGCCATAGTGGAGTTTGGAGTGTGACTGTTTGAGGTTGTGGACAGGTGTCTTTTATACTGATAACAAGTTCAAACAGGTGCCATTAATACAGGTAACGAGTGAAGGACAGAGGAGCCTCTTAAAGAAGAAGTTACAGGTCTGTGAGAGCCAGAAATCTTGCTTGTTTGTAGGTGACCAAATACTTATTTTCCACCATAATTTGCAAATAAATTCATTAAAAATCCTACAATGTGATTTTCTGGATTTTTTTTCCTCATTTTGTCTGTCATAGTTGACGTGTACCTATGATGAAAATTACAGGCCTCTCTCATCTTTTTAAGTGGGAGAACTTGCACAATTGGTGGCTGACTAAATACTTTTTTTCCCCACTGTATGGAATCATGTAATAACCCAAAAAGTGCTTAACAAATCAAAATATATTTTATATTTGATATTCTTCAAAGTAGCCACCCTTTGCCTTGATGACAGCTCTTGGCATTCTCTCAACCAGCTTCACCTTTTCCAACAGTCTTGAAGGAGTTCCCACATATGCTGAGCACTTGTTGGCTGCTTTTCCTTCACTCTGCGATTGTGGAGGCCAGGCCATCTGATGCAGCACTCCATCACTCTCTTTCTTGGTCAAATAGCCCTTACACAGCCTGGAGGTGTGTTGGGTCATTGTCCTGTTGAAAAACAAATTATAGTCACACTAAGCGCAAACCAGATGGGATGGTGCATCGCTGCAGAATACTGTGGTAGCCATGCTGGTTAAGTGTGCCTTGAATTCTAAATAAATCAATGACAGTGTCACCAACAAAGCACCCCCCACCATCACACCTCCGCCTCCATGCTTCACGGTGGGAACCACACATGCAGAGATCATCCATTCACCTACTCTGCGTCTCACAAAGACACGGCGGTTGGAACCAAAAATCTCAAATTTGGACTCATCAGACCAAAGGACAGCTTTCCACCGGTCTAATGTCCATTGCTCGTGTTTCTTGGCCCAAGCAAGTCTCTTCTTCTTATTTGTGTCCTTTAGTAGTGGTTTCTTTGCAGCAATTCGACCATGAAGGCCTGATTCACATCTCCTCTGAACAGTTGATGTTGAGATGTGTCTGTTACTTGAACTCTGTGAAGCATTTATTTGGGCTGCAATTTCTGAGACTGGTAACTCTAATGAACTTATCCTCTGCAGCAGAGGTAACTCTGGGTCTTCATTTCCTGTGGCGATCTTCATGAGAGCCAGTTTCATCAAAGAGCTTGATTTTTTTTGTGACTGCACTTGAAGAAACGTTCAAAGTTCTTGAAATGTTCCGGTCAGTCTAAAAGTAATGATGGACTGTTGTTTCTCTTTGCTTATTTGAGCTGTTCTTGCCATAATATGGACTTGGTCTTTTACCAAATAGTGCTATCTTCTGTATACCACCCCTACCTTGTCACAACACAACTGATTGGCTCAAACGCATTAACTTTTAACAAGGCACACCTGTTAATTTAAATGCATTCCAGGTGACTACCTCATGAAGCTAGTTAAGAGAATGCTAAGAGTGGACTGAGCACACCCCCATTCTCATCAACGGGGCTGTAGTGGAACAGGTTGAGAGCTTCAAGTTCCTTGGTGTCCACATTACCAACAAACTATCATTGTCCAAACACACCAAGACTGATTGGCTCCTCTGTAGCTCAGCTGGTAGAGCACGGCACTTGTAACGCCAAGGTAGTGGGTTCGATCCCCGGGACCACCCATACACAAAAATGTATGCACGCATGACTGTAAGTCGCTTTGGATAAAAGCGTCTGCTAAATGGCATATTATTATTATTATTATTATTATTAAGACAGTCGTGAAGAGGGCACGACAAAGCCTATTCCCCCTCAGGAGACTGAAAAGATTTGGCATGGGTCCTCAGATCCTCAAAAAATTCTACAGCTGCACCATCGAGAGCATCCTGACTGGTTGCATCACCGCCTGGTATGGCAACTGCTTGGCCTCCGACCGCAAGGCACTACAGAGGGTAGTGCGTACGGCCCAGTACATCACTGGGGCCAAGCTTCCTGCCATCCAGGACCTCTATACCAGGCGGTGTCAGAGGAAAGCCCTCAAAATTGTCAAAGACTCCAGCCACCCTAGTCATAGACTGTTCTCTCTGCTACCGCACGGCAAGCGGTACCGGAGTGCCAAGTCTAGGTCCAAAAGACTTTTCAACAGCTTCTACCCCCAAGCCATAAGACTCCTGAACAGCTAATCATGGCTACCCGGACTATTTGCACTGCCCCCCCACCCCATCCTTTTACGCTGCTGCTACTCTGTTAATGATTTATGCATAGTCACTTTAACTCTGCCCACATGTACATATTACTTCAACTACTTCAACTAGCCGGTGCCCCCGCACATTGACTCTGCACCGGTACCCCCCTGTATATATAGCCTCCCTACTGTTATTTTATTTTACCTCTGCTCTTTTTTTTCTCAACACTTTTTTTGTTGTTGTTTTATTTGTACTTTTTTGTTAAAAATAAATGCACTGTTGGTTAAGGGCTGTAAGTAAGCATTTCACTGTAATGTCTGCACCTGTTGTATTCGGCGCATGTGGCCAATAACATTTGATTTGATTTGATTTGAAGAGTGTGCAAAGCTGTCATCAAGGCAAATGGTGGCTACTTTGAAGAATCTCAAATATAACATATATTTTGATTTGTTTAACACTTTTTTGGTTACTATATGATTCCATATGTGTTATTTAATAGTTTTGATGTCTTCACTATTATTCTACAATGTAGAAAATTGTCCAAATAAAGAAAAACCCTTGAATGAGTAGGTGTGTCCAAACTTTTGACTGGTACTGTATAACTACACCGTATAATAGTTATGTTTTGGGGTTTAGAAATATTTATGAACTTATTTTCTATATATTTTTTTATATAGAACATCAATTCAAACATTCAATTGAGCAACCTTTTTCAAATGAATAGTGAACACAAACAGATGATTGAAAAAGTAAAAATAACAGCAACAACCAACAATCACATCCATAGAATGAAGGTGGAGCAACGGCGGTAAGTAGTGCTCTTCTTCCAATGGCAGAAAGAGAGAGGCAGGTGCAACCATCCCTTGGTTCTGCTGACCCCACCAAGTTCTACTACTATGTAAAACACCTGAAATAAAAAAAAAATCAGATACTAAGCAACAGGACAAGACAGGAAATGAATGAGGGGATATAACTGTTGTGTATTGTCCATCATTACCCATTTATTGACAGATGTGCTCTCACCATGATGATTTCCCCTCTCTCTTCAGGAGCCTGATGGCCCACAGCAGCAGGCAGGCAGGTCTTGGGTATCCAACAGCACCAAGTAGTGTGGCTCAGGGCCAGTGGCATGAGGAGGCGACGGGAAATACATACTGCCCCAGATCAGACAGAGAGTGAGACACAGGGAAGATAGAAATTATACGAGTTTAGATGTATAGACAGATAGACAGAGCATGCTGCTGATCACAATACATACGTACACAAAACGTATGTTATATAGGTCTACATGTACATATCAGCCAAGACAGATCTATTCTTTGGGGTGCTGAAGAAATACTAGACAGTGCATGTATGGGCCACCTCATGTTGGTTGGTATCTCCATGTGGGCAGGGATCCCCAGATGGACAGGGATCTCCCCCAGGTAGGCAGGTATCCCCAGGTGGACAAGGATCCCCAGGGGTAAGTTACTGCACTTCTGATAAACGGAAATGTGTTACTTTGATAACTACGTTAGCTAGCTAGCTATGGAGTAGGTGCCACACTTCAGCAACAACAGATCGCAGCAGCTGTTCCCTTGCTGCCCCAAAGTCAATCAGCCAAATGTATTTTATAAAGCCCGTTTTACATCAGTATCTGTCACAAAGTGCTTTACAGATACCCAGCATAAAAGTATCCTGGAATTGTGTATCAATCTCTTTAAAAAGTAGTCTCATACAGTTGACTTTGGAGGCCCAGCTCTCTGGCTTTACCTTCTTTATTGCATGCAAAAGTGTTTTGCTCTAAACTCGAGTGTGCCACAAGCTTGGTAGCTGCGGGGTAAATGACTGCACTTCTGATAAACGGAAATAGCGTATTTGTTACTTTGATAACTAATTTGAGTAGGCCTACCCGTGCACGTGCTTTGATAGCAAATGGCTAGCTAGCTAACAAGCGCGACCTTGTTACATTTCCCCATAAATATAGAGGTAAAACAATAAAAGTTTATAGTCCGTTAGTGGGACCCGACCCACTAGCTAGCTAGTTTCGTGTAAATGCTGCTGGGTATCTATTTCGTATGTTTACCTACTTCCTTACATATCCGGACTGGAGCAGAAAGCTAGCTAGCTGCCCAATTTAGCTTGGCCTGCCGCCTGCATTGCTTCATTGGTTTGTGGAAACAGGTTAAAAAAAAATAGGGTTGAAAAGTAGATGTTCTTTCTTGCATTCTGATTTAGCTAGCTAACTGTCATACCTTGGAGGGCAAATGTTCATACGAAATCCATCACATTTCCTTTTTGGGGGATGGGCATATTTCCTGCAAGTTGTTCCATGTATAACGTTAGCCCTATACCTAGCTCTACGTTTTCATTTGAATTAAACCAATGGACTCACCTTCACCTTGACTGGGACTAGGATCTTCTAGGCCGGGACTACATGGGCTGGATTGTGTTTACATTTCTAGAGGCTGTTTGAGTGATGTTCTGTTGGACTGTACAGTGTAGTCACAGATAGAAGGGTTATTTACCAGTAGCTTTTGTGTAGTGAAACTAGGTCCAGTGCTGAGCAGACTGCAGCCACACAGGAGGGCCTTAGGAGAGGAGGCAGAAGGAGCTGATATTGCTGCTGAGTCAAACACTGTCTGTCTGTCAGACCTCCTCTGTGCGAAGAGGCCCCATCACCACCTGACCCTCTCCTCCTGCTCCCATGTATCCTTCTTGCCAGACAAAGTAAAGAAGCTCCACAGACTGTGATGATGGATCACATCAAAAGGATCATGCATTTAGGCCTATTTGTCAGGAGGAAATAGCCTACTTAATTCAATGGTTGACTAGTTGGTACCCTTTTAGTAAGTGTACAATAATCCAATATGGCTCAGCAAGTACCTACCTACTGATATCAGCCTATTTACAAACAAAGGTATCATATTTTAGCGAGCTGTGTGTGTCCCTTTAGTTGGACATAATTTGCCACACATTTTGAGTAATTTAGCACAGCAGGATCACAGTTTAGTCATACTAGGCCTAGGCCTAATTCTGTGTGATTAGATCGCTATAGGCTAACGAAAGCAGTTTGAAATGCTGTTATGTGGGCAAACGTTGACAGCATTAGTCAGGCTTACATTTTACATTTTAGTCATTTAGCAGACACTCTTATTCGGAGTGACTTACAGTTAGTGCGTTCATCTTAAGATAGCTAGAGGAGACAACCTTTATCACACTCGTAGTACCATGCCAGTGTCAGTGTAATGCCTCTATTTGTAGGTTAATGAGGTGGGATTAGTGTAAACAGCTGAAGAGCTAAGTCAGCATTCTGGCACAGTGGCTTGGGCTGTGTTGGATGGGTGCTAAACAGCCATCCAAAATCTGGTTGGGGTTTTACTCTGTGCTTTGCTGTTGGCCAACACCTCATTCTCTCAACCCAGTGTTCGCAGGTAGCCTAGCGATTAGATACGTTTGTTAAGCACAGAGCAGACAACTTTGTTGAAAAATGCCCCTTGACAGAAACCCATTTTTTTGCATGCCTAGTTCAATAACCTCAGTATGATATAGTTGATATGTTTTGTAAAAACTCCAATTTGTGGAATTACTCAATTATCATCCCGCCTCAGAACTCATGGTCAGAGATAGGCGTTCCATGGTCCGCTGCTTTTCCCATTGTTTATTGAGTCCTGTGTATTACCCCGGAATTCAACATTCTAGTTCCTGTATTTAGAGCTTGCACAGAAAACACATTGTTGCCATGCCTTGAGTAGGTTTTAGTGTGTAGTGGATTCTCATGGCCATGTTACAAAGCTCTTATTCACTCACTTGTTTTGGTGTATAGGGCTATTTGTATTTGTGTGTGTGTGTGTGTGTGTGTGTGTGTGTGTTATTACATTTTCATGAACACGTAGACATTCTGTAGCAGCAAAAGGTGTCTGACCATGTATTTAGTGAGGAAATTGTGAATTTGTCCAGTCCTTGCCACACACACCTGCTCAAAATAGGGAGTGCTGGACTAGAAACTGAGGAACATGGTCTGACAAACCCTGAACAAAAGGCTTATCAGAGCAATCTACTATCTACTTTCATTTTCTTTGTGTGTGACAAAAGAAAAATGTCCTCCATGAAAGAAAAAAGTGAGGCTTTATTAAGAGATCCATCTGTGTTGGGTTGAGTCACTATAATCATCAGTGTTTTAAATATTTTATACCATATGTGCTTGTAAACTGAGGGATTGCAGCGTTGCCATGACAACAGATACACGGTGGCGCTCCCTGCTCTTTGGTAAATGCTCCACAGAGCACAGAGGCAGCTGAGTGCTGTAAGTGCTCCCTATAGGGAACTGTAGGGCCATATCTTATGTATTTGCTGTCTCAAAAAAAGAAATGTCAGTAGTTCTCTAAATTGTGAAATATTATAGAGGCATTTCTCATCTCCTTAAGCATTAAAGCCAAACCAATCCTTTTGTCCCTGTGCCTCAGGCAATAAATCCCAGGACAGCGGCATCGTAGAGATGGAGGAGCTTCCTGTCCCTCAGAACATCAAGATCAGCAACATCACATGTGACTCCTTCAAGATTTGCTGGGACATGGAGCCCCGGGTCAAGGAGCGCATCACTCACTACTTCATCGACCTCAACAAGAAAGAGAACAAGAACTCCAACAAGTTCAAACACAAGGTAACCTATTACCACACACACAACAACAACTAGGCTATTTCAAAGGAATAACTCACAGTTTATAATACAATCAATCAAATGTATTTTAGAAAGCCCCTTTCACATCAGCAGTTCTTTAGATACCCAGCCTAAACCCCCAAAGAGCTCCTCCATCTCTCCCTAGAGCAGGAAGTTGTCTATAAAATGATTTCTACATGATGAGGCAAGTTCTTTAGTTAGCGCTATAACACCAACCAGTATGTACCCACATCATAACCTTTATACACCAAACAAGTAGTGTAACAGGCGTAATAAGTATGTAAACAAAGAGTATCTGAAATAATACAACACCATTTCTTTGGGTGAACTAACACTCGGACTTGACTTTTTCCCGCCCTTACTAGCTCTGACTTTGCTGATAGCTACTTTAATGAGGAAAAATGTACTTACTATGACTGTGGTTGTCCCACCTCGCTATCTTAGGATGAATGCACTAACTAAGTCGCTCTGGATAAGAGCATCTGCTAAATTACTAAAATCTAAATGTAAACAAAGGATAGATAACCTTTTACCAGAGTTCAGAAGTAGAACTAACACTCCCACACACTCTCTAACACCAGGGAACCTTTTGTATTCTATTAGATTTAGCTCTGAGCATTAACGATATCACACAGCGCTAGCAGAGACTAATTGCACAAATATGGCTGCTGTTTCAGCCTTTAATCTAATGGATCTAATGTAAGATTTTGCAGATCTATTTCATCAGTCTCCCAGCTCCCATTCACATTCTGGGTGTAGTGAACATAAAAGCCCTCCCAAAGGAAGTGTTTTTCTTCCCATTCTCTGTGTGAATATAGATCGAATGCATTTACTTTCATTACAGCACGCAGGGATGATGTTGTGGATTAATGTACTGCTGTTGTCGCTATACAGGGCTGGTGTAATATTGCAGGGTGGGCCCAATCTATGTCCTGCTAATGCATAGATATAGGAAGTATAGTACTAGGCTATACTGTGGAGATGGGGGAAGGGGAACGCCACAGGAGTCTATACATGTCGTTCATGCAGCTTAAAGGTCCAATTCAGCTGTTTCTTCTCTCAATATCAAATCATTTCTGGGAAACAATGAAGTACCTTACTGTGATTGTTTTCAATTAAAATGGTCAAAAATAAACAAAAATAGCTTCTTAGCAAAGAGCAATTTCTCAAGCAAGAATTTTGCTAGTACATTTTTACATTTTAGTCATTTAGCAGACGCTCTTATCCAGAGTGACTTACAGATAGTGAGTGCATACATTTTCAAACTGGCCCCCCGTGGGAAACGAACCCACAACCCTGGCGTTGTAAGCGCCATGCTCTACCAACCGAGCTACACGGGGGGACACTAGTACTGTCTGGGAGTGGTCTGACTTGGGAGGGGAAAACTGAAAACTAGCTGTTATTGGCCGAGAGGTTTGGGACTCTCTAATTGGTATATTAACTAATTTACCGCCTGGTGATGTCACCAGGCAGACCAAAACTCTATCCCACCAAAACAGGCTGAAATTTCAGGTGGTCTTTTCAAACAGCTCTTACACTAAAAGGGCATTATCATAATTTTTTCAATTTCACAGTATTATTCCAACCGCGTAGGGAGGAAATATATATATAAAACACAGGAAAATCAAGTTTTTGACTGCACTGGGCCGTTAACACTAAGCAGTGTATTAATGCTGATTTTGTGTTTTGGTGTGTGCGTGGCATTAAAATATACTGTATCAATGAGGAGGCCACTGCTGATATGTTGCTTGTGCAGCTGAACAGTGAATAATGTGTTGATTCAGAGTTTGTGTTTTGTATGTAGAGTTGTAAACTTTTTGTATGTTGAGTTTAATCTCTCTCTGCCTGTGTCCCTGTCCAGGATGTCCCCACTAAGCTGGTGGCGAAGGCAGTGCCTCTGCCCATGACGGTGAGGGGTCACTGGTTCCTCAGCCCGCGTACAGAGTACACCGTGGCTGTCCAGACTGCCTCCAAACAGAGTGACGGAGACTACGCCGTGTCAGAGTGGAGCGAGATCATCGAGTTCACCACCGCTGGTAAGGCAGGGGGCAGAAGAGGGACAGGGATACAAAGCTTTTAGCAACAAAAAAAATGTTAGGCCTATCCCTAAAACATTCTATCTTTATTTGATGTAGGCCTACGTTATGTATTCTCTCATATATGGCTAAGGGCTAATCCTAACCCCTGTTTCCAGATTATTCCACAGTGCATCTAACCCAGCTGCTGGAGAAGGCTGAGGTCATTGCAGGCAGGATGCTGCGCTTCTCTGTGTTCTACAGGAACCAGAACAAAGAGTACTTTGACCAGGCCAGGTACGTACGAACGTCTGCACAACTGCCCTAACAGCCAGCACAAGTTTTATTCTGACGTTATGATACTGTATGTAAAAAAATGTATAATACAGCAAAATCACGTAATACATGACCCTTTGCTGTACCTCCTTCCCTTGTTACTGAAATTGTCATATGCTTTTCTCAAAGCTCAAAGGCAGTGGTCCAGATGTTATGGTTTTATGAATTTTTGTATATACTCAGATATTATAGGCTGTGCATGTGTAGGTCTAGTTCTGTATTTGGGGAGTTAGTCTAAGCTCAACAGAAAGGTATTATTGCAAAAAACGGTCTCCAAATCCATTAAAAAACTCTGCTTACATTGCGTCATACAAAAAATAAAGTACCTGGGTTAGCAGATTTATATTTGGGTAAAACAGCAGTTCCGGATATTTGTTTACTTATAGGATTTGCTGCATTCTGAACTAGAAGAGTAACATGGTCAGGAAACCTCTGAATTACTATTTTATAAAACAGCAGCTTGCACAAGCTAAGTATAATTTTTTTGGTTCCCATGTGCGCATATGTTGCTGGAACAAATGACCTCCCCAATGACTGCATGCGTTGGACCAAAGTCTTAAAACGTAGCAGCTTTAATTGCTGGAATACATGAAGAAAAAGAGCTGTGCCTGGAACAGCAAAGCCTTTTAAAGTATATTCTGATGAAAGAGGAAGCTGAGTGTGTAGAAAGCACCTGACTGGAAAGCAAGATTGAGAGAGACAGAGAGGAGAGAAGTATTTTTAATTGTTTGCTGATGTGTTAAGCGATTATGTATTTTTTTCTTCTTCGGAGATAGGAGCACTTTCTGTTCTCTAGTTTTATCTTCTCTAGTTTTCATTTCTACGAAATGGCTTAATCTCTCGGAGAATACACCCAGTGACAGTAAAATGAGGCCTTTGCTATGATGACCTGGATGGGACCTTAATAATTAGATAGTTACCATGACAAAGAGACAATTATGGTTATAATGACAACATTTAAAGTGTTACCAATGTAATTACGCCAATAATTGAAGCCATTGGAGCTCAGATTTGCATCATAGGAAATCTGACTGCCAATTTAAACCTCAGAAGGTGCTTTCAAGTTTCTGCTATTCATTTGAGATCTTTCCGAATACAATCCATGTCTGTCTGTTTTTTGTTGTTGTCTGAGTTCTGTCTAGGGGGCAAAGAAACGTCTGTTTGCCAGTAAGAGAACTGAGGAGCAATTCGTTTTTATACTAGATGAGTCTTTTTACTCATTGTTTTTCTGAAATGCAGCCTTTCTGAACACGTTGTTTGCATTGTCAAGAGACACAGACAAGCTTTCAATAGGATCCAGCTGCTACCCAAATCCCTGGTTGTATTGATGATACATTCATTGTAATAACTTATAGTATAGTGATTACTCAGATAGTTGTCCATGTCTCCTCTCCAGGGAGGTGCATGGGAACCGCATGCTGCCAGCAGTGAAGGACAACAGTGGAAGCCACGGCTCACCTATCAGCGGGAAGCTGGAGGGCCTCTACTTCAGCTGCAACACAGAGTTCAACACAGGCAAGCCCCCCCAGGACTCCCCCTACGGCCGCACACGCTTCGAGATCCAGGCTGAGACCCTGTTCAACCCCAAGACTAACCTCTACTTCGGGGACTTCTACTGCATGTACACGGCCTACCACTACGTCATCCTAGTACTGGCTCCACAGGGCTCGCACGGCGATGACTTCTGTAAGGCAAGGCTTCAAGCGCTCGACATCACCAACAACCACTTCCTGACTTGCACGGTGGACGAGGAGGCAGGCGACGGGGCGCTGGTGTTCCGGCATGCCCAGGATGTGATCCTGGAGGTGATCTACACAGAGCCCGTGGACCTGACGCTTGGCACAGTGGCAGAGATCAGCGGGCACCAGCTCATGAGCCTGTCTACCGTCAACGCCAAGAAGGACCCCAGCTGCAAGACCTGCAACATCAGCGTGGGACGCTAGTGGGAGTCTGGACTGGACTGCACCTGTGCTACACAGACGTACACACACGCAACCCCAACCTTTACACACCTCTATATCCACAAAGGACCACCCTCCCAAAAGAAGAACATTGCAGGAGAGGGACCCAGACTGTGAAAGAAATGTAACAACAGGGTAGGGTGCTAGAACTCCCATTCCATTAGCACACACACACACACAATCCATTCTCCTTTTCAACCTCATAGGAACCATCCTCCCAAAAGTGTGGCATTCTATTCATCCCTCCCGCCTTTCCCATCAGAAGAGAAACCATGCAAAATAGGGAGGCTCCCCAACTGAAAGATCTACAGCTTAAGTGTGGGACCCTAACAACCCTTGGTCAGCATCATCCAAACCCGCACTACACGCCAACACTGACTGATCCCTTTAAATGTTCTAACCAAACATTGTTTCCGTGCATGTATTCACACAGCTTTTCTCATTGATTTTCTCTCCTGTTGTTTTTCAAACGTCTCCTTCTCCCTTTGACCTCTTCTAATTTTCTGTTGTTCACATCAGTCCAGGTAGACAGAAGGTTGTGTTCCTGTTTTTCCGTCTCTCCTGGAAGGCGTTAGTTTGGTTTCAGATCCGACAGATCTAAGTTACTCCCTCCCTCTATCGGCAGAGACTGGTACTAATTTAGGGCTGCAGTGTCATCATCTTTATGCCCAAGGTAACACAAAAGGACAACTTGCTGTAGAATAACAATACTAATGCAGCCACTAAAAAGCATATTAAGTCGGAGATCAAGTTGAACTACTTGGTAACCATTAAGAGCATGATGCAGTATGTGCAGCATGACTTTGAAAACTGAGTCTAACTGTCAGTTCCTCTACCATAGCTACCTTTCTGCAAAGTCAAGTAAATGTGAAAAAATATTTATTTTTGACTGATATATACACATATATAAACCAGAAGTGCACAATGTCAAGAGCTCTGATCCTATTAAATAATGGCATTTTTGGATGAAAAACACAAAAAGGAGAACACAGATTTGACTGCAGGAGTAACTTGCACAATGCCAACATTCACACTTTTTTTTTTTCAAGGTAATGTATAACTTGAATTGCCACAATTCATCATATCAACTATGAACTATTACATATCATAGTACAATGTGGGACTAAAAACTGATTGACATGCACAAACATTCTACAGGATTGTCAGATTGTGTATTTGGATGACATATCCTCCTTGCCAAGATTGCACTTTTCAAAGCGCAGCATTTTAACGTAGTAGACCATGTAGGTACCTGTTATACCGACATTAGTTTGGCGAGAACAAAATGCAAGTAACAATAAAGTGCCATAAAATAGCTTAGAAATTGATAACATTTATCTAACATCAACTGTGATTTGTTAGTTCTCTTTTTTCCTTAAAATGAAAGTGTTACACTCGCTACATCAGTTGCATAAAATATTATAATTACATCAGTTGCATAAAATAATTATAATTTGTCATGAATAACAAAGGACTTGTTAAGGGACTAAAAATAGCTGGATGTTGCCCATCAACTCTCGGATCATCTTGCCATCACTCTTAACCAAAGTGAGAGTCAGTCAACATCAAAGTCATTTAAAGTGCATCACCATGTAAGCACCGGTATCTCACTTTGAAATGTGTTCAGAAAAAAATGTATCCTATAAGTGAGCCAAAAAAAAAACTGTTTCAAAATAAAAGTCCCACTGTGAAGGAGGCTCAGACAGTCTTTGGAGTATCCCGTTTACTGAGCAGGACTTCCAGCAAGCGGAGTTTAGCTTTTAGGTTCTTGTACTCGCAGTACTCCTCTGCCATGGGCCCGCGGTCCTCTTTCTGGGCAGCCCTTTAATGACGAGGAAGAGAAAAATACTAACTTAACATTTCAGACAAGCTGCAGCTTCCTTTACTGGTATAGTCCCTGTGTTGCCTTATTCAGATAACTTTGTACAGTGAGTATTGTATTCAGAACATTTTATTTTACTTTCAAAAACCGCTACATGTACAAAATATGTGTATAGTTCAGAGCAGTTGTCTCTATCTCTCTGTCTCTCTCCCAAGTACTTATTTGTGTCGTGTTAAAGTCAGTAAATGTGCATCACGCTGTTGTGTCATTCTGCTGAATTCTTTTGGTGGATGTTTTATTTTATTTTTCACAAGGCATTGTTGAACTATGAATACCAAATGTTCCAGTTTATTAAAGGAAAAGCAAACCGTGAAGTGTAACGAGTCTTACCTGCCGGTCTGTGTGTAGAAGTGGTCCTCAAAGTCTCGGAGTACTGAACGGAGTCTCTTCTTCTCAGCTCGCGTCACCCTCAGCTGCTCCAGTAACTCTGACCTACAGTACAGTAGGAGGGGTCAGGAAGAGGACTGAATACATACAGCAAGGCCTCAACACTTCACTTGCCCAATCCCAAATCAACCCCTATGCACTAGCAAGAGAAGTTAAACCGGGGCGGGCATACCTTGATGCCTCGTGCAGTGTTGCCGTGGTGACGCTGGGTGGCTGTAGACCTTTGAGCTCCTCCAGAGGTGACACGAGAGGCATGTTGGTCACCTCATTTTGCGGCAGACGCAGTGACTCATCTGAAGACACACAGCGCAGCGCTGTATGAGGTAGCCAGGGGCTGTCCTTCACACACTCTTCATCAGAACCCTCCTCTTCCTCCTGTAGGGAAACAGAGCACAGAGGCTGAGAGACTGTGTGTGTGTGTGTGTGTGTGTGTGTGTGTGTGTGTATGTGTGTGTGTGTGAGAGAGAGAGAGACTCACTATGGTGGTGATGACAGGGATGGTGGTGGGGGGACACAGGAGCTGCTGTTTGACCTGGCGGTAGCGATCATAGAAAGACTTCATCAGAGTCTTCTCCTGTCTGGTGCTCTGAAAACACACACATACGCGATAAAAAACAACAACAATCAAAACAATATGCAATTGTCATTGAGAGGCTACACAAAATAGGACATTTACAAGGAACACTGGGCAGTCTTACCGGTCGCCCATACAGGCTCTCAAAGTAGAGTAGACACTTCTGCAGGGTGACCTTCTCCACAGCCATCTGAGCCGGAGTCATCTCCTGCAGGAACACACCAGTGGTAATACAGTCAGACACCAGGCCAGAACCAAACAGTAATACACCACACCAGAGTTACAATGACAGAATAACACCCTCAGCTAATCAAGAGTAGCCTAATCTTGGTAAGAGAATAGGTCCTTTCATAGCCTATATGTACATTTCCATCGCATTACCTGGTAATTCACTATGTGGCGTTTTACCTTGATGTTATCTGGCAGTCCCTCCTCCTCTCGTTTCTCCATCAGTCTCTTGATCAGACTATCGACAGTCTCCTCAAGTGAGGGTTTGTTGTTACTGTTGTGGTAGTGCTCCATCGCCCCCTGGGGGTCACTGGTGGACCTGCATGGCCCTGTGTTCCCTCCTCTCTGCTGCTCTCTGAGCCCCTCTGCACACTGTTTCAGCTTCAGCTCTACACAGACACAGAGGTTCCATTTGATAATATAGAACACCCATACAAATATCAATCTAGATTCAGAATACATGTCCCTCCTCCACAAAGCAACAACATCAAAATGGCATAAATAACAAACAAACAACATTATTTATACAGCCACCAGATGGTGTTACATTCTTTCCCTTCAGCGGCTACTCACACGGTTTTCTAAATGCATCTGATTGCACCTTGTCAAGGACTCACCTTTGAGCTGCTTTCGAGACTTGGTGAGGTCCCGCATCAGCCTAGACACCTCAGGATGGGCAGTCCTATCATTGTGTGCTGGCTGTCACAGAAAAACAACACACACCACATGAATATATTACACATAGAAAAAAGTATGTTCATCATACTGTATCTGGCAAACTATATCTTATCGTTATTATCAGTGTATAAACACCAGGTGGAGCCACACTAAATGAATGTGCAATACTGGAAGAAGAAGTACAGGCCTGGAAAAAATAAGTGTAATGGTTGAAAACATCCAGTAGGTGAAGTCTTGTCCTTGAATCGGATTACAGTTTTTCTCAATCGTGTACAAGCAATTTTTGGATCTGTGTTGAAACGTATCTATAGCAGAACAGCAATAATCAAATGCTTAAATACATTTACAGAACTTCTGATCATGTTCTTGCCTTAGTAACTGATTTGTATATCTTAGACCACCTTTTGCAAAACATTCAATACAAATGTCATCAGTAGGAGAAAAAAAGCACTGTTAAGTGTTCTGTTCACAGAATATAACACATTGTTTTCATCAGAAGATACATTTGTGTAATTGTGTTCACTATTTCTGCAAACAATGTGCTTATTTTGCACTACATTTTTATCAGTAATAATATTTGATTTGATCTGTATGAAATTTCTTGGTGAAATATGCATAAAAGGAGAGCAATTGTCCATAATTTTGCACATTTACAGCTTGACGTTTTGAAAATCGACAACATTGTTCCAAAAAATGCTTGTACGCGATTTAGAAAAACTAGAATTCAGTTTCCAGACCAACAACTTTTTCCTAAGGCTGTGTGCAGCTGGTATTGGGGCTGAGTTGGCGCTTTAGAAAAGGAAACTGAAGTCAAGTCTGGTTCTCACCCCCAGACAGCTGAGAGACAGACAGACAGAAAGAGAGAGTGGTTTGAACCAGTCTAAACTGGCCTGGAATAGAGGGAGAGGAGATATGACTGTCTGTGGCTTTGATTCTTTGACTCAGCAGGAGGAAATCAATTCCTTTGTCTTTATGAGACAGTCTGTACTAAAACCCTCATCAGTCAAACCATGGATTCATTCAGAAACTAAAAGGTTGGGCTCTGGGCTATAATGGGGTTGTAAATCATGTTTCATGGTTTTACTGTCTCACCCTGTACTGTCTCTCTTGCTCAAAGTGCTCCTCGAAGCGTCTGATCCTCTTCCTCAGGTTCTGGATGTGTCTGTTGAGCATCGTGACCGATGGGGCCTTGTTAGCGCCCTCTGCTGGTTCAGTCCTCACTGTGTAGTGAGCCCTGGGGAGGGAGGGAGAGCTAGAACGGTAAGTTCCCATGATTATTTACATTTACATTTTTTACATTTTTATATCCATTACATATTGTACAGACACGTCCAGCACCACCACACACACTAACGCAAAAACCAAACACAAACACACAACACTTGGTCACAGTCTCATACATCCTGATGTGTTGTGAGCAGGGTGGGGAGGGGGCTGTTTCAGGGTCCGTGTTAAAGCGGTGGCCCTGGCTGAGGTTGTGGCTGCGGGGGGATGGTACGGGACAGTCACCCGCCGCGAGGCGCTGGAGGAGAGGACTGGGACCAGGGGTCATCAGACACTCACTGCTACTGCCCTCAGAGAGAGACACGGAGGGTCTCTGGACCGGACTGGCTTCTGACAGAGAGGGAGGAGGGAGAGAGACAACAGGGGTCAAAGTACAGAAATGAAATGAAGACTTAACAGGTTTGAAATTATAAAAAAGCTAGCCGTGTAATTGTGCACCTGTCCTACTAGTCAAAAACAACTGACTTCACTTCAGTCCTTCACTTTGGTCCTTCGTAGCTCAGTTGATAGAGCATGGTGTTTATAACACAAGGGTAGTGGGTTCGATTCCTAGGAACACCCATACATAAAATGTATGCACGCATGACTCACTGTAAGTCGCTTTGGATAAAAGTGTCTGCTAAATGGCATATATTATATTATACACTGAGTGTACAAAACATTAGGAATGCTTGCTCTTTCCATGACATAGACTGTGAATCCAGGTGAAAGCTATTATCCCTTATTGATGTCACTTGTTAAATCCACTCCAATCAGTGTAGATGAAGGGGAGGAGACAGGTTAAAGAAGGATTTTTAAGCCTTAAGACATTTGAGACATGGATTATGTATGTGTGCCATTCAGAGGGTGAATGGGCAAGACAAAATATTTAAGTGCCTTTGAACGGGGTATGGTAGCAGGTGCCAAGAACTGCAACGCTGCTGGGTTTTTCACGCTCAACACTTTCCCATGTGTATTAACAATGGTCCACCACCCAAAGAACATCCAGCCAACTTGACACAACTGTGGGAAGCATTGTAGTCAACAGGGTCCAGCATTCCTGTGGAACGCTTTCGACACCTTGGCAACTCAATATTAGGAACGTGTTCTTAATGTTTTGTACACTCAGTACTTCATATCCAGAACATAGTCTAAATATATCAGCCCGTATACACACAATGTCCCGTATACATAAAGAGTCTCTGAGTAAAAGTGCTGTTCTAGGGTCAGCCCCCCCCCCCCCTTATTCATTATGATAAAAACATTGTTTTATCGTAGACGAGCACTCCTTCACGCTTCGTGAATATGGGCCAATGCTCCTACTGTATCTATAGCATCCTAGTGCATCGTGACTCGACTAGCAAGCATGAGACACACCCACCCAAAGCGAATACTGAGAGAGCTTATATCATCCATTAGGCTGATACTAACCATAAGACTAATGAAGACAGATGAAGAGAGGCGATTGATTCACTTAAACAAGCACTATATATCATAGTGTACAAGATATCACACAGTACAAGAATAACAAATATACTCACAAGGAGACGAGGGTTGATAAAGAGATCAAAGAAAATTAGGGAGAGGGAAGGTGCTGTTCTCCTACCTGTCAGTGAGGCGCTGATGATGTCCTGTTCCTGTTTTGGGAGGGAGTGGGGAGTTGGGGTTAGGCTCTGGTAGTCTTTGGTACAAGGGGGGTATTCCAGGTCCTCCTGGGGGGTTCCGGGGGGCGAAGGGCACAGCTCAGCCTCCAGAGCTTGCTGCTTGAGGGTCGGGCTCTGGAAACAGAAGCAGAACATGTCTTCAGAATGAAGGGTCTGGGGGAGGGTGCTGACTCCCTGTCTGGGGTGGAGAGGTTGGAGAAGGTAGTTGGCGAAAGCCTGATGCTGGCCCTGGGCTTGTCCTGAGGGGAAGCGATCCTGTGTTGTGTCCGTGTGCCCCACACCTCAGTTATGGGGGCGTAAGACGTGACGTTAGCGGTCACGTAATGGGGCTCGTCTCAGTTCTGCTCTCTCCCAGGTTTCCTCAGACCTGGATCCATATGTGATCTCAGTCGTTAGATCCCTGTGTGTGTGACAGCGTTCTCTGGTTCCTCAGAACGGTGAGATCCCTTCGGGCGTAGTATCACTGTGTGTTCTTCTTATTCCCTGATTCAGTAGAATCCATATATATGTTTTCCCTGTTTTTTCAGTCTGTCTGCTTTCCTGCACTCCTCCACATGGATTATTCATAGCGCCAGGGAAACGTCGGGAAAACCATGAGTGTGGGAATATGATGTGGGGGTGCGTCTCCTTGGTAACATTGTGAGGCTGAGCATTCTAATTGGAGAGCAGGGAGGCTGACGTTGTTAGCTCAGTGTGAGCAGCAGTGGTGAGTCGACATGGGTTGTTCTGTCAGCAGCAGTACTAGGGTAAAATGGCTTTTTACGCATAAATATGGGCTAGGGTGAGGGATAGAGGGAAAAGGGGGGTTCATGATTTGGTGATGTTCTAGACCCTCCCTCTCGCTGTGTGCGTCAGAGAGGAGAAAGAGGAGAGGGAGGGGGCTGTTACTCAAGCACACACACACGCTAACACACACACTAACACACACGCTAACACACATGCTAACACACACTAACCTGTATGGACACACACACTAGCCAATAGCCAATACAAAAGTATTCCACTTCAGAAAATATATACTGTATACTAGAAATAAAAAAGACCCATATCTATAATTAAATAATCTAATATGAGAACGGAAGTGAACAATTATATTCTGAGCCGTTCAAAAATACCCACACATCAACATGTTTTTGTTGTTGTATTTGACCGATATGCATGTCAGTCTTCTCATCATGAATTATAAGATGTAGCTTGATCTCCTGTCTCATGTCATAAATTAAATACTATGTTGACTTTCAGAGGATATAGTTACCTTTTCAGAGTCAGACAGGTTTATTCCATCGGCCATCTGTAATCGGGTCATGCTGAAAATTTAACATTTTAAATTGAAAGAAATCAACTGCAAAGTTATCACAGTAAATAAATAAAAATGTTATATGATTGCATTTGTTACAGGTCAGAATGGGCATATTAATATAATTTTTATTGGGATAACATAATATCTGACTATCATAATATCTGACTAACATAAGTGGTTTTGACGAAGGATGCGTTTACACAGGCAACCAATTTTTATATTATTTTCACTAATTAGTCTTTTGACCAATCAGATCAGTTTTGATAAAGATCTGATGTGAAAAGATTTGATGTGATTGGTCAAAAGAACAATTAGTGGAAAAAATATCAGAATTGGGATGCCTTTGTAAATGCAGGCTAAGAGCCCTGGGTTATAAAAAATATAATGCTTTTCAATTAATGGTGAAGGCTACAATTATCATAAGTTAAATCAATGAAGTACAGTGGGGGAAAAAAGTATTTAGTCAGCCACCAATTGTGCAAGTTCTCCCACTTAAAAAGATGAGAGAGGCCTGTAATTTTCATCATAGGTACACGTCAACTATGACAGACAAAATGAGGGATGATGTTGGTTGATGAGGTAGGATGAGTTTTTACTCACCAAAGTAACAGCGTAGTGTGGTCAAAGACTTAGTAACTTAGTTGTAGTCACGGTGTGGTTACCTACAGTACCAGTCAAAAGTTTGGACACATCTACTCATTCAAGGGTTTTTCTTTATTTGTACTATTTTCTACATTGTAGAATAATAGTGAAGACATCAAAACTCTGAAATAACACATACAGTGGGGGAAAAAAAGTATTTAGTCAGCCACCAATTGTGCAAGTTCTCCCACTTAAAAAGATGAGAGAGGCCTGTAATTTTCATCATAGGTACACGTCAACTATGACAGACAAAATGAGGGAAAAAATCCAGAAAATCACATTGTAGGATTTTTAATGAATTTATTTGCAAATTATGGTGGAAAATAAGTATTTGGTCAATAACAAAAGTTTCTCAATACTTTGTTATATACCCTTTGTTGGCAATGACACAGGTCAAACGTTTTCTGTAAGTCTTCACAAGGTTTTCACACACTGTTGCTGGTATTTTGGCCCATTCCTCCATGCAGATCTCCTCTAGAGCAGTGATGTTTTGGGGCTGTCGCTGGGCAACACGGACTTTCAACTCCCTCCAAAGATGTTCTATGGGGTTGAGATCTGGAGACTGGCTAGGCCACTCCAGGACCTTGAAATGCTTCTTACGAAGCCACTCCTTCGTTGCCCGGGCGGTGTGTTTGGGATCATTGTCATGCTGAAAGACCCAGCCACGTTTCATCTTCAATGCCCTTGCTGATGGAAGGAGGTTTTCACTTAAAATCTCACGATACATGGCCCCATTCATTCTTTCCTTTACACGGATCAGTCGTCCTGGTCCCTTTGCAGAAAAACAGCCCCAAAGCATGATGTTTCCACCCCCATGCTTCACAGTAGGTATGGTGTTCTTTGGATGCAACTCAGCATTCTTTGTCCTCCAAACACGACGAGTTGAGTTTTTACCAAAACGTTATATTTTGGTTTCATCTGACCATATGACATTCTCCCAATCCTCTTCTGGATCATCCAAATGCACTCTAGCAAACTTCAGACGGGCCTGGACATGTACTGGCTTAAGCAGGGGGACACATCTGGCACTGCAGGATTTGAGTCCCTGGCGGCGTAGTGTGTTACTGATGGTAGGCTTTGTTACTTTGGTCCCAGCTCTCTGCAGGTCATTCACTAGGTCCCCCCGTGTGGTTCTGGGATTTTTGCTCACCGTTCTTGTGATCTCGGTCCTCTGTAGCTCAGCTGGTAGAGCACGGCGCTTGTAACGCCAAGGTAGTGGGTTCGATCCCCGGGACCACCCATACACAAAAAATGTATGCACGCATGACTGTAAGTCGCTTTGGATAAAAGCGTCTGCTAAATGGCATATTATTATTATCATTTTGACCCCACGGGGTGAGATCCTGCGTGGAGCCCCAGATCGAGGGAGATTATCAGTGGTCTTGTATGTCTTCCATTTCCTAATAATTGCTCCCACAGTTGATTTCTTCAAACCAAGCTGCTTACCTGTTGCAGATTCAGTCTTCCCAGCCTGGTGCAGGTCTACAATTTTGTTTCTGGTGTCCTTTGACAGCTCTTTGGTCTTGGCCATAGTGGAGTTTGGAGTGTGACTGTTTGAGGTTGTGGACAGGTGTCTTTTATACTGATAACAAGTTCAAACATGTGCCATTAATACAGGTAACGAGTGGAGGACAGAGGAGCCTCTTAAAGAAGAAGTTACAGGTCTGTGAGAGCCAGAAATCTTGCTTGTTTGTAGGTGACCAAATACTTATTTTCCACCATAATTTGCAAATAAATTCATAAAAAATCCTACAATGTGATTTTCTGGATTTTTTTTCCTCAATTTGTATGTCATAGTTGACGTGTACCTATGATGAAAATTACAGGCCTCTCTCATCTTTTTAAGTGGGAGAACTTGCACAATTGGTGGCTGAAAAGATTTGGCATGGGTCCTCAGATCCTCAAAAAATTATACACCATCGAGAGCATCCTGACTGGTTGCATCACCGCCTGGTATGGCAACTGCTTGGCCTCCGACCGCAAGGCACTACAGAGGGTAGTGCGTACGGCCCAGTACATCACTGGGGCCAAGCTTCCTGCCATCCAGGACCTCTATACCAGGCGGTGTCAGAGGAAGGCCCTCAAAATTGTCAAAGACTCCAGCCACCCTAGTCATAGACTGTTCTCTCTGCTACCGCACGGCAAGCGGTACCGGAGTGCCAAGTCTAGGTCCAAAAGACTTATCAACAGCTTCTACCCCCAAGCCATAAGACTCCTGAACAGCTAATCATGGCTACCCGGACTATTTGCACTGCCCCCCCACCCCATCCTTTTTACGCTGCTGCTACTCTGTTAATTATTTATGCATAGTCACTTTAACTCTACCCACATGTACATATTACTTCAACTACCTCAACTAGCCGGTGCCCCCGCACATTGACTCTGCACCGGTACCCCCCTGTATATATAGCCTCCCTACTGTTATTTTATTTTACTTCTGCTCTTTTTTTTCTCAACACTTTTTTTGTTGTTGTTTTTTTTTTATGTGAAAAATAAATGCACTGTTGGTTAAGGGCTGTAAGTAAGCATTTCACTGTAATGTCTGCACCTGTTGTATTCGGCGCATGTGACCAATAAGATTTGATTTGATTTGATTTGACTAAATACTTTTTTCCCCCACTGTATTTAGTTCCATACAATAACAATGAGTTACATCAATGAAGCATTTAGCTGCATTTAGCAACAGTACATTACAGGCAGTTCTGTGCCACCCTGCTAGAGTACTGGGTAAGTGTGTGTTCCACGTGACTAGAGATGACTGACGTTATTTGGACTGGAATCATATCCGAGTCATGACTGTAGGCACTGCTGTGTTCTGGTAACCTACTTCTGCAGCACTGAGCTCAGCTAGTGGAGAGAATCTGAGATGCAGGACACCAATGCTGAATTCAAAACAACATACAAAGGAAAGGCATAGGCACAGATTTGTCTGGCTGGTCCTAATTTAGAACTCCTGTTTCTACACAACTATGTCTGACCTAGCTACAATTGTTGTAGCCTTGTCATAATTTTTTATTGGTTATGGCTTTTGAAGCGCTTTGAGATTTTGTCTGTAATGAAAAGCGCTATAGAAGTTGAATACATTATTATGTATCCTTTCATTCTTAACATCAGTTAATACCTATTTAGTTAAGTGGGCAAATAATATATTATGAATGAGGGATAATGCTTCAGAAACTGAGTACATTATTTATGCTTGTCTTGTAGAATTGTTTTAATATCCCTTTTCTGTGGCATTGTAATGATGACAATCAGGCTAGTTCGTTGCTAGGTCCATTATTTGGAATCTTGGTCCTAAGTTCCAGAGTGGCGCAGTGGTCTAAGGTACTGCATCTAGAGATCCTGGTTTGAATCCAGGCTCTGTCGTAGCCGGCCGCGACCAGGAGACCCATGGGGCGGCGCACAATTCGTCCAGGGTAGGGGAGGGAATGGCCGGCAGGGATGTAGCTCAGTTGGTAGAGCATGGCATTTGCAACGCTAGGGTTGTGGGTTTGAATCCCACGGGGGGCCAGTATGAAAAAAAAAAAAATTATGTATGCTGTAAGTCGCTCTGGATAAGAATGTCTGCTAAATGACTAAAATGTAAGTTTGCTCATGGGTTTCTGTGGACTCTTCAGGTGCCAAGATCATGGATTTCTGCTGACTTTTCAGGTGCCATAAGGCACAGGAGAGCCATGAGAATAGGAAGACAAATCAGAGCAAAAGGGAAATGGAGAAGAGGACAGTACAGTTGAAGTCGGAAGTTTACATACACTTAGGTTGGAGTCATTATAACTCGTTTTTCAACCACTCCACAAATTTCTTGTTAACAAACTATAGTTTTGGAAAGTCGGTTAGGACATCTACTTTGTGCATGACACAAGTAATTTTTCCAACAATTGTTTACAGACAGATTTTTTCACTGTATCACAATTCCAGTGGGTCAGAAGTTTACATACACTAAGTTGACTGTGCCTTTAAACAGCTTGGAAAATTCCAGAAAATGATGTCATGGCTTTAGAAGCTTCTGATAGGCTAATTTACATCATTTCATGGTGTACCTGTGGATGTATTTCAAGGCCTATCTTCAAACTCAGTGCCTCTTTGCTTGACATCATGGGAAAATCAAAATAAATCAGCCAAGACCTCAGAAAAAGAATTGTAGACCTCCACAAGTCTGGTTCATCCTTGGGAGCAATTTCCAAATGCCTGAAGGTACCACGTTCATCTGTACAAACAATAGTACGCAAGTATAAACACCAGGGGACCACGCAGCCGTCATACCGCTCAGGAAGGAGACGCGTTCTGTCTCCTAGAGATTAACGTACTTTGGTGCAAATAAATCCCAGAACAACAGCAAAGGACCCTGTGAAGATGCTGGAGGAAACAGGTACAAAAGTATCTATATCCACAGTAAAACAAGTCCTATATCGACATAACATGAAAGGCCGCTCAGCAAGGAAGAAGCCACTGCTCCAAAACCGCCATAAAAAAGCCAGACTACGGTTTGCAAAGATCGTACTTTTTGGAGGAATGTCCTCTGGTCTGATGAAACAAAAATAGAACTGTTTGGCCATAATGACCATCGTTATGTTTGGAGGAAAAAAGGAAAGTCTTGAAAGCCAAAGAACACCATCCCAACCGTGAAGCACGGGGGTGGCAGCATCATGCTGTGGGGGTGCTTTGCTGCAGGAGGGACTGGTGCACTTCACAAAATAGATGGCATCATGAGGAAGGAAAATTATGTGGATATATTGAAGCAACATCTCAAGACATCAGTCAGGAAGTTAAAGCTTGGTCGCAAATGGGTCTTCCAAATGGACAATGACCCCAAGCGTACTTTAAAAGTTGTGGCAAAATGGCTTAAGGACAACAAAGTCAAGGTATTGGAGTGGCCATCACAAAGCCCTGACCTCAATCCTATAGAAAATGTGTGGGCAGAACTGAAAAAGTGTGTGCGAGCAAGGAGGCCTACAAACCTGACTCAGTTACACCAGCTCTGTCAGGAGGAATGGGCCAAAATTCAACAAACGTATTGTGGGATGCTTGTGGAAGGCTACCTAAAACATTTGACCCAAGTTAAACAATTTAAAGGCAATGCTACCAAATACTAATTGAGTGTATGTAAACTTCTGACCCACTGGGAATGTGATGAAATTAGAAATGTATTTAGCTAAGGTTATGTAAACTTCCAACTCCAACTGGATGTGCACTGCAAAGACAAACTTGAGGAAGCAACTCCTTGAAGACATTGATGCACATTTGATGGTCCAGAAGAGATAAGACTGGTTGAGGGAGCTGCTGATATCGCAGGTGGCTGGGGGCACCTGGTGTGTGGCCCTGCACCTGCAGAAAGATGGACCAGGATGCCTGTCTTCCCCAGGCTACAGGATCCTCATGAGGGACTTAACGGAAAAATCCAGTCATCAGCCTGAAAAGGCCTCTGCGTCTATTGTGGGCTGAGGGGTGTGAGGTCCTCCATCCCTGGAGATACCTGCCCACCTACCTTCAGGACATGGCACTGCCCACGTAAGGAGACCCATAGAAAAACACATTGACTAGAATTTTTCTTTACAACCACAATGAATACTAGGCTAACTGTCTTGGCTCATTCAACAAAAGACAGACTATCACCTCAGTGTTGTAGCGTGATCAGAATATTGTACAGTTTCTGGTCTGTATTTCTGTCTATACCTCAGGCACAGACAGCATTGACTAATTTGACATGTTCCCTGTGTCTCTCTGTCTGGCTAGGGGCAGAATGTATTTTCTGTTCCTTTACCTGACCATGGTCCGGATTGGCACCAGCCCTGAGCTGGTCCTGGTGACCCCGAGACCCAGCTAAGACCCTGCCCACCTCCTGCTGTGGGCAATCAGGCTGATTGAGAGAGCGAGGTGCCATGGTTACATGGTGAGAGCAGATCAGTCTTGGAGTACCTGCCATTTAGGGGTCTACCTTCCACTGCCCTCATCTCACCCAACAAAACCTACCCCCATCATTCAGGGGTCTGCCCTCATCTCATGTTGCTACTGTAGGAATATCTAAAAGGTTATTGTGTCTTTCAGGACTACCTCATGGCAGAGGTTTCCAGCCGAAAGATTGTTCCGGTCCAAATCAAAGATGCTACATTTGGATTGGGCCATAAGAGCAGTAGATCAGTACAGCTGCCACTTCTCTCTCTCCTCACCATCACAGAACCACTAACACTAGCAGCAGAGATACCACCGTTCTGTGGCTGTTGCCGCTGGCCTTCATCTTTTTTTTTTTTATCATCTGTTTGTTTTCAACATGAAGGTGAAAAAGTGGTTAGGTTAAGGCGTCTTTCAAAGCACACCAATTCAAATAGATTTGAGCATTGAAATATGATTGTTCTGTTGTGATCATTTTATTATACCATATGAGTCATTATAGTCAATCATTAGAGAAGACTTGTCTTGATTTGATGGGACTGTTGCAATAGGCTTAGTGATGCCTGTGAATCAGCCAGTAAACAAATGCTAGCAGCCAGCAGTGAGAGAATACGTGCCTTATTCCCAAAATCATTCCCAAAATAACTTACTCCTACTTCCTCTACTGTTTTGGCCACTCCCTCAGCCTTTGCATGTGATTGATATTACCATGAAAGTAATCTCTGTTGACACAAATAAAATAATTTCTTCCCTAAAAGCCTTGTACCTGTCTTTGTGATGGTCTTGGTTCTGGGTGTCCTGAGCCTGCCAGCTCACTGCTACACTCCTGGAGCGCTCAGAGCTGGAGGGGTCATGATCCTAAAACCCAGTATGGACAATGTCTTTATCAAAAGACTATACACAGACTCATCAAATGAAACATACCGTACCATTTTGTACTCTGAGAATATTTACATAAATTATTGCTGCATTTTACCCATTGTGACCAATTCATATTTCAACAAACATATCTCAGTGAATGTGCACTTCTGCTCATTAGCTCGTTTTTTCTTTCTATAGACTTCTTCATAGGGAGCCATGTTGCACGTCATAATAACACTGTGGTTTAGAAATAGCTCTGGATGTGTGACAATGTTAACGTCTAGGCTATCACTGAATAATATACAGTGGTAAATACATGTATACACTTAAAGTGTGTTGAGCTGAGGGTGAATCACCAATCCTTTGTTTTGCATTGTTATTGAGGAAAGTGATGTGTGAGTGAGAGAGAGGGAGAGCAAGAGAGATTGAAGGAGATAGAGAGAGATAGAGAGAGAGAGAGTAGTGGGGGGAGAGAGAGAGAGATTGAAAGAGAGCGAGAAAGAGAGTAGTGGGGAGATAGAGAGAGATAGAGAGAGAGAGAGTAGTGGGGAGATAGAGAGAGATAGAGAGAGAGAGTAGTGGGGAGATAGAGAGAGATAGAGAGAGAGAGTAGTGGGGAGATAGATAGAGAGAGAGAGTAGTGGGGAGATAGATAGATAGATAGAGAGAGAGAGTAGTGGGGAGACATAGAGAGAGAGAGAGAGAGAGAGAGAGAGAGAGAGAGAGAGAGAGAGAGAGAGAGAGAGAGAGAGAGAGAGAGAGAGAGAGAGAGAGTGAGAGAGAGAGAGAGAGAGAGAGAGAGAGAGAGAGAGAGAGAGAGAGAGAGAGAGAGAGAGAGAGAGAGAGAGAGAGAGAGAGAGGAGAGAGAGAGAGAGAGAGAGAGAGAGAGAGAGAGAGAGAGAGAGAGAGAGAGAGAGAGAGAGAGAGAGAGAGAGAGAGAGAGAGAGAGAGAGAGAGAGAGAGAGAGAGAGAGAGAGAGAGAGAGAGAGAGAGAGAGAGAGAGAGAGAGAGAGAGTAGTGGGGAGATAGAGAGAAAGAGTAGTGGGGAGAGAGAGAGAGAGAGAGAGAGAGAGAGAGAGAGAGAGAGAGAGAGAGAGAGAGAGAGAGAGAGAGAGAGATGAGAGAGAGCGAGAGAGAGAGAGAGAGAGAGAGAGAGAGAGAGAGAGAGTAGTGGGGAGATAGAGAGAGATAGAGAGAGCTCTTTACACACCTGGTAATAGTCTTCTTTACTGTGGTCCATGAGTCCACAGATGGCTAAAGGGGTTGTGCCCCTCTCCGTCTCCTCGTACTCTTCCTCCTTTATGCTGGAGGAGGTGGCCGGGTCTTCCTCCTGTTGTGACCTTGTCCTGCTCAGGAAGAAATATCCAAGCTGAAGTGCATTCCTCAATACTTTTCCAAACAGCCTGTCTACTATAATGACCTGAGACTTGAGCAGGCAGGTTAAGTTGGAGCACCTTGTTCTTCTCGATAAGAACATCACAATGAAGCATTAATGAATGATTAAACTGCATGTAAAGTAAGTGAACAGATGCAGGGGTCATATGGGGCAGAGTGACTAACTGACGTAATCTTCAACCCCCCGGGAACTCTGGGACAGAGAGGGGTAAACTCAGGAAGTATGAAGGCGGTGCCACAGCACCACAGAGACCCACCTTCCCCTGGGACATCCAGGATCCTCCTCCTCCTGTTGGTTAGGCTCCCCAGCTGGTCCAGGATCCTCCTCCTCCTGTTGGTTAGGCTCCCCAGCTGGTCCAGGATCCTCCTCCCCCTGTTGGTTAGGCTCCCCAGCTGGTCCAGGATCCTCCTCCTCCTCCTGTTGGTTAGGCTCCCCAGCTGGTCCAGGATCCTCCTCCCCCTGTTGGTTAGGCTCCCCAGCTGGTCCAGGATCTTCCTCCTCCTGTTGGTTAGGCTCCCCAGCTGGTCCAGGATCCTCCTCCTCCTGTTGGTTAGGCTCCCCAGCTGGTCCAGGATCCTCCTCCCCCTGTTGGTTAGGCTCCCCAGCTGGTCCAGAATCTTCCTCCTCCTGTTGGTTAGGCTCCCCAGCTGGTCCAGGATCCTCCTCCCCCTGTTGGTTAGGCTCCCCAGCTGGTCCAGGATCCTCCTCCTCCTCCTGTTTGCTAGGCTCCCCAGCTGGTCCAGGATCTTCCTCCTCCTGTTGGTTAGGCTCCCCAGCTGGTCCAGGATCTTCCTCCTCCTGTTGGTTAGGCTCCCCAGCTGGTCCAGGATCCTCCTCCTCCTGTTGGTTAGGCTCCCCAGCTGGTCCAGGATCCTCCTCCTCCTGTTGGTTAGGCTCCCCAGCTGGTCCAGGATCCTCCTCCCCCTGTTGGTTAGGCTCCCCAGCTGGTCCAGGATCCTCCTCCTCCTCCTGTTGGCTAGGCTCCCCAGCTGATCCAGGATCTTCCTCATCCTGTTGGCTAGGCTCCCCAGCTGGTCTAGGATAAGCAGAGCAGGTGAGAACACAGCCAGGCTCTCCATCCACAACATCCTCCAACAGGTCTGGGATCAGGTGCTGTGTGTGGGAGGTGAGTTCCGAGCCAAGGTCCAAGGTCTCAGGACTACACAGAGGGGGATCATACAAGTGCAATGTTAAAGGTACGAGTGATATTTGTGTTTAGTTGGAGGACATAATGCTTTTTATCGTCCCATTTTCTTCCAATAGTAGCCAAAATAATATACATTGTATAAATTTGAGTAACAAGTTCAAGCATGGACAACAATATTCTGAAGATCCACTTGAATTAGGCTAAATTAAACATACACCAAAGCCTTTGTAAATATTGACTTTCACAAAATAAATTACTGTCTTCCTACTTCTGGTTGTGAACACATTTTGTTTTTACTCCTTTCAGACCTCCATTTAGTCTTCGTCTCCCTGCTCTCAGTGAAACACAACACAACTGATCTGCCAAGGTAGATACATGTGCTGCCAGTAGTCTGAGAATGTAACCAAAGTGGTCTAACTCTTATACACAGGGTTAGCAGCAGCAACTAGCGTTGTGTCCAGGTGGTGTACATGTACAGTAACAATAAGCTGTCTCACGCTACAGAAACATGAGACAGGCTCCTGTCCCAATGGGTCATTCTGGCTCGGACAAGGCTTAGGGGAGACCGGGGTTGGTTGTCACAGCACCCAATCTAAATGGTGCTGTGTAATAATTTTAAGGTTAAAATGTGTGAATTATTTGAAAGAACTCATCCACCTGGTCAATTCATATCAGCATGAAAACACATTGAAGTGAGGAGATTAAAAATATATATATATATAGGTAAAAGGAAAAATAAATAAAAAGCTTTTCTTTGTAAATGTTAGAATTTTGGGAGTATCCATTATGTTCGTTGAAAATAGGAAAGGGAGAGCTATATTTCAAACCTACTTCTGAGTTCCTAGGTCAGGCCATGTGGTAATAGCATCTTAATTAGCAGCGGGGGTTGTCCCATGGAATGTGGGGTTGGTTGTCACATTCAACTCCATTATTTAAAAAAATGGCATTGGTTGTGGGCAATTCCATGGTAAACGAATGATGGTAACAGAATGACATCATGGTTCCCTGATCTGTACAATACAGAAATGCATCATTATGAATGTCATTCTCTTCATGGTGATGTATCCTGAATAAAGAGCTCCCTTCATTTCCTATTTTTCTGTCACACCACACAAGCACACATGCATGTGCAAACACACAGACAAATTTACTCAAAATGTCATCTGTTATTATCAAGGCATAAAATGCTGAATTTTGTCAGGAATATGGTTAAATCAAAGAAAGGCTATTTCTAAGACTGTATACTATATTGCTTAATTTCCTGTTACAACAGGAAGAAGCTACTAGCAAACACTGTGACAACCAACCCCATAATAATAATAATAATATAATATGCCATTTAGCCAAAGCGACTTACAGTCATGTGTGCATACATTTTTACATATGGGTGGTCCCGGGGATTGAACCCACTACCCTGGCATTACAAGCGCCATGCTCTACCAATTGAGCTACAGAGGATCACGTGTGACAACCAACCCCTATACTGTGTACAGCCCCCTGTGCACACACTTAGGATGGCCCACTCGGCTCAGAGCGCACTTAGCAATTGGATATGCTGCTCAGGGTAAACCATTATAAGCTGTGAAACCCAGGTGGAAGTAGGTCAGAGGCTGTCAAAGAGAGAGAAAGCACCGCCTCTTACCCAGACCCTCAGTCAGAATCCCCACTGAGTACCACCCTCAATGCAATGTAACAAGGGAAAGGAGGGATTTAATAATATCTAGTCTGTGTAGAGGGATTATCCTAAAGATCTTTGATAGATATGATTCAGACTACATACTGAACAGCAAAAGAGGAAGAGTCCACATATCTAGACAAAACATCATTATGCAAATGACTATGTTCGGAACGAAAGCACACAGCTCTATAACAAATCTCAGCCCTTAATATAAAGGATCTCATGTTGATATCTTATTTGCCACATGTTGTATCTATTTACAAAGCCCCTCTCAGCAGTGTAATGAGGCATCTGTGAAATCCTCTGTGATATCAACTTTACTGTTTCCTACTCTCATTTGCCAATAAGTAAAACGCACACACAAACACGCAAGCACAAACACCAGCTCTGAGTCATTCCAGCTAGATCCAGACGGTGTTGTCTGACTCTAAATTGTCCTTTGACAACCTGATCCCCAACCAGCCCAGAGACGGTGGCAGGTGGCAGTGGTCTGGGAACATGGACAGCTACCCACACTGGCCATGTCCAAACACACACCACAAACACACACACACGCACAAGGAGTGTGAACTCTTTGACCCACAGAGAGTGTGTTGCCCCTACCATGTGTGGTCAAGTGAGCATCTAGGCCAGGGGTCGGGAACAGGCGGCCCGCAAGTGATTTTTTGGGGGGGATTTCAGGTAAAGAAAGACTAACATCACCAGGACTTCAGCTAAAAATTAGTTTAATTTAGGAAATCTGTTCCCAAGCATTCCCGTGAATAAAATAAAAAACGTGATCATGTCTCAATGTAATCAAGGTATACAATTATTGTTATTTTCAAATACAATCTCTTTTTGGCTTAGTTGTGGTCAATTTTCAGTGTACAAATTATTATAATTATGTTCCAGCCCTCCGACCATCCACTCCGACAAAAATCGGCCCGCGGCTGAATCTAGTTGCCTACCCCTGCTCTAGGCTATCTGGCAAAGGATTGAGGCCATTGCTGACACTGGGAGTTCTAGTATGGTCCAGTTACCCCCTGATTCACATGATTTCCCAAACACACACAACTTTAATTGACCTTATTACATTTCCAGAAAGACATAAATGAGAGCACCAGCTGTTCCAGATGACTGTGCGATCTCGCTCTCCGTAGACGATGTGAGTAAAACCTTTAAACAGGTTAACATTCACAAGGACGCAGGGCCAGCCGGATGACCAGGACGCATACTCAGAGCATGCCCTGACCAGCTGGCAAGTGTCTTCACTGACATTTTCAACCTCTCCCTGACCATGTCTGTAATACCTACATGTTTCAAGCAGACCACCATAGTCCCTGTACCCAATAATACCAAGGTAACCTGTCTAAATGACTATTGCCCCATAGCACTCACATCTGTAGCCATGAAATGCTTTGAAAGGCTGGTCGTTGCTTACATCAACACCATCATCGCAGAAACCCTGGACCCACTCCAATTCGTAAACCAACCAACAGATCCACAGATGACGCAATCTGTATTGCACGCCACACTGCCCTCGCCAACCCGGACAAGAGGAAGACCTACGTGAGAATGCTGTTCATTGACTATAGCTCAGCGTTCAACACCTTAGTGCCCCCCAAGCTCATCACTAAGCTCAAGACCCTGGGATTGAACACCTCCCTCTGCAAATGGATCCTGGACTTCCTGACGGGCCGCCCCCAGGTAGTGAGGGTAGGCAACAACATATCCGCCAAGCTAACCCTTAACACAGGGGCCTCTCACGGGTGCGTGCTTAGTCCCCTCCTGTACTCCCTGTTCACCCACGATTGCATGGCTGCGCATGACTCCAACACCATCATTAAGTTTGCTGACAGCACGACAACGGTTAGCCTGATCGCCGACGACGATGAGACAGCCTATAGGTAGGAGGTCAGTGACCTGGCAGTGTGGTGCCAGGACAACAACCTCTCCATCAACGTCAGCAAGACAAAGGAGTTGATCGTGGACTACAGGAAACGGAGGGCCGAGCACACCCCCATCCCCTTCGACGGGGCTGTAGTGGAGCAGGTCGAGAACTTCAAGTTCCTTGGTCTCCACATCACTAAGGAATTATCATGGTCCACACACACCAACACAGTCGTGAAGAAGGCACAACAACGCCTCTTCCCCCTCAGAAGGCAGAAAAGATTTGGCATGGGCCCTCAGCTTCTCAAAAAGTTCTACAGCTGCACCATTGAGACCATCTTGACTAGCTGCATCACCACTTGGTATGGCAACTGCTTGGCATCTGACCGCAAGGCGCTACAGAGGATAGTGCGTACGGCCCAGTACATTACTGGGGACCGAGCTCCCTGCCATCCAGGACCTCTATATCAGGTGGTGTCAGAGGAAGGCCCTAAAAATTGTCAAAGACTCCAGCTACCCAAGTCATAGACTGTTCTCTCTGCTACCGCATGGCAAGCGGTACCGATGCACCAAGTCTGGAACCAACAGGACACTGAACAGTTTCTACCCCTGAGCCATAAGACTGCTAAATAGTTAGTTAAATAGTTAATCAAGAGCTTCCCATTCACCCTTTTCCCTTTAAACTCTTTTGACTCATCACATTCGCTGCTACTGTTTTTTATCTATCCTGTTGCCTAGTCACTTTATCCCCACCTACATGCAACAGTGGCGGTCGGTGCCGTTTAAGATTAGGGAGGATAATTATTTTATTAATGAGCATGGCCTTATTTCTATTACAGCATATTGGATGACTGTCACTCATATTCCATTCACCCAGCTGAATGTAACATCTCCCGAGTGGCGCAGTGGTCTAAGGCACTGCATCGCAGTGCTAGCTGTGCCACTAGAGATCCTGGTTCGAATCCAGGCTCTGTCGTAGCCGGCCGCGACCGGGAGACCCATGGGGCGGCGCACAATTGGGCCCAGCGTCGTCCAGGGTAGGGGAGGGAATGGCCGGCAGGGATGTAGCTCAGATGGTAGAGCATGGCGTTTGCAACGCCAGGGTTGTGGGTTCGATTCCCATGGGGGGGCCAGTATAAAAAATGATGTATGCACTCACTAACTGTAAGTCGCTCTGGATAAAAGCGTCTGCTAAATGACGTAAAATGTAAAAATGATAGGTTTAGGCTACTACATGATACAAACATTTTCCTATACCCATCATGAGGTTGCTACAACCTAGCCTATGAATGTTTACAATGCATTCGGAAAGTATTCAGACCCCTTTACTTTTTCCACATTTTACGTTACAGCCTTATTCCAAAATGCATTAAATCGTTTTTTTCCCCCCTCATCAATCTACCCACTATACCCCATAATGACAAAGCAAAAAACTATTTTTATTTTATTTTAGCAAATGTATTACAAATAAAGAACTGAAATATCACATTCACATAAGTATTCAGACCCTTTACTCAGTACTTTGTTGAAGCACCTTTGGCAGCGATTACAGCCTTGAGTATTCTTGGGTATGACGCTACAACCTTGGCACACCTGTATTTCTCCCATTCTTCTCTGCAGATCCTCTCAAACTCTGTCAGGTTGGATGGGGAGCGTCACTGCACAGCTATTTATCAGGTCTCTCCAAAGATGTTGGATCGGGTTCAAGTTCGGGCTCTGGCTGGGCCACTCAAGGACATTCAGAAACTTGTCCCGAAGCCACTCCTGCATTGTCTTGGCTGTGTTCTTAGGGTTGTTGTCCTGTTGGAAGGTGAAGCATCGCCTCAGTCTGAGGTCCTGAGCGCTCTGGAGCAGGTTTTCATCAAGGATCTCTCTGTACTTTGATACGTTTATCTTTCCCTTGATCCTGACTAGTCTCCCAGTCCCTGCCGCTGAAAAACATCCTCACAGCATAATGCTGCCACCACCATGCTTCAACGTAGGGATGGTGCCAGGTTTCCTCCAGACGTGACGCTTGGCATTCAGGCCATCTTGATTTCATCAGACTAGAGAATCTTGTTTCTCATGGTCTGAGAGTCCTTTAGGTGCCTTTTGGCAAACTCCAAGCGGGCTGTCATGTGCCTTTTACAGAGGAGTGGCTTCCGTCTGGCCACTCTACCATAAAGGCCTTATTGGTGGAGTGCTGCAGAGATGGTTGTCCTTCTGGAAGGTTCTCCCATCTCCACAGAGGAACTCTAGCACTCTGTCAGAGTGACCATCGGGTTCTTGGTCACCTCCCTGACCAAGGCCCTTCTCCTCCGATTGCTCAGTTTGGCCGGGCAGCCAGCTCTAGGAAGAGTCTTGGTGGTTCCAAATTCTTCCATTTAAGAATGATGGAGGCCACTGTGTTCTTGGGGACCTTCAATGATGCAGAATTGTTTTGGTACCCTTCCCCAGATCAGTGTCTCGACACAATCCTATCTCTGAGTTCTACGGACAATTCCTTCGACCTCATGGCTTGGTTTTTGCTCTGACATGCACTGTCAACTGTGGGTCCTTATATAGACAGGTGTGTGCCTTTCCAAATCATGTCCAATCAATTGAATTTACCACAGGTGGACTCCAATCAAGTTGTAGAAACATCTCAAGGATGATCAATGGAAACAGGATGCATCTGAGCTCAATTTCGAGTCGCATAGCAAAGGGTCTGAATACTTATATAAGTAAGGTATTTCTGTTTTTTATTTTTAATGCATTTGCAAACATTTCTAAAAACCTGTTTTTTCGCATTTACATTATGGGGTATTGTGTGTAGATTGATGAGGGAAAACATTTATTTGATCCATTTGAGAATAAGGCTGTAACGTAACAAAATGTGGAAAAAGTTAAGGGGTTTGAATACTTTCCGAATGCACTGTAGGTGCACAGGTCGAGAGACAAACTTGAGTAATCAAGGTGACAGACATCTAGGGTGTAATCATTAGTCCAAACAGTTGCAAACAAAAGTTTCTATTGGACAAATTCAGATATGTTTATCCCAGTTTCGTTCAATTTACTTCCATTTAAGAAAAGTATTTCAACAGAACTGGCAGAATGATCAGGGGTGACGAGAAGACGATCAAACTTGACTATCTAGAGGAAGTAAAAGTCATAACAAACACAGTTCACTTTCATAGCAGCCATATACAAACAGCATGACCACTTTGCTCGTTGTATAATTCCTTCTCGCGTCTACGTGCTATCCTCCTCTCACCTTTTCCCTTCGCTTGTGGACTTCAGTGCACAACACAACAGCTGTGACCAGGCAAAAAAAACTTTCCAAGCCAAACCTTCATACCATAACCGCTAACTGCTTCACACAGCCTACATCATTGTCACCATGACAACATAGCTACTAGAACTAACGCATTAGTAAACCCACTACAATCATGCAGTACAGTGTACAGCAATCAGTTTAACAGTTACACCAGCGGGCACCGGTGGCAACAGATTAATAAAACCAAAAGCTTACCTTGAGTTCCAGTGTTGGATAGCCATAGCCAGCTAGCTGTTTGAGCCGGGTGTTTGAGTAGGCTAAACTAGCTAGCTGCATTCACTAGCTAAGTAACGTTACGTGAAAGTGAAAAAATTAAATCTCTCTCTCTAATTTTTGAAGTAATTAATTTGTTCAAAACTGTTCAACTATTGTGAGAATGGCTTACCAAGAAACATTTCCAAAAGGAGTAATTTGAGGTAAAAAGGAGTTGGAGCACTCAACAAAAAAAGGTAAAGATTGATTTCTTTACGCTCACTTTAATCCATTGTACACTGCAATGCTAGCTAGCTGTAGTTTATGCTTTCAGTATTAGATTAATTCTCTCATCCTTTGACTGGTTGGACAACATGTCAGTTCATGCTGCAAGAGCTCTGATAGGTTGGAGGGTGTCCTCCAGAAGTTGTCATAATTACTGTGTAAGTCATTGGAAGGGGGTGAGAACCATGAGCCTCCTAGGTTGGTGCTACCCCAGAGAGTGCTGTTGAGGCTACTGTAGACCTTTGGTGACGTGAATATATTTAGTATAGTTTTATCTAAAAAGGATAATGTTTCACTATTTAGATTTTTATGTACAGTACCTCAGTTACCTCATACCCCTGCACATAGACCCACTAATGGTACCCCGTGTACAGTTGAAGTCGGAAGTTTACATACACCTTAGCCAAATACATTTAAACTCAGTTTTTCACAATTCCTGACATTTAATCCTAGTAAAAATTCCCTGTCTTAGGTCAGTTAGGATCACCACTTTATTTTAAGATTGTGAAATGTCAGAATAATAGTAGAGAGAATGATTTATTTCAGCTTTCACTTCTTTCATCACATTCCCAGTGGGTCAGAAGTTTACATACACTCAATTAGTATTCGGTAGCATTGCCTTTAAATTGTTTAACTCGGGTCAAACGTTTTGGGTAGCCTTCCACAAGCTTCCCACAATAAGTTGGGTGAATTTTGGCCCATTCCTCCTGACAGAGCTGGTGTAACTGAGTCAGGTTTGTAGGCCTCCTTGCTCGCACACGCTTTTTCAATTCTGCCCAAACATTTTCTATAGGATTGAGGTCAGGGCTTTGTGATGGCCACTCCAATACCTTGACTTTGTTGTCCTTAAGCCATTTTGCCACAACTTTGGAAGTATGCTTGGGGTCCATTTGGAAGACCCATTTGCGACCAAGCTTTAACTTCCTGACTGATGTCTTGAGATGTTGCTTCAATATATCCACATAATTTTCCTTCCTCATGATGCCATCTATTTTGTGAAGTGCACCAGTCCCTCCTGTAGCAAAGCACCCCCACAGCATGATGCTGCAACCCCCGTGCTTCACGGTTGGGATGGTGTTCTTTGGCTTGCAAGACTTTCCCTTTTTCCTCCAAACATAACGATGGTCATTATGGCAAACAGTTCTATTTTTGTTTCATCAGACCAGAGGACATTTCTCCAAAAAATACGATGCCTTTTTTATGGCGGTTTTGGAGCAGTGGCTTCTTCCTTGCTGAGCGGCCTTTCAGGTTATGTCGATATAGGACTTGTTTTACTGTGGATATAGATACTTTTGTACCTGTTTCCTCCAGCATCGTCACAAGGTCCTTTGCTGTTGTACTGGGATTGATTTGCACTTTTCGCACCAAAGTATGTTCATCTCTAGGAGACTGAACACGTCTCCTTCCTGAGCGGTATGATGGCTGCGTGGTCCAATGGTATTTATACTTGCGTACTCTTGTTTGTATAGATGAACGTGGTACCTTCAGGCATTTGGAAATTGCTCCCAAGGATGAACCAGACTTGTGGAGGTCTTGGCTGATTTATTTTGATTTTCCCATGATGTCAAGCAAAGAGGCACTGAGTTTGAAGGTAGGACTTGAAAAACATCCACAGGTACATCTCCAATTTACTCAAATTATGTCAATTAGCTGTTTAAAGGCACACTCAACTTAGTGTATATAAACTTCTGACCCACTGGAATTGTGATACAGTGATCTATAAGTGAAATAATCTGTCTGTAAACAATTGTTGGAAAACTTACTTGTGTCATGCACAAAGTAGATGTCCTAACCGACTTGACAAAACTATAGTTTGTTAACAAGAAGTTTGTGGAGTGGTTGAAAAACGAGTTTTAATGATTCCAACATAAGTGTATGTAAACTTCCGACTTCAACTGTATACAGCCAAGTTATCGTTACTCATTGTGTATTTATTCCTTGTGTTATATTTTTTCTATTATTTCTCTTTCTTTCTCTCTGCATTGTTGGGAAGGGCCGTAAGTAACCATGTCACTCTTAGTCTACACCTGTAGTTAAGAAGCATGTGACAAATACATTTGATTTGATTTAAGGAATCTATCAAATATCCTTGATGACTGGGAATAAACAAAATATATGGATAGTACTTTTCAGAACAGAACTGTGAGTCTAACATGATTTCAGTAAATACTTTCAGACATTGGCAAAAGTTGAGAGGTGAGCCATCAGTGAACCTTCGCTGGTTTAGTACATTGAATTGTACATACCAGCTTGCTTTGATTTGATTTGATTTGATTTGAGAGCGAGAGAGAGAGAGGGGGGGGGGGGGGTGAGAGAGGTGAGAGAGAGAGAGAGAGCGAGCGAGAGACGGAGTGAGAGAGAGCGAGACAGAGGGATTGAGAGAGAGAGCGAGAGGGGAGAGAGAGAGATAGAGATGGGGAGTGAGAGACAGAGGGAGTGAGAGAGAGGGATTGAGAGAGAGAGCGAGAGAAGGGAGTGAGAGAGAGAGGGGGGGAAGTGAGAGACAGAGGGAGTGAGAGAGAGAGAGAAACTGAGACTACTTAATCTTCTCTCTCATACACGCACAAACACACAGCAAGGGTCTCACTCTCTTTCCTACTAGCTCTTACACCACTCTCACGCACGCACACATGCACAAAATCGCTCATAGCTAATAATAACCTAGGAGTCACATGCAGAGCCATGGGGAAAGAAATAGATGTTTACACTTGCTAAGGCAAAAGGCCTCTTCAGTTCGGTGAGGAAACCTTACTTTGAAACAGATGGCTGTATTATGTAGATTTTTCATGGGAACTAATTAGTAATTTTCCACTTTTCTACACTTTCCAATAGTGAGGCAGAGACTATTTTTATTAATGTAGGAGGAAAGAAGTAGAAGGTGCTCAACCAACGTGAGTAGAGGTGCAACCTAAAAATGTGTAGACATCATTGGACAGGGAAAGGTGCAACGCTAGCTCACCATAAATCTGAAAACTTGCCTTTTAAACTTGTCTAATAAAACTACGTATTTTTTATGGTGAGCGAGCGTTACGCCTTTTGCTGTCCTATTAATGTAGGAGGGGAATTCTGAAACTACAGTCTGCGCTCTCTCTCACTCTCACTCTTACTCTCACTCTCTCTCTCAATTTCAATTTAAGGGCTTTATTGGCATGGGAAACGTATGTTAACATTGTGAAAGCAAGTGAAGTAGATAGTAAACAAAAGTGAAATAAACAATAAATAAACAGTAAACATTACACTCAGAAGTTCCAAAAGAATAAAGACATTTCAAATGTCATATTATGTCTATATACAGTGTTGTAACAATGTGCAAATAGTTAAAGTACAAATAAATATGGGTTGTATTTACAAAGTCTTGAAACCCTAGGCCTATATGTATTGTCTATTTTTAGTTGAACCCTGGGTTGAATTGAAACAATAGCTGTTGATGACTTTGCAAATGCTATATAGGCATACATAAATAGTATTATTGATGATATACACTACATGACCAACAGTATGTGGACACCTGCTCGTCAACCATCTCATTCGAAAATCATGGGCATTAAAATGGAGTTGGTCCCCCCTTTGCTGCTATAACAGCCTCCACTCTTATGGGAAGGCTTTCCACTAGATGTTGGAACATTGCTGCAGGGACTTGCTTCCATTCATCCACAAGAGCATTAGTGAGGTCGGGCACTGATGTTGGGCGATTAGGCCTGGCTCGCAGTCGGCGTTCCAGTTCATCCCAAAGGTGTTCGATGGGGTTGAGGTCAGGGCTCTGTGCAGGCCAGTCAAGTTCTTCCACACCGATCTTGACAAACCGGAACTGTGAGGGGAACGGCACCTCCGTACCTTCAGGCTCTGATCAGTCCCTACACCCAAACGAGGGCATTGCGTTCATCCACCTTTGGCCTGCTGGCCCCCCTACCTCTGCGGAAGCACAGTTCCCGCTCAGCCCAGTCAAAACTGTTCGCTGCTCTGGCACCCCAATGGTGGAACAAGCTCCCTCACAACGCCAGGACAGCGGAGTCACTCACCACCTTCCGGAGACACTTGAAACCCCACCTCTTTAAGGAATACCTGGGATAGGATAAAGTAATCATTCTACCCTCCCTTACCCCACCCCAAAGAAAGAAAAAAAAAATACATATTGAAAAGTGGTTATCCCACTGGCTATAAGGTGAATGCACCAATTTGTAAGTCGCTCTGGATAAGAGTGTCTGCTAAATGACGTAAATGTAAATGTGGGTTACATCTCAGTGTGGGTTACATCTCAGTGTAGGAAGGTGCTGTCTCCGTCAAACCTTCCTACACTGTTACTCTCCTCTGACCGAGAGGTGCTGGGAGGACCCCCCAGTCTCTCCTGCAGCCGGGACAATAAAGACACATTACTCCCTGTGGTCCTCTGTAGCTCAGCTGGTAGAGCACGGCGCTTGTAACGCCAAGGTAGTGGAGTTCGATCCCTGGGACCACCCATACAACAACAAAAAAAATGTATGCACGCATGACTGTAAGTCGCTTTGGATAAAAGCGTCTGCTAAATGGCATATTATTATATATTATTATTATTATTATCTCACAGCAAGAACTGGCAAATCTGGTGCAGTCCATGAGGAGGAGATGCACTGCAGTACTTAATGCAGCTGGTGGCCACACCAGATACTGACTGTTACTTTTGATTTTGACCCCCCCTTTGTACAGGGACACATTATTCCATTTCTGTTAGTCACATGTCTGTGGAACCTGTTCAGTTTATGTCTCAGTTGTTGTATCTTGTTATGTTCATACAAATATTTACACATGTTAAGTTTGCTGAAAATAAACGCAGTTGACAGTGAGAGGATGTTTCTTTTTTTGCTGAGTTTATAACCACTTTTGTTGCTTTACACTTTCATATTATTCCATCTCTTTAATGGCTCTCATATGGGCTCTTTCAGAGACTTCCAGGTGATACTAGGCAGGGGACTGTACCTGTTCAGGTTGGATGGCGTCCATGCCTTTCTGGGTGTGTTGGCCGTAAGACCTCCTGTCTCTGACGTGGTGCTGTCTCCGTCAAACCTTCCTACACTGTTACTCTCCTCTGACCGAGAGGTGCTGGGAGGACCCCCCAGTCTCTCCTGCAGCCGGGACAATAAAGACACATTACTCCCTGAAATGTCCTCTTACCATACATGACACAGCACTATAAGATGCTTGATTACTATGCTATCAAACATAATATTGGAGATGTTTGGTTTGTTCTGTATAACCACCAAAGACATGTTACAGTATATGGGGAATTTCCAACCAAGACTTACCCCACACCAGTGTGTCGCCAGTGTTTATGTTAATGTCAGCTCTAGTGTTATTGTTTCCATCAGGATGTGACACTAAAGACTTGGGGTGAGCAGAATCAACAACCTCTGCATTATCAAGACAGTTGCTTTGTGAGTTGCTTAGCCATTGTTATGTATATGCCAGCTGAAAAGTACCAGTGGCTTGGCCTTGGCCCTAAGTCAGAGCAGGTCCACTGAGGCCACGGCCCTGTGAGACACTGGAGCCGGGCCGTGGAGGTGGAAACACAAAAGTCTGAGCCTTTATGGTAAAACACTTGGGTAAGTCTTAGGTGGAAATATGCCATAATACTGTATGATATTATCTGTTGTTGCAAAGTAAATGGAGTTCACTGGGGTGGGATGATGCGTCATGAAACCCCTCACCTGTCTTCACAGGGGTCAGGGGAAGCAGGATATCCTGTCATTTCTTAAAGATAACAGCATTTGAAGGGTTAAGGTCAGGGTCAGGGCTATTGTTAATTTAGCGAAAACTCAGGACATTATGAACCTCTGTAAGCCTATCCTCAGATGCCAAGGAGAGATGTACAGTACAAATCACTGTAATGTCTCACCTCAAAATGGGACAGGGCTGCGAGGGGTGGGGGTGGTGACGGGGTGTCCTGGCTAGGAGGGGGGTGTGGAAGGTCCGGGGGACAGATAAAGACAACGGATTGATGTCTAAGGAGGTGGAGCAACAGGGCATTACACACACTCTGCTCTTCCAGCATCCTAGGCCCTGATGGAACACTGTACAGGGAGAGGAAGACCAAACGTCAATGAAAATGTGTTCAGTAAAATGCTCTGCTGATCAGAGGAAATCAAGACTGAGTTTTAACAGTGATTGTATGCCATTTACAACTATATAATTCACACCATTACTGTAAAATGAGATTTGCTTCTCTATGCAATACCAATACTGAAAACCAGAGCCTGCCCTAGCCTTTTGGGGGCCCTAAGTGAAATTTGCCCCCCCCACCCCCACCTCGCAGGCAAAACATTTAATGGTGGAGCTAAAAAACTAATGTTTTAAAGTACATTTCTTGCAATTCTACACGTTGCCATGGGGAGTAGAGAAGATGTCGCAGCTTTAAAGCCAACTAACTGTCTGCAATTCTACACATTTTGCCATGGTGCAAAAATAATAATAATACAAATTACAGCAAATTTCATGCAATTCTACCCACTTTGCCATGTGGTGGAGAGAAATGTGTGCAGTTTTAAAGCTAATTTCCTGTAATTCTACACATTTGCCAAGATGTATGCCATGTTAATGATATCTGAGTGAGAGTGACTAACAAAATCAAAGGGGGCCCCCTGAAGGTCAGGGCCCCTGGGCACATGCCCTGCACGCCTGGTCGGTATTCGGCCATGATTACTACACTGAACAAAAATATAAACGCAACATGTAAAGTGTTGGTCCCATGTTTCATGAGCTGAAATAAAAGATCCCATATGCACAAAAAGCGCATTTCTCTCAAATTTGGTGGCGTTGGGGTTATGGTAAAGGCAGGCATTAGCTACGGACAACGAACACAATTGCATTTTATTGATGGCAATTTTAATGCAGAGATACCTTGATGAGATCCTGAAGTCCATTGTCGTGCCATTCATCCACCGCTATAACGTCATGTTTCAGCATGATAATGCACGGCCCCATGTCGCAAGGATCTGTACACAATTCCTGGAAGCTGAAAATGTCCCAGTTCTTCCATGGTCTGCATACTCACCAGACATGTCACCCATTGAGCATGTTTGGGATCCTCTGGATCAACGTGTACGACAGCGTGTTCCAGTTCCCGCCAATATCAAGCAACTTTGCACAGCCATTGAAGAGGAGTGGGACAAAATTCCACAGGCCACAATCAACAGCCTGATCAACTCTATGCGAAGTACATGTGTCGCGCTGCATGAGGCACCAGATACTGACTGGTTTTATGACCCATGCCCCAACCTTTTCTTTTTTAAGGTATCTGTGACCATGGCTAATTGAGTGACTGTCAGTTTGGCACTGTGGGCCATTCACTCAGGAATGGTTCAAGAATAAACACTGGACTGTTCTGGAATGGCCAGCGATGAGTCCACACCTGAATACCATCATAAACCTATGGCAAGATCTGAAAACAGCAGTTGGTGGAAGGCACCACTCAAATATTAAAGAATTTGAGCAGTTTGCAGCTGAAGAGTGGGCCAAATTGACATTAGAAAGGTGCAGCAAGCTGATGGCTACAATAAGCATTTTTTTGCAGTTATCTTTGCCAAAGCCTGTTTAACCAAGTATTAGCTCAGGGGCCAATCATTTTTGTCCATGACATTATTAAATGTTTTCTTCATAAAAATTGTAAACATAATGTGTTCTGCAATGTTGACAATCCAATAACAAACAACATGTGAAGACCAAAACTATTTTTCAAATTCAACTTATTTGAGAAGAAATAGGGATTTATTACAGAAAAGTGCAATGGTGCCAATACATTTGTCCGCAACTGTAAATACGTCTTACCACTGTGTCAGGGCAGAGGCATGGCAGGACAAGACAGTAAGATCTCTGGGGCCATGTTTGTTTACACAGACGGCAGAGCTCTGTAAACTGGAGAACTACAGCTGTACAATAACTTCTGTCGGCCACCGCCTGTCCTGCTCTATCGCCCTACTCCACACACATTTCCTCAACTCTGTCAACTCCCCTCCACCCCTTCCAGCTCCTAATTGTGCAACTGTTCTGATATGTCTTAATTTCTTGTTATTTTTTTACTATTGGATTATGTGTGTATTGTTTTGTAGTGCTAGATATTGCTACACTGTTGGAGCTAGAAACATAAGCATTTTGCTGCACCTGCGATAAGCATTTGAAAAACTGTGTACGCAACCAATAAACTTTGATTTGATTTGAACTGTGAGGATTGGAACTGGCAGTCATGTTTAATTGTTATACACTAATGTTAACCTGAACTAGGACTACAGTTGTGTAGGTTACTAACCAATTGAATACAGTGGAACAATGTTTTAGTCTCTTTTATTAAGTCAACTAGCTATTATGACTGATCATTTCCCACTTGTAATGTTTGCACAAGTTCTATGCCCTGAATATGTCTCTGGGGTGATCTATGATGTGATGAATAGGGTTGCTATTGGCAATGACTCACTGGAATATACAGGGTCCAAAGACTGTGGCCAGGTTCTCCACGGGCATGTGATTTGATTGGCTGTGAGAGGCCACCCTTGACAGGAAGTGGAGGAGGTAAGACAGGATGCTGTGGTTGTCGACAGGTAGGCTGCTGAGTTTCTCTTTCAGAGCCGCGATCAACTCTGCCTCATTCTTACATTCTAGAGAAAATAAAGAAAATCTTGACATGAACATTAGCAACACTTCACATCAAAATTCAATACCTGATAGCATCAACATCAATAGCATCATTCTGTTGAAAATCTAGGCTTAATCTTTGGAAATACCAATTATACCCCATAAAAGTATTTATTATTACTTATATTCAGACTCAAAGTAGTGGTTGAACCACAGGTAAACAAGTGGTGCATATTGCTGAGATCTTTTACCCACATCATAAAGCAATATATGCAGACAATGGTGGGAAGCATGTTTGTGGGGACTAAAGGTTAGACTGTGATAGATTAACAGTCTGCGATTTTCCCCATGTGTGTGCTGGTCTCACCACTATAGGTTAGCAGAAACACACATATCATATGGAAACTGTGACCTGGATTTCATATACAGTATATGGCATGAGATACGGGTGATAACTCTGAGTGATCAAATCTGTGTTTGATAGAGAAATGTACATGGTTATCAAAACGTCAAGCCAGGGTAAGCCTACACGAAACACAGCCCTTATTTTAAGTGTTTCTAAAATACCCTATAGGAAAAATGAATGGTGGAAAAACAATTGGAACCATTTCCGTTTGACCGCTAGGTTTTATGGGTATTATGACACCTCCACTCTGGGGCTCTATGGCTTCCATGCTTTTAAAAAGTGAGCTTGTCCGAGGTGTCGGACTTGACAACAGTTGCTATCCATAGAGAGCAATAGTAATGCCGTCTTTTTGTAGGCACTAACGGAGGCTAACTCCGCCAAAGCATAGGATAAAGTAATCCTTCTACCCCCCTTACCCCAACCCACCCCACCCACCCAAATTTTTTTTTTTATAAAATAAATAAATAATAACTGTAAAGTGGTTATCCCACTGGCTATAAGGTGAGTGCACCTATTTGTAAGTCGCTCTGGATAAGAGCGTCTGCTAAATGACGTAAATGTAAATGTAATGGCTCATTGGCCAAAGCCTATGGATAAATGCCAAAAATAAGGTATGTGGTAAACACAGGCTTAGGAGATCTTATACATTTTGTTTTATGAGATCATCTTCATCAGCTAACGTCACTTTTTGTGAATTTTGAAGCATTTCTGTAATCAAAACAAGCACATAAGGCACATTAGGGCTTCATAATTCATCAAGTTCATGTTAACTGTCTGATAGTATCTCAGAGAACAAAACGTATAAAATCTCCTAAGGTTGTGTTAACCTTATTTTCAGTGTTTATCCCAAAACCCCATTCTTTGCCCATTCAATTCACCCATAGGAATGGCTGAAAGAACCAGAGGTACAAAATGCTAACACATTTTCATTTTTAGGACTACAAGCTGGCGAGCTCTATTGGATCGCTGAGAGTGGTTGCCCCATATTCTGGGGAGGGCCCTAGCGAAGGGTCAATTGCCATACCTGTGAGGCTGAGAACCAGGTCCTTGCGCTGAGGCTCTGGTATGATGGGGCTGGGCAGCTCCCTGAAGAAGAGCTTGAGCAGGGAGGCCACAGTGGAGACATCCCCCTCCACCTCAAGATCCATCCTCTCTCCCCTGTCCAATCTCAGCCTCAGCTGCCTGGTCCTCACCACAGAGCCAGACAGACGGAACAGACCCCTCTGCTGCACACCTGCAGTAAGGACAGGGGATGGACTGTAAACAAAGTAATGTGTGTGTATGTGTGTATGTATGTATGTATGTACAGTGGGGAGAACAAGTATTTGATACACTGCCGATTTTGCAGGTTTTCCTACTTACAAAGCATGTAGAGGTCTGTAATTTTTATCATAGGTACACTTCAACTGTGAGAGCCGGAATCTAAAACAAAAATCCAGAAAATCACATTGTATGATTTTTAAGTAATTCATTTGCATTTTATTGCATGACATAAGTATTTGATACATCAGAAAAGCAGAACTTAATATTTGGTACAGAAACCTTTGTTTGCAATTACAGAGATCATACGTTTCCTGTAGGTCTTGACCAGGTTTGCACACACTGCAGCAGGGATTTTGGCCCACTCCTCCATACAGACCTTCTCCAGATCCTTCAGGTTTCGGGGCTGTCGCTGGGCAATACGGACTTTCAGCTCCCTCCAAAGATTTTCTATTAGGTTCAGGTCTGAAGACTGGCTAGGCCACTCCAGGACCTTGAGATGCTTCTTACGGAGCCACTCCTTAGTTGCCCTGGCTGTGTGTTTCGGGTTGTTGTCATGCTGGAAGACCCAGCCACGACCCATCTTCAATGCTCTTACTGAGGGAAGGAGGTTGTTGGCCAAGATCTCGCGATACATGGCCCCATCCATCCTCCCCTCAATACGGTGCAGTCGTCCTGTCTCCTTTGCAGAAAAGCATCCCCAAAGAATGATGTTTCCACCGCCATGCTTCACGGTTGGGATGGTGTTCTTGGGGTTGTACTCATCCTTCTTCTTCCTCCAAACACGGCGAGTGGAGTTTAGACCAAAAAGCTATATTTTTGTCTCATCAGACCACATTACCTTCTCCCATTCCTCCTCTGGATCATCCAGACGGTCATTGGCAAACTTCAGACGGGCCTGGACATGCGCTGGCTTGAGCAGGGGGACCTTGCGTGCGCTGCAGGATTTTAATCCATGACGGCGTAGGGTGTTACTAATGGTTTTCTTTGAGACTGTGGTCCCAGCTCTCTTCAGGTCATTGACCAGGTCCTGCCGTGTAGTTCTGGGCTGATCCCTCACCTTCCTCATGATCATTGATGCCCCACGAGGTGAGATCTTGCATGGAGCCCCAGACCGAGGGTGATTGACCGTCATCTTGAACTTCTTCAATTTTCTAATAATTGCGCCAACAGTTGTTGCCTTCTCACCAAGCTGCTTGCCTATTGTCCTGTAGCCCATCCCAGCCTTGTGCAGGTCTACAATGTTTTCCCTGATGTCCTTACACAGCTCTCTGGTCTTGGCCATTGTGGAGAGGTTGGAGTCTGTTTGATTGAGTGTGTGGACAGGTGTCTTTTATACAGGTAACGAGTGCAAACAGGTGCAGTTAATACAGGTAATGAGTGGAGAACAGGAGGGCTTCTTAAAGAAAAACTAACAGGTCTGTGAGAGCCGGAATTCTTACTGGTTGGTAGGTGATCAAATACTTATGTCATGCAATAAAATGCAAATTAATTACTTTAAAAAATCATACAATGTGGTTTTCTGGATTTAGATTCCGTCTCTCACAGTTGAAGTGTACCTATGATACAAATTACAGACCTCTACATGCTTTGTAAGTGGGAAAACCTGCAAAATCGGCAGTGTATCAAATACTTGTTCTCCCCACTGTATGTGTGTGTGTGTGTGTGTGTGTGTGTGTGTGTGTGTGTGTGTGTGTGTGTGTGTGTGTGTGTGTGTGTGTATGTGTATGTGTATGTGTATGTGTGTGTGTGTGTGTGTGTGTGTGTGTGTGTGTGTGTAGCAGTATGATGCCTTACCATTTCTGTCCAGGAAATCCACCATGTGTCGCAGCATGTGGGGCACTCCACAAACAAGCTGTCCATCTTCTCTCAGCCTCTCAAGGGTTACCCCAAAGACAGGACTGGTGTCAGGGCCTGGGTCTGGAACAGTTGGCTCGGGGCTAATCTTCGCATTTTGCTTCCGAATTCTCACAGCAGACGAGTCACTCTGCATAGAAACGACACCAAAACTTTAAGCTGTAGGCATTTTGGTCCTTCTTATCAGTATTTCCTGAGGATAAGAGCCAACTGGATGGATTCAACAACACAGTATAAGAGTCAGGTATCCCACAGGCCTATCCACAGTTGTAATTCCTAATTTGAACTTTTGGGTAAATCCATTTGAATTCAATCACTTTTTGACAGAAACCAAAGTTAATCTATTTTGCATACCCCACCATACCATGAGACATCCATGTCTTCCTCACTGGAAAAGATGAACGGTTGAGATTTATATAATTTAAAAGCTTACAAAACAGGGTTGTCAAACTATTTGTATAATTTCTTGAATATTTTTTTATTAAGATACAAAATGTAAACCTTAAATGTCAATTATTTGAAAACGCGCAAACTCCGATTTTTTTTTCTCAGATTCACGTATGCTGTAGCTTAGACCCTATTCTACATCATCTGAGGTTTTAGCGTTGTACCCGCCAATCGTTGAGACACAACATGCTCTTGAATACAGGGTAGGTGTCATGTTTTGGCTGATAAATGTACTCAAATGGGAATAAAATAAAAATGTCTACTTTCAAATGGTACCACAAAGATGGTTGGAGGTCCAATGGTGTACCAGCTAAATTGCAGCGGTCCATTCTATGAATTATATTTCTATGATTAAAATGACACCCACCCTGTATTCAAGAGCATGTTGTGTCTCAACCAATGGCGGGCACAACACAAAAACCTCATATGAAGTAAAGTAGGGTCTAAGCTACAACATATGCGAATATTGACGTTAAAGATGCACTATGCCATTTCCTGGTTGCTAAAATTCTAATAGTTCGCCTATTTCAGTTTATGTGACAAAACAAGCAAATATAGTGTAGAGAATCATTGTCCCATCTAAACCGCTATGAAATATATTTTCCATAACCAAAAATATTATATTTTCAGCTGTTTGAAGTTGCTGTACAAAACCGAAAGTAAATGACTCAAAAACAAAACGTAAGAACGGGAAGCATAGAAATAGCGCACATAGAACATATCTACCGCTTCTTAGACTCGCTTTCAATGAGAATGACATATCTAGAACTCACATTTCTATGTGAATTTGATCGGTGGCCCAAAAAGTTACATATTGTAGCTTTAACATTAAAAAAAAGTAATACCTTTTATTAAAAAAGTATCAATAATTCAAGAAATTATAAAATAGTTTGACAACCTTGTTTGTAAACTTTTATTTGATATCAAACTAAACTGTTTATATTTTCCAGTGATGAAACATGGATGTCTCATGGTATGTTGGTATATGTAAAATGGTTAAACTTTGAGCACCTTCATCTCCTGAATGTTTTGGCATTCAGGTCCAAAAATTCCCTTTCTGACCACTTCTTCCATAGGCAAACGTGTATGGGAAGTTGTATTTAAATCGAAAGGGATGCTGTCAAAAAGTTGATTGAATTAAAATGGATTTACCCTTTATTCAAGCCATTGAAAGCCATGCTAAAGCATAATCTTTCTGGGTTACTGCTTAACTTGCCCTTAATTAACATTAAGCCTACACAATCAGGATTTTAGTGAGGATTTCCACAATTAAGTGACAAACTGAGGAACAAAGTGTCTGCTGAAATGGGAAAATTGTCTGAAGTTATGTAACGTTACTGTATTTCCTGTAAAACAGCTGATGTAACGTTAGCTGACTGAGAATTCTCACCTACTGATGAAACTTGGCTGATGCATTCACTGACAATTCAGTTTTCGCTTGCCTGTCTTTTATTCATTAACAAGCTATATTCAATACTGCATTGCACGGTAGGCCTATGCCTTGTAAAATAAGAAATTACTCAAACTTACACAGAGAGATATCGAGGCGCTTGCTCCCATCTCAAGTCAGCAAACAGCAACGCTCCTTTTGACATTTCTATGCGTCGTTTTTATTCATGGAAGGTTCTTCCTCCCGATATCTATCGGAAAGTTTGATATTTGAGGCAAATAAATGTTTTTCCATCGCTCACACACTTGTATATGTATAGATATTAAGAAATATACCTAGCTTTACACTGACAGCCGAGGAAATAAGACATGTTTTACTGTAGGCCTTGGCAAACTAATTAGTATTCTCCGTTTACATGTTTGTGTCATGTGACAAGTACTGTAACTATGGAGATTTTTCGGAGGGTGCATTCAATTTCCTGCCCAGTCAGAATGCGGTTAATTTCCTCCTAACTGTGAACTGAAACATGTTAGTGGCATAGGCCTACATGTGCATACCACCTGTTTTTTATTTTCTGCTACAATGTAGCCAAATATACACTGAGCAAAAAATAAACGCAACATGTAAAGTGTTGGTCCCATGTTTCATGAGCTGAAATAAATGATCCCATAAATGTTCCATATGCATAAAAAGCATATTTCTCTCAAATGTTGTGCACAAATTTGTTTACATCCCAATTAGTGAGCATTTCTCATTTGCCAAGATAATCCATCCACCTGACAAGTGTGGCATATGAAGAAGCTGATTAAACAGCATGATCATTACACAGGTTCACCTTCTGCTGGGGACAATAAAAGGCCACTCTAAAATGTGCAGTTTTGTCACACAACACAATGCCACAGATGTCTCAAGTTTTGAGGGAGTGTGCAATTGGCATGCTGACTGCAAGAATGTTGCCAGATAATTGAATGTTCATTTCTCACCCATAAGCCACCTCCACCTTTCAAAAAAAGATTGCAGTCAGAGTGCAGTATAACTGCAGTAGGTTGCAAATACTGCATCCAAAATAACACCGTTTTTTTTACTGCAGTAATTTTGCAGCGTAACTGCAGTTACAGTACAGTATAACTGCATTAGAAACTGCAGTACACCGCAGTTATTCTGCATCCAAAATACCACAGTCGACTGCACTTACTACACTTTTACTGCAGTTTGAAAATTGCAATCTTTTTTTGTAAGGGCATAGAATTTGGCAGTACGTCCAACCAGGCCTCACAACCGCAGAACACATGTATGATGTCGTGTGGGCGACAGGTTTGCTGATGTCAACGATGTGAACAGTGCCCTATGGTGGCGGTGGGGTTATGGAATGGGCCAACATTCCAAAGACCACAATCAACAGCCTGATCAACTGATCAACTTTATGCAAAGGAAATGTGTGCATGAGGCAAATGGTGGTCACACCAGATACTGACTGGTTTTCTGATCCACGCCCCTACCTTTTTTTTTAATGTATCTGTGACCAACAGATGCATACAGTGGGGAAAAAAGGTATTTAGTCAACCACCAATTGTGCAAGTTCTCCCACTTAAAAAGATGAGAGAGGCCTGTAATTTTCATCATAGGTACACGTCAACTATGACAGACAAAATGAGAAAAAAAAATCCAGAAAATCACATTGTAGGATTTGTAATGAATTTATTTGCAAATTATGGTGGAAAATAAGTATTTGGTCAATAACAAAAGTTTCTCAATACTTTGTTATATACCCTTTGTTGGCAATGACACAGGTCAAACGTTTTCTGTAAGTCTTCACAAGGTTTTCACACATTGTTGCTGGTATTTTGGCCCATTCCTCCATGCAGATCTCCTCTTAGAGCAGTGATGTTTTGGGGCTGTCGCTGGGCAACACAGACTTTCAACTCCCTCCAAAGATTTTCTATGGGGTTGAGATCTGGAGACTGGCTAGGCCACTCCAGGACCTTGAAATGCTTCTTACGAAGCCACTCCTTCGTTGCCCGGGCGGTGTGTTTGGGATCATTGTCATGCTGAAAGACCCAGCCACGTTTCATCTTCAATGCCCTTGCTGATGGAAGGAGGTTTTCACTCAAAATCTCACAATACATGGCCCCATTCATTCTTTCCTTTACACGGATCAGTCGTCCTGGTCCCTTTGCAGAAAAACAGCCCCAAAGCATGATGTTTCCACCCCCATGCTTCACAGTAGGTATGGTGTTCTTTGGATGCAACTCAGCATTCTTTGTCCTCCAAACACGACGAGTTGAGTTTTTACCAAAAAGTTATATTTTGGTTTCATCTGACCATATGACATTCTCCCAATCCTCTTCTGGATCATCCAAATGCACTCTAGCAAACTTCAGATGGGCCTGGACAAGCAAGGGGGCCACGTCTGGCAGTGCAGGATTTGAGTACCTGGCGGCGTAGTGTGTTACTGATGGTAGGCTTTGTTACTTTGGTCCCAGCTCTCTGCAGGTCATTCACTAGGTCCCCCCGTGTGGTTCTGGGATTTTTGCTCACCGTTCTTGTGATCATTTTGACCCCACGGGGTGAGATCTTGCGTGGAGCCCCAGATCGAGGGAGATTATCAGTGGTCTTGTATGTCTTCCATTTCCTAATAATTGCTCCCACAGTTGATTTCTTCAAACCAAGCTGCTTACCTATTGCAGATTCAGTCTTCCCAGCCTGGTGCAGGTCTACAATTTTGTTTCTGGTGTCCTTTGACAGCTCTTTGGTCTTGGCCATAGTGGAGTTTGGAGTGTGACTGTTTGAGGTTGTGGACAGGTGTCTTTTATACTGATAACAAGTTCAAACAGGTGCCATTAATACAGGTAACGAGTGGAGGACAGAGGAGCCTCTTAAAGAAGAAGTTACAGGTCTGTGAGAGCCAGAAATCTTGCTTGTTTGTAGGTGACCAAATACTTATTTTCCACCATAATTTGCAAATAAATTCATAAAAAATCCTACAATGTGATTTTCTGGATTTTCTTTTCTGAATTTGTCTGTCATAGTTGACGTGTACCTATGATGAAAATTACAGGCCTCTCTCATCTTTTTAAGTGGGAGAACTTGCACAATTGGTGGCTGACTAAATACTTTTTTTCCCCACTGTATCTGTATTCCCAGTCATGTATAAATCCATAGATTAGAGCCTAATTAATTTATTTCAATTGACTGATTTCCTTATGTGAACTGTAACTCAGTAAAATCTTTGAAATGGTTGGATGTTGCGTTTATATTTTTTTGTTCAGTATAGTTCCATTGAGATGGGAGGATGGTGTACTTTTTTTTTTTTTTTTTTTATCTTCGTTTTTTTGGGGGGGTAGATCAGCTTAATATTGCAGATAGATTGTAACTTCCATCAATGTAATTGTCTGCATCACTTCCAATCCCTCATGTTTATATACAGTGAGCTCCATAATTCATTGGACAGTGACCATTGTTTTATTATTTTGGTTCTGTACTCTAGCACTTTGAGTTTGAAAGGATACAATGACAATGAGCGTGAAGTGCAGACTGTCAGCTTTAATTTGAGGGTATTTTCATACATATCGGATGAACCGTTTACGTATTATAGAAGCTTTTGTACATGGTCCCCCCCATTTTCGGGCATCAAAAATCATTGGACAGTTTAACATAATGTAGAATAAAGTAATCATTGTAAATATTTGGTCGCATATCCTTTGCATGCAATGACTGCTTGAAGTCTGCGATGCATCGCCATCACCAGACGCTGGGTATCTTCCCTGGTGATGCTCTGCCAGGCCTGTACTGCAGCCATCTTCAGTTCCTGCTTGTTTAGGGGACTTATTGCCTTAAGTCTCCTCTTCAGCATGTAAAATGCATGTTCAATTGGATTCAGATCTGGTGATTGACTCGGCCAGTCAAGGTTTTTCCACTTTTTGGCCATCAAAAACCCCTTTGTTGCTCTAGCAGTATGTTTAGGGTCATTGTCTTTTGTTGCGTGATTAAGTGCCGTCCAATGAGTTTGGAGGCATTTGGTTTTATCTGAGCAGATAAAATATTTCTGTAGACTTCAGAATTCATTGTTCTACTTCTGTCTGCAGTCACATCATCGATGAAGACAAGTGAGCCTGTTCCACTGGCAGCCATACAGGCCCAAGCCATAACACCCCCTCCACCATGTTTCATGGATGAGGTGGTATGCTTTGGATCATGGGCATTTCTTTTTTTTCTCCACACTTTTGTCTTTCCATCACTCTGGTACATGTTCATCTTTGTCTCATCTGTCCACAATATTTTTTTCCAGAACTCTTGGGGTTCTTTTAGGTGCTTTTTAGCAAACTGTAATCTTGCCTTTCTGTTCTTCAGGCTTATCAGTGGTTTGCATCTTGCAGTGTACCCTCTGTAGTCCTGCTGGTGTAGTCTTCTGCGTATGGTAGACTTTAACACATCTACACCTGCATCCAGGAGAGTGTTTTTGATCTGTTGGGCTGTTATCAGGGGTTTTTTCTTCACCATAGAGAGTATTCTCCGGTCATCCACTACAGTGGTCTTCCTCTGTCTACCGGGTCTTTTGACATAATTCAGTTCACCGGTTGTTTTTTTCTTGTTAATGATGAACAAAACTGTTGACTTGGGCATGGCCAGGGTTTTTGCAATGTTCCTGAATGATTGATTTTCATTTCTGAACCTTTTTTGACGGCCAACTTCATTTGCATCGACACTGCTGTCTTCCTCATGTTGTCACACCCCAATAACAACCTCCAAAGGCAATAGCAACGTCTAGAATCATTACTATTCATCAACAGCTCTCCTGCATTCACTAACGACACAAATGAATACACCTGCCTAACGACACACATCTGTGAAGCCAATTTAACAAATACTTGTAGTACCTTAAAATGGGGGGACCATGTACAAAAGGTGCTGTCATTTCTAAACGGTTCATCCGATATGTATGAAAATACCCTAAAATTAAAGCTGACAGTCTGCACTTCACGCTCATTGTCATTGTATCCTTTCAAACTCAAAGTGTTAGAGTACAGAACCAAAATAACAAAACAATGGTCACTGTCCAATGAATTATGGAGCTCACTGTATATATATACACATACACATACATATCCTTTAAAAATATATATATATTCCCCTTTATTACTTTCCAACCCCGCCACCCTTTCTCTACTTGGAGTAAACTAGTGAACAACAACGCCTAGGCCTCTACTTCCAGCCCATACCCACTATCTACATTTTATGGACACAGTCAATTTTACAGTAATTACATTTTGTTTGTTCTTTCTCCTGAACTTCTTCTACTCTCAACCTTTCCTATCATTTTCATGTCCATCCGGTTTGCTTCTATATGCCATATCTTTCTAACTGTGCTCCTTCACAAAAGCTCCCAACCTACAACCCATACACTTATCATGGACACAGCGTGCCTACATTATTAGTTATCTTGTTATTGTTAGTTGTTATTAGTCCCATCCTTCAATTCCATTCAACACCTCCCATCCATCTTTTAACACCATCCATATAGGATTTCTATTTGCCATATATATTTCAACTGTACTGTGATGTCTTACAAAAGTTCTGAACCTTTCTATTCTCATTGTTTCTACAGATTGTGAATTGAAAATAAAAAAAATTGCTAATAGTATTATGTTATTGATCAATTGACTATTACTTTTCAGATCACCCAGTAGTGCTATCTGCAGGGTTAGCTCCAGGTAAATATTGCAATCCTTTAGCCATTCCTGGACCTGTGTCCAAAAACAAGCTACAAATGGACAGTACCAAAACAAATTATCTAATGATTCTGTCTCTTCGCAGCAAAATCTGCAGAGCCCCATATAAATAACATTCTATTGGTAGCAAGAATTTTATATAATTTTATATATTTAGATTCTAAGTTTTGAATCCGGTGTCGTTTTGCGTATCAGTTCATATGGTGTACTGCCAAATGACTGAATTATGTCAAATTTTCAAGGAGTGTCTGGAGTTTACAGAACATTTGCTCAGAATACAACCAAAATGTTCACCACATGTGCGGAAGTCAAGAAGAGAGGTCTTCAGTGAATCATATTTTATGTTAGTCAGACAGCATTAAAACACATCCAGAATCACAATATTGAATTTCATTTTATTGGCACTTTGTTGAAAATAAAATAGAAAAATTGCAAACATAAATACCGTAACACTGACATTAAAAAAGAAAATACGAAGTGGTTCAACATCATATAAAAAGTGACAGCTCTACTGTTTCTAGCCTTTTTGGATCACAGATATTTAGTATTGTATTTTAAACCCTGTAAATACTTCTACAAAGACGCTAGACTGAGAATAAAACAATATTATTATATATAGTGGTACATTTTACATACAAAATCAGATCTTCAAGTGACTAACAAAGCAGGAATCACAATCATTCTTTAAAAATATAAAATCATAACTACAAAATATAGTGCTATTAAAAAACAAAAACCACAGACAAAAACAAAAGTTTTACAAGCCTGCTGAACAAATGCAGGAAATGGGTCATGCCACGAAGAACCAGCATGCATTAGTTAGAGGAACTGGACTTTATTCCTGTAAAGTCTCTGGTATTTGCCCCACATATTCTTCAGCAAGTTCTTAGTCAGGTCAAGACAAAAGTGAGGTGTTCAGTACCTCCCTAACTCAAACAAACACGTTTGGAAAGTACAAGTAAAATACAGCACAATGCCAATGAATTTAAAAACAAGACATATCTATCCTTTAAAAGCAAGGCTTGTATTCATCAGGCATAACGTGTTGACAGGCATCCACCATCCTGGTGCTTTGGTAAGATAGAAACAAACAGTTTGTTCGGCTATAATTAAAAAGAGTACATTAAAGTGCATTCCCTCATTTTTTTCCAATCCCTGTATTTTTTCCATCCAGGAAATACCTGGTAAATTCTTTGTAATTGGAATTTTGCATGGTTATACATTTCCATATGTTGAGTAATTTGAACAGTCTTTTGTGTTTTCAACCAACATCTTCACAGGCTACTGTTGGTTTGCATTTCTCGACAGGGTCACCAGAAGAAAAAGTATTTTTCATTTGAGCCCAGTGAAGATCCAGAAACGTAAAAAACAGCATTCATTCTAAGTAAACATAATCTATTGTATTCATTTGTTTAAAAAACATTTTGTTGAATAGGCCTCTTAAAATGAGACCGTAATTAAAATGCTCAACATAGGCATCTTTAAAAACACTAAAGATATATAGAAAAGGCCTACTCTACTTCAATACTCTTCTCAGGTATGTGAAATCTGGCACTAGGAAATATTCTCAACAACCTCTTGAACGGTATAACGTTTATCAGCAAAAATAGCTGGGAGCACTGGAGAGCAAGGTCGATGTGAAAGTCAGTGTTCAGGCTACAGAGGCAACTTTTTCACAGTTGCTGGTGTACTGAATGTCAGGCCTGTCGATGTCAGCCTTCTTTTTGTCCCACCAGGGCAGAGCACAGAGAAAGAGCGTGACCCCACCCAGGAGCACAGAGCCTCCACTGAAGTAGAAGGCCAGGTCATAGGACTGGGTCCAGTCAAAAAAACACCCTGGAACAGGAAGAAGAGGAGAGAAAAAACAATTTAATTAGAATCAACAAAATCTCTCGACAAAGTATGAGTCAGATAAAGACTAGCTAAAGGCAAACATCTTGAGTTCAACATTCTCACTCACACATTAATATGACATAATCTGTAAAAATGTTTTGACATCTGTAAAAGCATGAATATGAACCTGTACCAGCTCTAAACTAACAACTGTAAATCAGTACCACACACTCCGCAATGATGTTGACCCATGGTGTCAGAAGTGGGATCTTTCTTACCAACAACAGGGGGCCCGAGCACAATCCCGAATCCCCCAAAGAACATGAGGACCCCATGGGCTTGGGTCAGTTTGTCCAGGCCGACAATCTTGGTGGTGATGTAAGACGTTAGGGACCAGTTCCCAGAGAAGAAGCCCACCACAGCGGAGAGTACCTGCAGGCCTACGTAGCTCTTGGACATGGGGATGAGGAGGAGGGCTGTCCCGGTCCCCAGCAGGGTGAAGGCGTACAGGAACACACTGTTGATCCACCTCACGTCTGCTAGTATGCCCAGGGTCAGCTTGCCCACGCCGGCAGTGACGGCTACAATGGAGACCAGGGGGATGATGCTGACCTCGTCGACGAGGCCCTCACTCTGGGCCACATCCTCCATGAAGAGGACCGGAGGAAAGGCTCCCAGGCTGAACAGGAAGATGGCGATGCAGAGGGCCATGAAGTTTCTGTCGTGCAGGAAGTTAGCCGTGGAGTGCATGTACTTTGAGTAGGCCTGACGCTTCTTCTTGATCATTTTCACAATGGCTGAACCTGCCATGAAGCCCCCTTTTTTGTCAGTTGTGGTGATGGTGATGTCTTTGGCGTCGATGATGATCAGGAGATCCTTGACCGTCAAGGTTCTCTCGCCGGTGCTCGGTGTGGTCTTGAGGTCGTCAGCAGGCGGGTTCTCAAAGAGCTGCTCCTCTGTGCGCTCCAGAGCAGCCTTCTGTTTGAGGTAGTAGGCAGGCATGTTCAGAGGCCTCATGAAGCCGCCACAGGCCATGAGGTTGAGGGCCAAGGCTCCGATAATCAGCAGGCAGCCGTCCATGTCAAAGAGAAGAATCAGCTCATTCTGAGCAGTGGCATAGAGGAACCCTCCCACACTTGTGCCTAAATGAGAGAAAGGAATGATTTAGTGTTGGCATTCCAAGAATAAGCCATTAGAGATATATTCATTTCATAAAAGCTTTGCCTAAAGCTACCCACCCTGTTCTCCATTGATACAGCTGGATATTCCCTAAGGCAATTTCGTTTCAGATTTGATTGTGACAAAAACTGGGGACAAGAACTGAATGCTCCAGAACTGGGTTGTATTACCAGTGTTCCTCTTGTCACAAGTCCACTTCCCTAACCACAAGGACACACAGTTTTTAGACTAGAATGTTTACCTTGGCATTCCAAGACTTCCGTCTTCTGAAACAAGAAAGAACTGAGCATGGAGACTTGGTGTGAACCCAGTGAGCGCAGAGGGGGGCTGAAGTACCTGTGGTGACTATGCCGAGGGCGAGGCCACGTCTCTTGTCAAAGTACTGACAGGTGATGGTCAATGTTGCAGCATAGAGAAGACCGCAGCCAAGACCTGTGGACAACAAAAACAACAGAGGTAAATTTTATTAGCACATTGTAGAGGAGCATTTAACTACAGTACCTTATTAACCATGTTGAAGAATATATTTAATGTTCTGAACAAAGCCTTGCACGGTAAACTGTGTACCTTAAATGTAAAACTGTGTGACTGTGTAAGGCCATCTTAGTCATGTACTGTAATAACACATTCACCATGTTTAAAATCTGTTGCTCTCTGATAAAGTCGTTACATTTATTCACAATAACTTTTGTCTAATGTAAAATCGCCCCAAAAGTCTCTGGTAATTTGATCCGCAATGGATGACTAGAGGAGGGGGGGGGGGGGGGCTGGAGCGATAAGAGGAAACTGAGCCACACGGTCTGAAAATAGACGCCTTTCTTCAAATATGCATGGCCTCTCGCTCAGGTCAATGCCACAGGCAGTGTTGACAGTGGCAGTCTATTGGGCTCTATCCCCTCAGCATTGAACAGCTGTCACTGGGTGTTAGATAAGGGGCTGTAATGGGGCCGTCACACTATTGGGGGGCACCAGAGGCATCTGGGAATCTGACTCTACCTTGTTTTTATATCTCTGAATACTTCCTACATATACCCTCATTCAGCACCAGAGGAGGCTGGTGGGAGGAGCTATAGGAGGACAGGCTCATTGTAATGGCTGGAATGGGATTACAGTTTTTTTCAATTGCTAACATGCATTGGTCAAAACTGAAGTCACATTGTCAAAACTCTTCACACAGTCAGCGAAACAGAAGTGTATGTGGGCCAAACTGTGAATCATTTTTCATTGCTTTCACACAAAACGCATTCAATGACCACATTCTCCAAAATCCATTAACTATTTTCTCATTCATACTCCACCACCTGCAAAACGAAATATTTGCAGCACATGTTTTCAAATGCGTTAAAAACACATTCAAAACAGATTGATGGCAAATGTCGTGCATTTCTGCAGTAACCAGATTGAAACATATAGAAAATCTCAGCAGAATATTTAATCATTCCAAACACAGCTGATTGCAATTTCAGCTGAAAGCCTACCCAAGTGTCCTGTTTTTAGTCTCATTACCAAACAGACAAGAGGATGGCTTCGGCATGATTTAGTTTGGAAACATGGATCAAGGAAGACAGGTTGGTGGGGAAAGAAGAGTGGCAGGGAGAGGGAGAATGCGTGGAGGACAGAGGAGAGGAAGACCAAGAGCGGTGGTCTCTGATGAGATAAAGGCCACAATTATTTACCATGTTGTAAACCATGATCTCTCTTTGAGAGAGGCCGGTTTAAGGGTGCGACCAAATCTGCAGCGTTCAACAGTTGCATCAATAGTACAATAGTATTTTCCGGCAAAACAACAGGTGAGATGTGCATCCTTCAATGATAATTGAACTACATATTACAGTACGTTCACATTTTTACATGTACTGACATTTTGAAATATATTGATTGTTTTGTGTTTTTCAGTAGGATCCAAAAGGTTGCCTCCCACAGGAGGGAGAGCCAGAATATTATCTGATGCGCAGGAAATTGCCATTGTTGACTTGATAATTGGTAACAATGCAATAAAACTGCAGGAAATTCGGGACAGAGTGCTGGCAGACAATTTCACTTTTGGGAATGTGAATACGGTCAGCACAACGACAATTGCCAGCGTCCTAGAGAAACATAAAATAAGGATGAAGCAGTTGTACACTGTACCCTTTGAGAGAAACGGTAAACGTGAGAAAGAACTCCGGTATCAATATGTCCAGGTAAAATGTCTGTTCAATAACCAAACAGGGTACATACCCAGCTATGCATAATGTAAAGTACTGTAACACTGTGGATTTACTGTATTTTAGAGAGTAATGGAAATGGAAGCCAGGCAAACTGCACATACATTCATCTTTGTGGATGAAGCTGGATTCAACGTGGCAAAAACACACTGCAGGGGAAGGAATGTGATTGGACAGAGAGCAACCGTGGATGTCCCAGGCCAGAGAGGAGCTAACATCACAATGTGTGCAGCACTGTCCAATGATGGTTTGCCGTTACATTGGCCCCTACAATACAGAGAGGCTAATTTCATGACCTGCATAAACAGTCACAGACTGGTTTGCTGCACATCCCAGGATGTCAGTACTATTCCTGCCTCCATACTCCCCCTTCCTAAACCCCATAGAAGAGTTTTTCTCTGCGTGGAGGTGGAAGGTTTATGACCACCATCCACATGACCAGATGTCCTTACTGGATGACATGAATGCGGGGTGTGGAGACACTTCTCCTGAAGACTGCCAGGGTTGGACTAGACATTCCAGAAGATACTTTCCAAGATGCATCGCCAGAGAAGAAATAAGATGTGACGTTGATGAGAACTTGTGGCCAAATGCAGGAGAGAGGGAGAACTAGAACCCTCACAGTACTGTACAGAATGAGTGATTATACTTTCAGGAAAAAAAAATTTGTAGTAATTTACTTATAGTAAATTACTATATACAAAGATATATAAAAAATAAAGGCTATTGAAGCAAATTGCTGCATTTCTGAATCATTATTGTTACATATACTTTAGTACAGTCAATAAAGTGAAAAGGTGTTATTCTTATTCTATAATGAAATACTGATTTATGTGAAAAATCATTCAAACTTCAAAGAGAAAAGTTCATCATTTATGTAATGCTCCCCGTTAGTGTTTTTTTTAGGTCAGTGTGTTATGAGTGACAATGTATGCTTTCTGAGTGAGAATTGTTGCCAGTGTTATGGTTGAACAAGCTTATTTTGAGACATGTATGAAGTGTTTTGGTGGTTTGAGTGAGTTTGAGGTGAGATGAACTGTTTGGCCAAGATGAATGTTGGTAATGCAGACTGTGTGAAGAGTTTTGAAAAAGTGGCTTCAGTATTGACCGATGCTTGTTAGCAATTGCAAAAAACTAATGGAACTGTATCAAAAATATGGAAACCACTCCGTTCCATTTACTCCATTCCAGCCATTACAATGAGCCCATCCTCCTATAGCTCCTCCCACCAGCCCGCTCTGTTTTACACATACCCTCAGTGCATGTGTGCTCGAGCGTAGGCATGAACCTATTCACTTACAGCTCCAACTTGATACTTCTTTATGTATCAATTCTTATCTCTGAGGAAGTTGTGTCTTATCTATCAGTGAAAGATAGGTTATTGTCTAATATTTGTATGTAATGGTGAGTCAAAAACACAGTTCACTCCCAACAAAACCACTGAGTACACAAGCAACTTCCTATCATTTCCTCACACTGACAAGGCTAATCCTAATAGTGGGCCATACAAACCACAGACTTGCTTCAGCAGTAAAAGACCACCACAAGGTTCTCACTTACCGACGACTATACCGTAAGAGAAGATGAGGAACTGAACGTTTGGGGCGAAGGCACTGAGCATCAGGCCCCCTGCCACCATAACCCCACTGAAGATGGTCACAGGGCGCGCCCCAAAGTTATCCACACAGGCACTGCAGACCGGACCTGGGGGAGAACACAGGACAGAGAGGAAGTGTGAATGAATGACGTGTATGGGAGAGTTGAGTGTACATTGCTGAATAAGCGCAGAGAGTTTAGGGAGGAGACTTTTTTTTTTATATGACACAAACAACAAAGACAAGATGGAATTTATATGGTGCTTTCAGGATCCATGTGGTGTAAACAAGATGGAATTTATATGGTGCTTTCAGGATCCATGTGGTGTAAACAAGATGGAATTTATATGGTGCTTTCAGGATCCATGTGGTGTAAACAAGATGGAATTTATATGGTGCTTTCAGGATCCATGTGGTGTAAACAAGGTGGAATTTATATGGTGCTTTCAGGATCCATGTGGTGTAAACAAGGTGGAATTTATATGGTGCTTTCAGGATCCATGTGGTGTAAACAAGATGGAATTTATATGGTGCTTTCAGGATCCATGTGGTGTAAACAAGATGGAATTTATATGGTGCTTTCAGGATCCATGTGGTGTAAACAAGGTGGAATTTATATGGTGCTTTCAGGATCCATGTGGTGTAAACAAGATGGAATTTATATGGTGCTTTCAGGATCCATGTGGTGTAAACAAGATGGAATTTATATGGTGCTTTCAGGATCCATGTGGTGTAAACAAGATGGAATTTATATGGTGCTTTCAGGATCCATGTGGTGTAAACAAGATGGATTTACTAAACAATACTAAACTAACCAAACGGAAAGTGATACCAGTCAAGGTGTACTGTACATGTGGGGTTATTTCATGGCAGGAAAACATTATTTACTGTATCAACTCTAACCATGTGACATGGTCCCCTTTTCTGCACTGATATTATTTTGACCTTATAATTTTCACTTTTTTATCATTCCCTATTTAAGAGGGTTCATCTGTGCTCTTTAGCCTCTGCCTTAAGCGTGTTGTTGGCTAGGTTTGTGACTCCATTTGCTGTCCTCACATTTCCCCTGAGGCCTAAAAGTGGCACTAGCTAGTTATTAGACACCTGAGCAGAGGTTAAGGGTCAGGGAAAAGGACAGCGTTTGATGCTCATTCGTCATCATCCTCACAGCATAACAAATTTAAAAGCACACGGAGTTACAGGAATATATATATTTATGGCAAATGGGACCACATATCCTGATTGATGGACTTTTTAGGGGGACGGTGTGCATTTCAAACAATGGAAATACAGGTCTGGTTAGGACAAATTGGATCCTTCAGTGGACAGAAGCAAGGACTTGGGCCAAGTTTTGGAAGATCACCTCACTAACCCATAATCTGCTGCCAATTTATTAAAGACTGCTATGTTTCCCTAGCATCCCGCCAAGTCAAATGCAGCCCAATCCGATTAGCTTCCAATGATATACACTGCAATTTGTATAGGTCCTTGTGTCTTATGCACATTAAATTGACAACTTGTTTCAGCAGAGTCAAACTCTACTTCTTGTGCTGACACATTGAATTCCTGAGCAGACAACTGACAACCCGAGGGTGTCCTGTTGAACCCTATCTCCCCCTCCCTTCCATTTCACCACCAATTAAAAGAGTCCATGGTTTAAGCCTGCATAGCCTAGCTGCCAAGCCCCACACGTGTACTTGGAGCCATCCGTCTAGTCATTACTTTTCACTGACCTCTTTGGAAAGGCAACGACGTGAAGGGAGGCTTAGCCTGGCGGTAAAGCAAGATCATGATCTACTATCTCGGATCCAGTTTTAGCAAAATAATTGAATGCAACTTTAATACAGCTTGCTTGCAGCCATGCAGTGAACTGAGTCCTCCTGTGTCCCTGGTCATTCAAACGACTGAAACTGTTAAATGTTTTATCAACCTCCCTATTTTTCTCTGTCATCCCCATTTTCACAGAGACACAGACACAGACAGACAGACACAGACAGTGTGATCATAGCTAAGTGCTCCTCCTGCAATTATGACCGGGCTGACTTGTGACCACAACTTAGTGTTAACAGCACCACAAAGTGCATCCATATTGCACAATTCCCTTCATCTACTTAGGACAAGTCAGACAAAGTCAGCACTGCACTTTCACAGCTGTTGATATGTCCTAGGTAAATTACGTATTTTCCCGTCTTATCATGTGCAACTCTGCCCTCCAAACAAGATTACTTGGCAAGATAACAATTGGTCTGTGTCTTTACCTATAATGCCACCATCATTGTATGTGTTTATAGAGACGTTGGACCATTCTTTTGTCTGGTACTTTATCAGTGACATCATTAAAGGGAACTTTCTGATTTAGCCTCGGTTTCAGTTCTCCTCAGAACATGCGACCAAGAACGAGATTTGGGTCTTGGAGGCGTGCTTTGCTGTGGGTGTCTCGTGTGTGTTCGAACGTGGCAAGTGTTTGTACTTTCACTCTGCTGACCAAAATTATCCTATTTACACTTTGTAGTCAATTTTGACACCAGAATAAATGTTTCTGCCTAATATCGATGCCCCATAGGCCGTTTTCTACCAGAGAAGTTGTTTGCCTTCAGTTGCTCATTAATTATACAACAGCAACACGTGTCAGACGTGCATACCAGGTGAGACTAATTTCAAGACAATGTAGCTGCAACTAAAGTGCATTGATAAGTAAATTCAGGTATAACCACTGACATGCTGTTTAGCATATCAATTCAAAGCCATGCCAAGAAAATCTACATGGAATTCTTGAACAGATGTTCAGATGCTGAGTTGAATACATTTTTGTTATAAAATAGTTCGTAGATTTTTTTGTAACATACAAAATCTATAAACACATACAACAATGGTGGCATTATGGGTAAAATCACAGACCAGTGAGCTCTGAAGGTATCCCCTGTCTTTGGATGAGAGCATTAGACTATACCCACACAGTATCTAAATAAATAAACAAAGGTGTTTGGAGAATACTTACTGGCTATGAGTCCCACTCCAGAGACCAGGGAGCCAACCCAGGCTGTCATGCCTTTCCCCTCCTGGAAGGCGTGGAGCCACTCCGGGTACAGGACGCCCACCGACTGGGGGGAGCCGTAGGCCAGGAACTGGGCCACAAAGCAGGCCACAACAATGACCCATCCCCAACCTCCATCCAGCACATTCTTTGAGTTCTGAAGACTCATGCTGTCAACAGGGAGGGTTCCTGGGGAAAACCGGGGGGAAAAAAGCAAAAAGTGTTAAAAGCACAGGTGGACTGGACAAGCAACGACACAAATGCATGAGAATACAGACAAAATAAATCACAAGCAAGTTTGGAGACATGAATCATGATTAACGAAGTGATAAATGTCCTAAGTTCCTTTCTAAAGTTGTAGATAAATGCCAAATACACACTCACATCTTGATGTTGATGCTGCTCTTGCCTGGCAGGTCACCTGTTTAAAACAGAGTGCAACCCTCTCATCCTGCGCTGCCCATTTTGTGCCCTCACACAGACCACACCTTGAAGGAGGAGAGTTTGGAGTCTGGACTGCCTACCTTGTACTTTAACCTGCCTTTTGCCTATCTCCCCTCGGTTCTGGCACGAAACACTGAACTTTTACAGGCACACCCTTTCCAGTGCTAACAAGAAGAAAAAACAAAAACAAAAAACAAAAAAAATGCACTGTTCCTGAGTAATTTGTGCCTGAGAGCAATTTGAGCTATAGGTGCACTACTGCAGCATCCGCTCTTCTATCCCTCTTAGTTTTTAAAAGCAAAAGTTGTGCATCTATCAATTTGCGGGTAGGCTAAACACTATTATATGGAGAAACACTGTGCCATCTACACATACACTATATATACAAAAGTATGTGGACACCCCTTCAAATGAGTGGATTTGGCGATTTCTGCCACACCCGTTGCTGACAGGTGTATAAAATCGAGCACACAGCCATGCAATCTCCATAGACAAACATTGGCAGTAGAATGGCCTTACTGAAGAGCTCAGTGACTTTCAATGTGGCACCGTCATAGGATGCCACCTTTCCAACAAGTCAGTTCGTCAAATTCTGCCCAATCAACTAAGTGCTGTTATGGTGAAGTGGAAACGTCTAGGAGCAACAACCGACTCAGCCGCGAAGTGGTAGGCCACACAAGCTCACAGAACGGTTTCCATGGCTAAGCAGCCACACACAAGCCTAAAATCACCATGTGCAATGCCAAGCGTCGACTGGAGTGGTGTAAAGCTCACCGACATTAGACTCTGGAGCAGTGGAAACGCGTTCTCTGGAGTGATGAATCACGCTTCACCATCTGGCAGTCCGACGGACGAATCTGGCTTTGGCTGATGCCAGGAGAACGCCACCTGCCCCAATGCATAGTGCCAACTGTAAAGTTTGGTGGAGGACGAATAATGGTCTGGGGCTGTTTTTCACTAAGGGGCTAGGCCCCTTAGTTCCAGTGAAGGGAAATCTTAATGCTACAGCATACAATGACATGCTAGACAATTCTGTGCATCCAACTTTGTGGCAACAGTTTGGGGAAGGCCCTTTCCTGTTTCAGCATTACAATGCCCCCGTGCACAAAGGGAGGTGCATACAGAATGCATACAGAAATGTTTTGTTGAGATCGGCGTGGAAGAACTTGACTGGCCTGCACAGAGCCCTGACCTCAACCCCATCGAACACCTTTGGGATGAATTGGAATGCCGACTGCGAGCCAGACCTAATTGCCCAACTTCAGTGCCCGACCTCACTAATGCTCATGTGGCTGAATGGAAGCAAGTCCCCGTAGCAATCTTCCAACATCTAATGGAAAACCTTCCCAGAAGAGTGGAGGCTGTTATAGCAGCAAAGGGGGGACCAACTCCATTTGAATGCCCATGATTTTGGAATGAGATGTTCGACGATCAGGTGTCCACATTATTTTGGTCATGTAGTGTAGCTACCAATTTTTCTTTATGAAACAATATGGGTTTTATCAGCATCTGCAACAAAGGAACTACACTGATAGGCTATTCATTTACATTTACATTTACGTCATTTAGCAGACGCTCTTATCCAGGCGACTTACAAATTGGTGCATTCACCCTATAGCCAGTGGGATAACCACTTTACAATTTCCTTTTTTTGGCACTTAATCACCCATTACACATAGCCAACAAAATATATAATTCTGTATCTAGCCATAGGCCTGCTATGCTATAATGTTGTGATATAGTAGCCTATTGTTATTTTACTAACACTAGGAAATACATGCGACTTACCTCAACATCAACAACAGCCACATGCACAACAACAGGCAACTGCAGGATAAGTGCGCGTTCGCTACAGGGAGTTGCCATGAAGGATGGTCTCCCTATAATAACTCTTTGTATAGAATCGAAATTGAATTACAAAAAATATTTTAAAAACATCACATGCAGATGCCGAGCTTCCGCAAGGCTTTATCTGAGGTGTGAGCAGACCGGTGTGCCAGCAGCAGCTACGCGCACAGAATCCGTTTTATACCGCTTGTTTGCCGGAGAACAAACCGGTTCAAAGCTGTTTTTGCTGGTCGGGCTTCATACGCCCGCTACCTACGTTGAGGAAACTCTGCCTCCTCTTCATCACGCGCGACTGTGTGAAGCTAGAGAGTATGCACAATGCGCACTGCTCCCAACTGCCACAGAGTACACACAACTGAAGAGTACACACAACTGAATAGGCCTATCGATTCGATAATAATACATATTATGCATCATGATAATAGTGGTCATAGGTGGGGTGGGAGACATGTCAACTTTTCTTCGACTGCATGCAAAGGCTATCGATTTGCCTATCAATTACAAAAGTTATCATTTGTAATTGGCATACCTGATGATCAGATAGCACTTCAAAGTATTTCAAGTCAAATCAGATTGAATGTGCGTCTCAAATAGACTACTGTAAAATCACCGTCTTTGAATTTGTAATAACTAAATTATTTTATTGAAAAATAGCTGGTTTGGAATCTCTTTACACTGAATAATAGTTTTATATATGTACTTTAATCTAGACATAATAGGGTACTAGGGGGTAACTAGCCACCTGGGGGTAACTGCCACCCCCCCTAATTTTTACGTTTTAGATATATTCCAATGAAGTTAGATCTATAATTGATTTTTAAATATACAAGTAGGAAAGCCTAAAAATAAATAATCCACTTGTTTAGAGAGAAAAATGTAGATAATCGTTGAGTAAAGTGGTAATATTTTGGATGAGTGTGTTGGGGGCAACTGCCCCCCCCCCTACTAGGGAGTAACTGGCCCCTGTGGGCTAGTTACCCCTTTATGGTTATGAATGTGTTTGTACCTGTCATTTAAACAATGACTAGCTCCGTTAGTGCTAGTTTATGCTAATTTGCTAGCTAGCAACTTATAATAATAATATGCCATTTAGCAGATGCTTTTATCCAAAGCGACTTACAGTCATGTGTGCATACATTTTTTACGTATGGGTGGTCCCGGGGATCGAACCCACTACCTTGGCGTTACAAGCGCCATGCTCTACCAATTGAGCTACAGAGGACCACTTGTAAAGTAAATGCTAGCCAGCTAGCTAGTTAGCATAAGCGGCTAGGAGTGCTAGCTAGCAACCTTACTACCAGATCGTCTGAGGTAAAATACATTAAAAAGATAACTTAACTTAATTGCAGTTGTAAATGTTACCACTAGTGACTGATTTACAGTTAATGTTACTTTATAGCCTTTTAGCTATTTTACACAGCATTTTATGTAATATAGCTAGATAGCTAGCTACATTTTTAAGAGAGAGCTTTTCAATTGGCATCTCTCCCCCTGTTGTCAGTCACAGTTGGGGACTGGATTAGGTGTGAGCAGTGCAGGAGGTGGGCTCATGAGTTATGCTCCAATTTTTCTATGGATAGCTTTATTTGTGACCTATGTACAAATTAGAATCGTGCAATAGCAGAGCATAAGAGAGTTGCCACGTCAATGTAACACTGAATTAATTAGTTAAGTTATTGTTATTAAATGTTATATTCCTATGATATTTAATGTTATTAGTTATATTCCATTCCAATATTATATTCCAATGAATTTCTTTTTTCATGAATTAAAAACAACTATTAAAAACCTTTTGCTCCTGAATGTCATTTTGAAGACTGCTGGGATTTAAAATATTGCATTATTCAAAAAATATTTAGTGCAATTGTACATAATGGATGGTATGGAAAAGGAACAACAAAAAAAGAACAAAGAAACTTAATGTGCAGGAGAGTTAAAAAGAGGGACTTTACATCAAATCTCCTCATAGTGCGGATATTAATGGTGACATATGCAACACCATTTCCCCCCATATTTTATTTAAATGAGTAAAATAAGACAACTAGACTTAGCTTTTAAGTATTACTTACTAAATAAAACGGATTAATTGGATTTTAACACACATTTTACATATTTTTTACATTTATAGTCATTTAGCAGACGCTCTTATCCAGAGCGACTTACAGTTAGTGAGTGCATACATTTTTTTCATACTGGCCCCCCATGGGAATCAAACCCACAACCCTGGCGTTGCAAGCGCCATGCTCTACCAACTGAGCTACACGGACATACTTGTGTGAAACCCTATGCCATAATCTTCTACCGGGGTAACTGGCACCCTCAGTTACCCCAGTACTTTAAAAAAAATGCCCCTTTTCTAAAAACAACATTTAATGAAATATCAACAAAAAAAAAGTGTAAACTGTAGCCATTTAATTCCCTTTATAGTTTATTCGCCTAAGCATGACCTTCATCCACATACATTTTTTTCCCCAAACGTTGCTTTTTTGTGTCAGCAATTAGACATTGTTCTTAAGGGGGGCTAGTTACCCTCTAGTACCCAACTCTAAACGAAAAGTACTGGGATCCTCTGGAGTTTAGTAAAGATAGTTATTTTGCCGGTGATGCTTGGCGTGTGAAGTCTGAGCAATACTTGCCGGGAACATTGTTATATTCCGTATGGTCCAGTCAGAACTGATTATTTGATGGCAAAAATAACCTAACAATGACGGAGTTCTATTAACCTGAGCCGCGATATGAACGGGCAAAAGCGGTCATGTTGTCAACAAGGCAGCAGGGTGCATCGTCCAACATCTATTTTCCATAAAATATGTGTTCGAATTTTCTAACTAGTTTTCATTGCGACGGCAGATAAAGAGTTTTTATCAAAAGCAATCAGGTGTGCATGTGAAAAACAGAATCCTACTCATTAGGCTGCTTAATCTAGCCTGGCTCACGCCCGGGAGGCAGTCCGGTTCCAAAACGAATGCAATCATTTTTCACCCATGCAAACTCCTCCCACTGGCGTAACCCGGGCCAGATAATCAAATCTCATTAGCAACGCGGATGCCCCGCCCACCTCAGGATCCTCCTGGTCACTTAGGGTCGTAGCCAGGGTTGTCGTGCCCTCTTCACGACTGTCTTGGTGTGTTTGGACCATGAAAGTTTGTTGGTGATGTGGACACCAAGGAACTTGAAACTCTCGACCCACTCCACTACAGCCCTGTCGATGTTAATGGGGGCCTGTTCGGCCCGCCTTCTCCTGTAGTCCACGATCAGCTCCTTTGTCTTGCTCACATTGAAGGAGAGGTTGTTGTCCTGGCACCACACTGCCAGGTCTCTGACCTCCTCCCTATAGGCTGTCTCATCGTTGTCGGTGATCAGGTTTACCACTGCTGTGTCGTCAGCAAACGTAATGATGGTGTTGGAGTCGTGTTTGGGCACGCAGTCGTGGGTGAACAGGGAGTACAGGAGGGGACTAAGCACACACCCCTGAGGGGCCCCAGTGTTGAGGAACAGCATGGCAGATGTGTTGTTGCCTACCCTTACCACCTGGGGGCGGCCCAGCAGGAAGTCCAGAATCCAGTTGCAGAGGGAGGTGTTTAGTCCCAGGGCCCTTAGCTTAGTGATGAGCTTTGTGGGCACTATGGTGTTGAAAGCTGAGCTGTAGTCAATGAACAGCATTCTCACATAGGTGTTCCTTTTGTCCAGGTGGGAAAGGGCAGTGTGGAGTGCGATTGAAATTGCGTCATCTGTGGATCTGTTGGGGTGGTATGCAAATTGGAATGGGTCTAGGGTTTCCGGGATGATGGTGTTGATGTGAGCCATGACCAGCCTTTCAAAGCACTTCATGGCTACCGACGTGAGTGCTACGGGGCGGTAGTCATTTAGGCAGGTTGCCTTCACTTCCTTGGGCACAGGGACTATGGTGGTCTGCCTGAAACATGTAGGTATTACAGACTTGGTCAGGGAGAGATTGAAAATGTCAGTGAAGACACCTGCCAGTTGGTCCGCGCATGCTTTGAGTACATGTCCTGGTAAACCGTCTGGCCCCGCGGCATTGTGAATGTTGACCTGTTTAAAGGTCTTGCTCACATCGGCTACCAAGAGCGTGATCACACAGTCGTCCGGAACAGCTGGTGCTCTCATGCATGCTTCAGTGTTGCTTGCCTCGAAGCGAGCATAAAGGGTATTTAGCTCGTCTGGTAGGCTCGCGTCACTGGGCAGCTCGCGGCTGGGCTTCCCTTTGTAGTCCGTAATAGTTTTCAAGCCCTGCCACATCCGACGAGCATCAGAGCCGGTGTAGTACGATTCAATCTTAATCTTGTATTGACGCTTTGCCTATTTGATGGTTCGTCTGAGGGCATAGCGGGATTTCTTATAAGCTTCCGGATTAGTGTCCCGCTCCTTGAAAGCGGCAGCTCTAGCCTTTCGCTTGATGCGGATGTTGCCTGTAATCCATGGCTTCTGGTTGGGATATGTACGTACGGTCACTGTGGGGATGACATCGTCGATGCACTTTCACAGTTAGGCCAACCTAAGCTATACTGTGAAAGTAGGCTAATAGTAGGCCTACTATTGAAATAGATAAATGAGGCTGTCAACTGAGTTAGAAATTCACAGGTTTCAAACTTTCCCAAAAAAATTCAGGTCACACTTTTTTAACAGAAAAACCACACCAGGACACCACTTTTGAGGTCTGGGAAAAATCTAAGAAATGTAGATTTTTTAGTGTAGTTATCCTTTAATTCAAGCGTGCAGGCACCTAGCACAGTTGTTTAGTTTAGCTGTGTTTCTGTTGCACATGAGATGGAGTAGGCAAAAGAAATGGACACTGGATTGATGCAAATAATCATGCTATCATTCTGACAAGTAGGCATAGGCTACTTTGTAGCTAGTTAACATTTAATAGAGAAGGTTTTGGGGAAAGCCTTTCCATCTACCAGAAGACGGTTAGGCCTATCATTAGCATTGCTATATTTTTCCTATTCCTTAATTGTTTGACACCTGGATGTTTTATTTCATTTTATTTAATATTTGGCTATAGGCTTCTTTATAAATGTGGAGGCAATAATTTTTATAAAGGTTTACTCATATGCGTTCTCCTGTTCCTTTGGTTTTCTTTCAACTTTCTTTCATTGTCTAGCAGCCAAAGGCATTATCCTAGTCATATTAGCAACACATGCGCCGAATACAACAGGTGTAGACCTTACCGTGAAATGCTTACTTACAAGCCCTTAACCAACAATACAGTTTTAAGAAAATAGAGTTAAGAAAATATTTACTAAATAAACTAAAGTAAAAATAAATAAAACAGTAACACAATAAAATAACAATAATGAGGCTATATACAGGGGGTACCAGTACCGAGTCAATGTGCAGGGGTACAGGTTAGTCGAGGTAATTGGTACATGTAGGTAGGGGTAAAGTGACTATGCATAGATAATAAACAGTGAGTAGCAGCAGTGTAAAAACTGTCAATGCAAATAGTCCGGTTGGCCATTTGATTAATTGTTCAGCAGTCTTATGACTTGGGGGTAGAAGCTGTTAAGGAGCCTTTTGGACCTAGACTTGGCGCTCCGGTACAGCTTGCAGTGCGGTACCAGAGAGAACAGTCTATGACTTGGGTGACTGGAGTCTTTGACATTTTTTTGGGCAGGAAGCATGGCCCCAGTGATGTACTGGGCCGTAAGCACTACCCTCTGTAGCGCCTACGGTTGGATGCCAGGCAGTTGCCATACCAGGCGGTGACGCAACCGGTCAGGATGTAACCGGTCAGCATGCTCTCGATAGTTGTTGCATCTTTAAATTCCCCCTCTTTCCAAATGTCTAACGGATTTTCCATCTCTGTCCATGAAATCGCTCTCATGTGCAGTTTAGAACGGTGTTTTCCCGCAATTGCATTTTGGAACGTTCACACGTAGGTCTACCGCAATGTGTACATTGCTGCGCCAAAAATGTGAAGAAATAATAGTTTCTCAACATTTTAAGGAAAAAATTCTGATCTGTTCCATCAGCCTTATTAATTGAATAGGCAAATAGTAGCACCACACTACTTTGATACATATCAATGGGGATTAAGAAGTGAGTAAACGCAATGCCCACTGAAAAATAAGTCTACACCACAGTTGTTGCTGAGTGTGCGAGTGAGTGGTGGGGAGGGCCGGAGGGATGTGTGTATGTAGAGAGAGCACTGCACGTGATTTAGAGGAGACAGCGCAGCACCCGTGCACATCGTGACAACTTTTTACCAGTTGTAGGTTGACTATTTAGATCGTCATTATGGAGACACCTATTTATTTCCAACCCTTTTTCCATAAAATATATAATGCTAGAACTGATGTGCATCAAGAAATAACATAGCTGGAAAACTACTTTGGGCGCAACAAAGATATTTAGATAAATTCGCTTGGAGGAGGTTTAAACTGCATTCTAATATCGACTTTGCTTATGGAAAACGGAAGTGTTTTACGCATGCTCAGTTGTTGGGTCTCGGGTGCTGCATGACTGGACATTTTAAATTATTACGTTACAGCCTTATTCTAAAATGGATGAAATAAATACAATTTCCTCATAAATCTACACACAATACCCCATAATGACAAAGCAAAAACAGGTATTTATAAATTTTTGCAAATTTATAAAAACCGAATACTTATTTACATAAGTATTCAGACCCTTTGCTATGAGTCTCGAAATTGAGCTCAGGTGCATCCTGTTTCCATTGATCATCCTTGAGAGTCCACCTGTGGTAATTTCAATTGATTCGACATAATTTTGAAAGGCACACACCTGTCTATATAAGGTCCCACAGTTGACAGTGTATGTCAGAGCAAAAACCAAGCCATGAGGTCGAAGGAATTGTCCATAGAGCTCAGGGACAGGATTGTGTCGAGGCACAGATCTGGGGAAGGTTACCAAAACATTTCTGCAGCATTGAAGGTCCCCAAGAACACAGTGGCCTCCATCATTCTTAAATGGAAGAAGTTTGGAACCACCAAGACTATTCCTAGAGCTGGTCCCCTGGCCAAACTGAGCAATCGGGGGAGAAGGGCCTTGGTTAGGGAGGTGACCAAGAACCCGATGATCACTCTGACAGAGCTCCAGAGTTTCTACATTTTACTTTTATTTTTACATTTTAGTCATTTAGCAGACGCTCTTATCCAGAGCGACTTAGTTAGTGAGTGCATACATTTTCATACTGGCCCCCGTGGGAAACGAACCCACAACCCTGGCGTTGCAAGCGCCATGCTCTACCAACTGAGCTACAGGGGACTTCCTCTGTGGAGATGGGAGCACCTTCCAGAAGGACAACCATCTCTGCAGCACTCCACCAATCAGGCCTTTATGGTAGAGTGGCCAGACGGAAGCCACTCCTCAGTAAAAGGCACATGACGGCCCACTTGGAGTTTGCAAAAAGGCACCTAAAGGACTCTCAGACCATGAGAAACAAGATTCTCTGGTCTGATGAAACCAAGATTGAACTCTTTGGCCTGAATGCCAAGCGTCACGTCTGGAGGAAACCTGGCACCATCCCTACGGTGAAGCATGGTGATGGCAGCATCATGCTGTGGGGATGTTTTTCAGTGGCAGGGACTGGGAGACTAGTCAGGATCGAGGGAAAGATGAACGGAGCAAAGTACAGAGAGATCCTTGATGGAAACCTGCTCCAGGGCGCTCAGGACCTTAGACTGGGGCGAAGGTTGACCTTCCAACAGGACAACGACCCTAAGCACACAGCCAAGACAACGCAGGAGTGACTTTGGGACAAGTCTCTGAATGTCCTTGAGTGGCCCAGCCAGAGCCTGGACTTGAACCCGATCGAACATCTTTGGAGAGACCAGAAAATAGCTGTGCAGCGACGCTCCCCATTCAACCTGACAGAGCTTGAGAGGATCTGCAGAGAAGAATGGGAGAATACAGGTGTGCCAAGGTTGTAGCGTCATACCCAAGAAGACTTGAGGCTGTAATCGCTGCCGAAGGTACTTCAATAAAGTACTGAGTAAAGGGTCTGAATACTTATGTAAATGTGATATTTCCATTTTTTATTTTAAATACATTTGCAAACATTTCTAAAAACCTGTTTTTGCTTTGTCATTATGGGGTATTGTGTGCAGATTGATGAGCGAAAAAAACAATTTAATCAATTTTAGAATAAGGCTGTAACGTAACAACATTTTGAAAAAGTCAAGGGGTCTGAATACTTTCCGAATGCACTGTATAGGTATGAATGGAAAAATAATGATGCTTACACAACCCATATCATACAAATTTAGCCTGGATACCAGTCGGTTTAGATATTCCCCACCTTGTACTCCGTGTCATATGCATGTTTGGCAGATGACACAGAGTACAAGGAGTGGAATGTTAGCAGAAATAGACTGGTACCCAGGCTAATACGAACGCATATACTGTAAACCCAAAACCACCCAAATCAAGTCATGCATATGGGCCATTTGTAAGGACTTGATTTGGGTGGTTTTGAAATGACAGTATATGCGTTTGTTCTGGACATGAGGTACCAATGTTAGTTTGGTCGAAAACCCAGTCCAAACCGGCTATGGAGAACTACATTATGCTGCTCATATGACCCTCCAAAGGTCAAGGGGGAGTGGTGATTGATACTTAAGCAAATATAGGCCTCTTATAACTTTAGTTGGAAAACATACTTACACTTTTCCCATCAACTCTGGGAAGATGACCAAGACCGACACCTTTAGAGAGGCTAAATGTTATCCCTTTCTCGCAGCATCATCTGTCCACATTCACACCAACGGAGACCTCAAGAGCAGCAACCAGCTGTTCAGTTCCATGAAACCCATCAGGGTGAGCGGGTTTGATGTTGAAAAAACAGAAATTCCCCACGGGTTGAATAAACGCCAGTGTATGCTCTGCCACCAGGTTCCGAGAGCCCCGGATTAAAGGGCACGAAACTCTCACAGCATGGCTCCTTTACGAGTCCAATCTGGATTCCTGCTTGGATTAGTTTAAATTGCTTAGCTCTGCATGATAAAAAAATTACACGCAGAGGTGTCTATCATATCACATCTCAAAAAAAGCTCTTTCAACATGGCTATCGCATACATTGTTTTAATGGGGGGGGGGGGGGGGGGGGGGGGGGGGGGGCCCAAATGTGTGAATGTGAATCGGTCCTCTCCTGTCCACCCCTGACCTGAGGCTGAAATGTCTGTAGGATCAAGTTCCCACCCAGTCCTTGGGGTTATTGCAATCATATTAAAGTTTATCACAGTAATCTCCCTGGAGAGTGGAGTCATGAAAAGCCGCTTTGCCCACTGGCTTGAACCAGTCCAAACCAGGTAGACTTGACGTTTGGGTGTGGGCGCACAGCCAGGGGGCGAGAGGCGAGCTATTGAGAGAGCTGCTTGAAATGAAATATTTTTGAAGCTAGATTAACCTCTAGTTTAGGGTGAGGTGTTACAGGAGAAGGCGGGGCAAGGCTATTTATCTAATATCACACACACAGCGGCTAAAAGGGAGAGGGGATTACTGAACAGTCTGTGAAGTGGTTCTGGTATTGGGAATAACATAGTTCCTCGCCAGAATGGGATAGCGTTTGACTGAAGCCAGTGTATGATTGAATTGCCCATTGTCCTCCGCTTTTGCTGTGCCACCAAGAAAACACTGGAATGTTGGAAGTGAGTGTCTGTTTTCAGGACTCTTCGATGTGGCACCTATCAGGGAAATCAAAGGCTGAGACATTAAACATTACAAACACATTCTCCTCAAATTAACACTGACACACAGCACATTCACACCTTTGGAAATATAATTTCCAGTCAATTACTTTATTAGTGCCAGAGGTTCATTTTACGTAACAGAAGTTCAGCTCAGGGTTATGCAAGAGGGACTGGAACACATCATTTTACAGAACAGTGCATGCTTCAGATAAGCAACGGTTATGTGTATTCAATGCTGGTATTAAAATCTCAAATCTGCCAGAATGAGGGATATATACTGAGTGTACAAAACATTAGGAACACCTCTTTCCATGACAGACTGACCAGGTGAATCCAGCTATGATCCCTTACGGATGTTACTTTTTAAATCCACTTCAATCAGTGTAGATGAAGGGGAGGAGACAGGTTAAAGAAGTATTTTTAAGCCTTGAGACATAGCTTGTATACAGTATGTGTGCCATTCAGAGGGTGAACGGGGAAGACAAAATAATGAAGTGCCTTTGAACGGGGTATGGTAGTAGGTGCTAGGCGTATCGGTTTGTGTCAAGAACTGCTGCTGGGTTTTTCACGCTCAACAGTTTCCTGTGTGTATCAAGAATGGTCCACCACCCAAAGGACATCCAGCCAACTTGACACAACTGTGGGAAACATTGGAGTCAACAGGGGCCATCATCCCTGTGGAACACTTTTGACACCTTGTAGAGTCCATGCCCCAATGAATCGAGGCTGTTCTGAGGGAAAAAGGGAGGTGTGCGACTCAATATTAGGAAGATGTCCTTAATGTTTTCTACACTGTGTACAGGTAACTGCCAAAATAAAGGAAACACCAACATAACGTGTGTTAATAGGGCGTTGGGCCACCACGAGCCAGAACAGCTTCAATGGGTCTGGAACTCTACTGGAGGGATGCGACACCATTCTTCCACAAGAAATTCCATAGTTTGGTCTTTTGTTGATGGTGGTGGAAAACGCCGTCTCAGGCACCACTCCGGAATCTCCCTAGAAGTGTTCAATTGGGTTGAAATCTAGTGACTGAGACGGCCATGGCATATGGTTTACATCGTTTTCATTCTCATCAAACCATCCAGTGACCACTCGTGCCCTGTGGATGGAGGCATTTACATCCTATGGGGGCATAGCCATGGTAGCCAAAATAATGGCCTACCCAGCATTTTTATACATGACCCTAAGCATGATAGGATGTTAATTGCTTAATTAATTCAGGAACCACACCTGTGTTGAAGCACGTGCTTTCAACATTCCTCATTTACTCAAGCGTTTCCATTATTTTGGCAGTTACCTGTATACACAACAACCTCCAGTAAAACTGAAAACATGACCAACAGTCAAGAGATGCCACATATTGCAAAAAACGAAGTGCAAAACAAACACACTCAAATCAGAATAATCTTCAAGAGCTTTTAATCATACATAGAAATGTAGTTCAACAGTACCATTCATTTAGAATGTTATAGCAGTATACTTAGTGTAAAGAGCATTATGTTTTTTTCTGATGAGGAATATCCATATGGATGATAGAAGCTTTTAGAACTACACGAGAGCGAGAGAGAAACAAGTACATGACTACATATATTGTAACACCTCAGACTACATTTTAACACCTCAAAAGGCAACATTTATCTGTGGTTTCTGTACCAGTGTCCATCTTCCTTGTTGTGTCTTTTTTTGACGAGCAGTGTGGCATTAAAATTCTTTCAGTAAAAAACAAAAAAACATTTGCGCTAGCTCCTGCTGATAATCAATGCCCTATATCTGGGTAACTCCTAAAGTTTAGCTTTCTTTTACAACACATCTTACTGACTTAAGTGATTCTTACTGGGATGCAACTGCTTAAATTGCTTTTAAACAAGGGGGTGGGGGGTGCACATTACTGCAGTTGAAATGTGGTATTGTAGACATGGAAGGGATCCAACACACCCTTCCCACAAACACCACTACAGACGTTGTTACCATACGTGTTGGTCATCAGCGCCACAATAACAATTCCAATCGGCGAAAGTTCTAAGCAAAAAACAAATGTACAAGACAAGGTGAACAGATATGGGCCTACATATCCCAGAAGCGCTGTTAAAGTCAGTCAATTCCTCATAGAACGTCCTGTGTTGCTTCAGGTCCTCTGCCAGCTCATAGAAACTTGCTCTGTGGGGTTTCAACTCCCTCGTTGTCGAAGTAGCGTAGCATGTAATAGCACACATGTTAAGGCTGGGAGGGGGGATGTGCCGCATGCTGCGACATAGCTGCCGGAGAAGACATGGACTGGACCATCGGCTGGGCCGGCGGAGGGAGCGCCCCTGAGTGCGTGTTGGGGGAGGGCGGTGGTGTCGGACGTTTGAATTTGTCGGGGCTGTTGCTTCTTCTCGGGGAGGGCCTCTGTTTCAAAGAAAAGAGGCAAGACAGATGGAGATGAGAAACATTCTCAGTTAAAGTCAATTCTCATTCAAAATAACATTTACATCATTTAGCAGACGCTCTGATCCAGAGTGATTTACAAATTATGATAGCCAGTGGGACAACCACTTTTCTTTTTTCTTTTTTTATGGGGGGGGGGTGGGGTAGGGGGGTAGAAGGATTACGTTACACTATTCCAGGTATTCCTTAAAGAGGTAGGGTTTCAAGTGTCTCCGGAAGGTGGTCAGTGACTCCGCTGTCCTGGCGTCGTGGGGGAGCTTATTCCACCATTGGGGTGCCAGAGCAGCGAAGAGCTTTGACTGGGCTGAGCGGGAACTGTGCTTCCGTAGAGGTAGGGGAGCTAGCAGGCCAGAGGTGGATTAACGTAGTGCCCTCGTTTGGGTGTAGGGTCTGATCAGAGCCTGAAGGTAAGGAGGTGCCGTTCCCCTCACAGCTCCGTAGGCAAGCATAACCCCTTCTCAAAAGCTTGTACCATAAAACTTCAATTAAAACAGTCTCAAATAGCAGCCTGTCCTTTTTAATAGCTGGGCAACTGCACACAATACAGCAAATAAAAACATGTTTCAAATATACGCTGGCTCTAAATGAATTGTTAACGAGGTTACCATTAATTATTTATGAGGTTTGATTTGTTACATTAAATAATGACTCGAAAAAAATGGCAATCAGTTTTTAATCGCCAGTAAGAAAACTGCTAGAGAATGGCTAGCTAACTTGCAAGCACAAAAACAGTCAATAACTTCGGGAGTACAGACCCCCAGAAATCGGCTGATCTCCCTCTAGAGGCTTAAGTAAGAACTGCCAAAAATGCAGTCAAAGAGAAGAATAATTATTCTGTCAAGGAAAAGTTTTTGTAATTTTTAAACAATGTTTTACAGAGGCATACTAAGACAAAAGAAACGTGACAGTGTGCAATTGATAACAGTGCAGGAATGGATTTGTATTGATTTTTTTATGCTGGAAGTGAATGATGGAATTAAACAATTAACTTTGCAAATGAGCAAAAGCTGTATGTGTTAAGGAAATAGCAGCCCGTCTCTAATAAGCACCTGCTGTGTACAGCGATTTAAAGCAAATAAACTCCCAGCCTATTAATTGAAGTTTTACGGTATTTGAAATCGAACACCATCAAATACTTTTCCGTAAACAGTGACCCTCTTGTGTGAGCATTGGCGAGTCATAAACAAACACTAGGCGCTGGTGAATAGACTCAGGCTTTGATGAGTGTCCGGGTGGCTGGCCTGAAGCTCCCTGTCACCACCACTTAGTGCTGATGAGCTCTAGGGTCTCTGTAATGATGGCTGCCACCCAGAACCCAACACACTTCAGAGGCACACGCTGACATGCTCATCTCTGGAGCACTCAGTGTTACCATGGAAACACTCAGAAAAAAGAAATAGAATGCTTGTAACTTTTCCTATGGGCGATCGCAAGTAAACCGAAAACTAATTTCAGCTGGAGAAAAAAAATAAGCAGAGTGTTCAGTTCACACAGACTAATCTCTCTGAGCCCCTGACCGAGCTGAAACTGGTTTCAACACTTGGGTGTTCCTGGTACCTGATGAGAGGAGGGTGAACTCCTGTGACTTCTCCCAGCAGCCAGTCAGACACAGGGAAACAATGTTACTTAACCTGTCTCCATAACCACAGGGAATGGCTTCACTCTACAGAGACAATGTTGACATTGAGCAGGGAGGCGTCAGCAGCAGAAAGTCACTGATGTAATCACAATATGTTCTACTCAGTACTCCGACCATTTGTATATTTTAGTGTCCATTTGCAATGAATAATCCATATTGCTCTAGCCTGCTCCCAGGTCTGTCTGTGCAGTAATGGAACAGATGATGGGACACAGTGACCAGGATAGGAAGGGGTAACAGGAAGGTGAGAGGGAATGGAATGTCCTAAAGCCTGTGGTAATGAGAGCGGTTGAACGGCAGACACAAACAGGTCCTTCTGGCACTGGGAGAGGACCTGCTGAGTTTAACACAGGCACTGGAAGGACACTTAAAGACAGGCAGGGAGGTCCCACAAGATTGTTACCAATGGTGTGAGAAAAGGTAAAGTGTGGGTCCCATGTTTCATGAGCTGAAATAAAAGATACCAGAAATGTTCCATAAACATATTTTGTGCACAAATTTGTTTACATCCCTGTTAGTGAGCATTTCTCCTTTGCCAAGATAATCCATCCACCTGACAGGTGTGGCATATCAAGAAGCTGATTAAACAGCATGATCATTACAACTGCAGACCACGTGTATGGCGTTATGTGGGCGAGCGGTTTGCTGATGCCAACGTTGTGAACAGAGTGCCCCATGGAGGCGGTGGGGTTATGGCATGGGCAGGCATAAGCTACGGACAACGAACACAATTGCATTTTATCGATGGCAATTTTAATGCACAAAAAAACCTTGTGATCCTGAGGTCCATTGTGAGGCCCATTTTCTTAAAGGTATCTGTGACCAACAGATGCATATCTGTATTCCCAGTCATGTGAAATCCATTGATTAGGGCCTAATGAATTTATTTCAATTGACTGATTTCCTCATATGAACCGTAACTCAGTAAAATCAATGAAATTGTTGCGTTTATATTTTTGTTCAGTATAAATCAAGAGCATTCTACAGCCTTATCAATGGACTTGAGAGCGTCTACATTATTCATCATAGGAGTATTAAATAGGTTTATCAATACAAGCACAAGGATGCTAGTTGGACAAAATTGTATGGGAACACACGCCATACAAAAGTGCTGACTCTGCCCGACTCCTGGCTCTTGTTTATCGATTAGACCTCATTTGATTCATTTAGTCATAGGTGGAATACCATACAGGCTAGTTATGTCAAATGACTGACACAGGAGCAAACAAATGACAATGTGATCCAGATCAGACACATGAACACACCATAAAGATTAATGGGACACATACTCCCAGCCCTCCTCCATGGTGTTGGTAGGAGATCAACTACCGCTACATCTCCGCACAGTTCAATGTACACTCCGATGATATCCACAGTCGGGGCATTTTGGGTTAGTGCCATCTGATAATGACGTCTGCGCCATTTTGGAGGACAACTGGTACCCCTCCATCTACATTTCAACCCCATTTATTTTCTTGGTGGTGTCATGGTGGTAAAATCCATGAGAAATAATCTATGATACTGAAGTTTCATGTATCCTGAGGCACCAAATAACCAGCAGTAGTGCTCACATTCCTGATCATTTCAGAAGGTGCAATTGATGCCTCAAAGCTAATTCCGAACACCCTAACCAAACACTAGGTCTATTCACTACAGAACACCCTTACTGGTCTGCTACACTAGACGCGTAACTTGCCGATCGTGAGACGCTCCTATTAATTTCAATGAAACTTAAGGCATTAGCATACTGGTGCCGCAAGAGGCTTGCCCTGCTCAGCGTGAAAATTACAATCTGGTTCTATTTTCAAGATTTCAACGAGCAGCTCACAACCAAGAACAATAGGATGGCTCACACTCTGCTGCGCTGCCCAAAAGTTACTCTTCCAGTGTAGCAGGTAAAAAAAAAAAAAAACTTGTGCTTTAGCGATGCCCCAGTGTAGTGCCCATGTTAGGGGTTAGATTAAAATCTCATAAGACATTTAATTAGCACTATTAAGCGCACTGTGAATTAAACCAAACTGGTTCAGATGCCCATTGGTGGTCTGATTGGAGCGGAGCAGACTTACTCCCACGCCGTGCAGGGCTGGGGCGTTGAAGTGAGCGATGGCGGCTCTGGACAGGGTGGCTGGGGGAGTGAACCCAACTGTGTGACTGCCGTATGACAGACCTGGAGGAGAGGAGAAAACGTTATTTAGTTTACAATGTGTTTTATGTTTATGAATTCCATGTATTTTCTGTTCAATGTCAAAAGCAAATGGTATGAATGTGAGTAAAGTAAGGTTGAGGCTCTATGTGACTGGGGAACATCATAAACTTAAGGATTACAAAAAGGCTGGTTGGGACATGTCGACCATGTTGCAGCATGGCCATTTCAATCAATACATTTCATGGGACATTTGGGGCTGCTGCACTCACCAGGTTTCCACACCTGGCACTATATGAACACTACTAAATTGGGTGCATGCCACAGCGACCCCCCAGCCAGCTACTTTGTTTCAGCATGAAGCAGATTTGTGTGTGTGTGTGTGTGTGTGGTGCGCTGTGACGGAGCACTAACTGTCTGATGAGTAACGTTCTGATACTCTAGTGACTCATATAATAGACAAATAAATATTGTTTATCCATCATAAAGCTGTGATTGAGAATAGCCTATGCTATAGAGTATAGACTTTCATTCTTGTTGTTTTTGAAAGCCACAACTTTAGGACAATACCTTTATGCTAGAATATTTTGGAAATAAGCTACTGTTCATAACTTTAACTTGTATTAAAGCTTTTATGATAGGCCAATAGGAGGAAATAGGATAGGTTATTGGCCATTTGGTTTTCAATCTCACTTGGAGGGATTTTACAGGCTGGATCATTTCTTTCTTAATAAGCTTAAACTTGATTAAACGTGTCATTAGATTGATATTGTTTATTCTCTCTCATTATTTTAAGCCTGACTATCTTAAGTTTTTAGGCTAATCAAATAACTGAGATGGAACTCCATAATATTCATTATGTGATCGGCAGAAAGCCATGCATAAAACGATGAGGCATAGCCTTCCGTCATATTTATATAATCTATCGAATGGAGAAAAGGGAATACAGGCTACGTTTCTTGTTAACCGCTAAACACAAGATAGTTAAGGAGTGTCCGTTATAATACAGCTTCAAGCCCCTGCTGTGCGCTGCCCTCCATGTGAGACTGTTCTTTACTGCGGGGCACCAGTCAAGTTTAAGTAGGCTAAACCATCATCTGTTACATCACGATTTAGTCACCATCGACGATGGCTGTCAACCATCATCAATAGACGATGCTATCATAATATCGCCCAACCCTAATGGACAGTGTTTAGGGCCTGGGCAAAATGTTAATCTGCCTCGGGGCAACTGCTATGATGTTCCTTTATTTGCTCCGCCAATCTAAATTCACCAAATGTTGGTCAATATGTATCATGTACCCAGTGCTCGTTTGGAATGTGCCATTCTGCCTGGCATGTCCATTAGTTTGGGTAGTGTGTGTGTTTAAGGGGGGTGGTTAGAAATACTGAACCTTACTGATTTCAGTTGAAGGGAGAATGACCACTCCATCATCCTGACAATGTTTATGAGGTTACTGCTTATGTGCGAGGCATGAGTCTCAAGCATAATGTCGAGACCAGAATAAGGGGAGGGGTGTGTCCGGAGCGTCTGCTAAATGACGTAAATGTAAATTGTGTGTGTGGTGTGTGTGCTATAGGCATGTCTCGCTCCACTATTGCGCAATGACTACCGCCAATTCGTGCGCACTATTTCTTTTATTGTGTCAATGCCCCGTGAAATACACTGCTCAAAAAAATAAAGGGAACACTAGATCTGAATGAATGAAATAATCTTATTAAATACTTTTTTCTTTACATAGTTGAATGTGCTGACAACAAAATCACACAAAAATTATCAATGGAAATCAAATTTATCAACCCATGGAGGTCTGGATTTGGAGTCACCCTCAACATTAAAAGTGGAAAACCACACTACAGGCTGATCCAACTTTGATGTCATGTCCTTAAAACAAGTCAAAATGAGGCTCAGTAGTGTGTGTGGCCTCCACGTGCCTGTATGACCTCCCTACAACGCCTGGGCATGCTCCTGATGAGGTGGCGGATGGTCTCCTGAGGGATCTCCTCCCAGACCTGGACTAAAGCATCCGCCAACTCCTGGACAGTCTGTGGTGCAACGTGGCGTTGGTGGATGGAGCGAGACATGATGTCCCAGATGTGCTCAATTGGATTCAGGTCTGGGGAACGGGCGGGCCAGTCCATAGCATCAATGCCTTCCTCTTGCAGGAACTGCTGACACACTCCAGCCACATGAGGTCTAGCATTGTCTTGCATTAGGAGGAACCCAGGGCCAACCGCACAAGCATATGGTCTCACAAAAGGGTCTGAGGATCTCATCTCGGTACCTAATGGCAGTCAGGCTACCTCTGGCGAGCACATGGAGGGCTGTGCGGCCCCCCAAAGAAATGCCACCCCACACCATGACTGACCCACCGCCAAACCGGTCATGCTGGAGGATGTTGCAGGCAGCAGAACGTTCTCCACGGCGTCTCCAGACTCTGTCACGTGCTCAGTGTGAACCTGCTTTCATCTGTGAAGCGCACAGGGCGCCAGTGGCGAATTTGCCAATCTTGGTGTTCTCTGGCAAATGCCAAACGTCCTGCACGGTGTTGGGCTGTAAGCACAACCCCCACCTGTGGACGTCAGGCCCTCATACCACCCTCATGGAGTCTGTTTCTGACCGTTTGAGCAGACACATGCATATTTGTGGCCTGCTGGAGGTCATTTTGCAGGGCTCTGGCAGTGCTCCTCCTACTCCTCCTTGCACAAAGGCGGAGGTAGCGGTCCTGCTGCTGGGTTGTTGCCCTCCTACGGCCTCCTCCACGTCTCCTGATGTACTGGCCTGTCTCTTGGTAGCGCCTCCATGCTCTGGACACTACGCTGACAGACACAGCAAACCTTCTTGCCACAGCTCGCATTGATGTGCCATCCTGGATGAGCTGCACTACCTGAGCCACTTGTGTGGGTTGTAGACTCCGTCTCATGCTACCACTAGAGTGAAAGCACCGCCAGCATTCAAAAGTGACCAAAACATCAGCCAGGAAGCATAGGAACTGAGAAGTGGTCTGTGGTCACCACCTGCAAAACCAGTCCTTTATTGGGGGTGTCTTGCTAATTGCCTATAATTTCCACCTGTTGTCTATTCCATTTGCACAACAGCATGTGAAATTTATTGTCAATCAGTGTTGCTTCCTAAGTGGACAGTTTGATTTCACAGAAGTGTGATTGACTTGGAGTTACATTGTGTTGTTTAAGTGTTCCCTTAATTTTTTTGAGCAGTGTATATGTATATTCATCAGTGAAGTTACTGTTAATGCCAACATATTCCCCCATTAATTTAGAATGTTTGGCTACAGATTTTTAATTTTTTTTTATAATTCATTAAATATAATATACATTCATACCATTCTCCAAGTCGAAACATTGTTTGGAGAGCTCACAAACTGCGCAACACTTGTGATAAATAACTTTTGGTTGATTTAATTGCATTTACCAGTTTACTGTACATTTCCTCCTCATCTTTGTTTGCAGAGAATGTGTCCGGTTTCTCCGTCATGTTTAATGTGTGAACGCGCGCGCTTTAGCGTGCATAGATATACCTGGCCTTCGCGCCAAGAATAGGTGTGGCCAAATGTACACTGAACAAAAATATAAAAACTCAACATGCAACAATTTCTAAGATTTTACTGAGTTACAGTTTATATAAGGAAATCAGTCAATTGAAATAAATTCATTATAAATTCGCCTCATGCAGCTCGACACATCTTCGCATAGAGTGGATCAGGCTGTTGATTGTGGCCTGTGGAATGTTGTACCACTCCTCTTCAATGGCTGTGTGAAGCTGCTGGATAATGGCGAGAAATGGAACAGATGCCACACACACTGTCTTGCCATCTGCCCTGTACAGTTGAAACCGGGATTAATCCGTGAAGAGCACACTTCTCCAGCGTGCCAGAGGCCATCGAAGGCGAGCATTTGCCCACTGAAGTCGGTTACGACGCCGAACTGCAGTCAGGTCAAGACCCTGGTGAGGACGACGAGCACGCAGATGAGCTTCCCTAGAGGGTTTCTGACAGTTTGTTTAGAAATTATTTGGTTGGGCAAACCCACAGTTTCATCAGCTGTCCGGAGTGGCTGGTCTCAAGACAATCCCGCAGGTGAAGAAGCCGGATGTGGTCCTGGGCTGGCGTGGTTACACATGGTCTGCGGTTGTGAGGCCGGTTGGATGTACTGCCAAATTCACTAAAACGAAGTTGAAGGCGGCTTATGGTATAGAAATTAACTTTAAATTATCTGGCAACAGCTCTGGTGGACATTCCTGGAGTCAGCATGCCAATTGCACGATCCCTCAAAACCTCAGACATCTGTGGCATTGTGTTGTGTGACAAAACTGCACATTTTAGAGTGGCCTTTATGAATGTAAAACGCGGTCCCGGCGATCCGCTATAGGGCCAGACGTTTTGACCTGGTTGGGCTAGAAGCAAGACGTTCTCTCTGTAGTAATGTTGCAACCATGACGTTAACGAACCTGTACTCACTTGTTTCTCTAGGGCACTCGGAAACAAAGGTACATCGAAGCCTCATCATTACAACAATTATTATCTTGGAGATTTTTTTCAGTCACAAAGTGCTCCCAAAATAAAAAACCCTGTGGCACAGTACTGGTCTATTTACTTTGGAGCATGCTTGGCTATCGAATGACCGATGGATAAATGGTAGCCTAATATTTGTTGTGTAGTGGGAATAAACCAGTCATGTCAGAAAATATGATTATTCAGGCCCATATAATAAAAGTCAAAGAAACATTAGGCTAAATGCTGCAATGAGATCTCCTTACCAAAGGCAAATGCATCTACGTTTTGTTTTTATTAGCCTACCATTATCATAATTCCTGTGTGTCAAATGCCGACCTCCATTTACCCAAAAGAACAATGTTTGCTTGTAATACAATTCAACCACTAGAACAGGGATCATCAACTAGATTCAGCCGCGGGCTGATTTTTTTCTTGAGGGGATGGTTGGGGCCGGAATATAATTACATTTCGTAGACCGCAAATTGACCACAAGAAGCCCAAACTGATATAGTATTTGAGTTAAACCTAATTTCAACCCTTGCTTACATTTGTATAAATGTGTCGCTCTATATTATGCGTGGGAATACTTAGGAACAGATTTCCAAAGTTAAAATCACTTGGAGACGATTTCGTGGTGTTGTCACAGTCTTATGTCCAACAATGAAAATGCTCAGAAAACTTAGGGGGCCAAATGGAAACAAATTCGCCCCGCAGGCCACCAGTTGGGGAACTCAACATATGGTCTGAGATTTGCCTAGAGATAAGCACACGTTCCTGTGAAGTTCAAATTTGATAAATATCAACCTTTGCTGGAAAAGTGGCACATAAGGTTGAGTCAGCCCATGCTAACACTAGCTCATAATGTTTCCAGCTGCCTGGCACTGCAGACTGTCATAGCTAAACAGAAACAAATGCCCAGGATGGACTCTTATCAAACCATATTACCCTCTTTTTGGTAATTCCTGGGAACATCCTTATTCTTACTGCTCTTGAGCAGCTTTAATGTAAAATGTTGCTCTTTGGGGAAAGGGAGATCCACTAGAATCGGGATGTGATTTGTCTCAGAGTGTTGTTATGTAATAGGGGTGCTAAAAGGTGGAATCCTCAGAGGCGGCTGCAGTTACTGCCTGTGATTACTGTAACCTTTCTGTCAGTTAATATCATGAAGTACCACAATGTCAATACTGCAAAAAACATTCTCTGCTAAGATGTTTTGAAGACTGGCATGCCTTGCAGCCCACTGGAACTTGAGCTCCATAGTCTTAATTCTACACCTGAAAACATTTACTGGACTAAAAAACATCAACGTTAGCTACAAATCTGATTTCCTTCAACTCCATCTGATCTGGTAACATAAACCACGGTTGCTAAGGAGGTGCGATGTATACGGAGCCTGGGTGTTGCAGGTAGGGCTGGGCGATATATTGTGTATGGATTTTTACAATACCGTCTATAACTATGTTTCGATACAATGCTAAATGAAAGGATGTCACCCAAACAAACGTACTCCTTCAATTGGTATTAACATTAGAAACTGTCAAGAACTTTAAGCAGTCTGACATTTTCAGGGAAAATAATGTGGTTAGGGATTAGGGATATAAATAGGATTTAATTTCAAGGGATAACCCATGCATAGCCTAAATCTGTTTACAATTGAATTTAAGAATAGATTTCATATTTTGATAGACCTGTTGACCTGACGTTCAACAGAAGCAACTATCTTGTAACCAAGACAGGACTTGTACCAAGGGGACCTTAAATTCACCCAATTATCAGTAAGGATCTATCAACCTGGAACAGAGAGTTCCTGAGACACAGCTAGATACAATGTTCCTTAATGATTAACGGAATACACCTTTTCATATTACAATACATTATACAGAGTCAAAGGTGCTCTTTATGGATATGGACCTTTCTCTTCCTTCACCCAGTGACATAGATATTCATAAAACAGGGTGTAGTGGGTATGAGGTGTTGGAAGTGGGCCATGGACTTCCTGTAACTGTACCCTACCAGGTGATATGGGTCGGCTGGAGCTGGGGGAAGGAGTGTATGGGATGGGACTGGACACCGTCCGTGCTCGCAGGCCTTGAGCTGACATCTCATTGAAGTACCTGAGAGGGGAAAATAACATAGTTTAGACAATTAACTTCTGTCTCTAAATATCACTCCCAAAACCATTGAGCAATGATTTGCTGTCTGAAACAGAAAGTACTAGATTGGAGTGACATTGAGGAAGTGAGAATGTGGGGTGGGGTTGTTTATTGGATGGTTGGTTATGCATGGCTGACAGTGGAGTAGAGATTAAACATTGGTTGGAGATTGAGAAGTTGGAACAGTGTTTTGTGGGTTGTTGTTTCATGTCTACCTCTCGTCATCCATCTCCAGACTGGACTCGCTCTCAGACAGCTGTCTACACAGGGCTTCGCGGCGCTCCATCTCTCTCTGCAGCTTCCTCTGCAGACGGATGTTCTCCTCACGCATGTGCCGCTCCTCCTCAATGTACTGGGCCCGCTTCTCTGTGTCTGGGACGGGACGGACAAATAAAGTTTAATCAAAAACCAATTCACCATCATTAAACAGCAATGAGTCATTACAAAACAATGTATTTTTCTGAGAGCAAAGATGCAACAGTATTTTCCAAAAGTACTCGTCTATGATACACACCTCTTCAATAGTTGCTTTAGCCCTTTGGTGTATTGTAATGCTCTTTATTGCTGTAGTACAGCAGCTATTGCACCTAAATATAATAGGTAAAGTCTGGTCTCTAATAAGAGGTTCATTTGGTATTTAAGTCCATGACTTCATCAGCTTGTTAGTATTTTGGTCCAAGAGCATAGAACAGAATAGATTGATATGACAGCTCCCTCTAGTGGCCAAATATATAAACAGGGATCATCCTTCTGCTGAACTCATCTGCCTAGGCCAGTGTTCCCCAACTCCAGCCCTCCAGTACACCCTACAGCACACATTTGTTGTTGTTGCCCCGGACAAACTCACCTGAATCAACTAATTGAGGTCTTGATGATTAGTTGACAAGTTGAATCAGGTGCGTTTGCCCAGGGCTACAACAAAAATGTGTACTGTTGAGCATCCTCGAGAACTGGAGTTGGGAAACACTGCCCTAAGCCAGGGGTATGCAACTAGATTCAGTTGCGGGTCGATATTTGTTGGAGCGGATGGTCAGGGGGCCGGATCACAATTATAATAATTTGTACAAGGAAAATGTACCACAACTAAGCCCAGCAATAGGAGGGGGGAGGGGCAAAAAAAAGAATCACTTGCTGGCCAGTTTTGGCCTGTTGCCGACCCCTGCCCTCGGCCAACAGGTTGCCTCCCATAATGTAAACAATGTTCCATGCCGCTGCCCTAGGTCTAGGATTTCCGAGACTGGCTGAATTGGACCGGTCAACTACTAAGACAGAGTTAGGTTTCACTGAGAAAGTTAAATTGAGGTTAAGGATATTTGGGAAGAAATGACAGATCTGCGCAGAGATAATATTGAGTGATTGAAAAAGAGCTTGGTTGTGGTCTACTTGGAACCTGCTGTGGGAAACGCGAGTGTGTGTTTGTTCTGAGGGGGAAACTGTGCGTGTCCACATCTGTTTGAGTGATAATATTACCATCGTTCCCAAATTGAACATGCATCTGTAAAAAGAGGAGTACTCTACCGTGACCTACTACCACTGTTGTTCTAAGATCAAGTGGTACGGCAACTCCACCGCCAACTCCATCACTAAGATGCGGGCAGTTCAGCATCATGTCAAAAACTGGAAGACTGGCCAATAGTTTCTACCCTCAGACCATCAGGCTGCTGAATAGCCACCAGTAGCTGCTCCCCTGCTACTCCCACTATGGACATTTTCCCCCCACCCAACAGACTTTTACTCTGCCCCCACCCCAACGACATTCATCACTGTTGCAGGTGTTAATATAGATTTTATTATACCTTTTTTTTTTTTTTTTTTTCACTTGGTCCCCACACCCCCTCAATGGTCATGCTGCTCCCCCTATGGTCATTCCCCCCCACCCCCTCAAGTCTTTACTTGTTATGTATTTAGTGCCATTTCTATTGTCATTTTTTATTACCATTTTCATTATTTTATTTAACTTAGACTTGCATGTTGGAGCCTAAGATTTTTACTGTACCCTGCAATCACACCTGCAACCCTGTACATGTGACTATTAAACACTGAATCTGAACAAAACACATAAGTTCCGCAAATAACTGACTGTAAATCTACAGCAAAACCATAGGAAAGCCTTCTTCAGCACCAAATATTTTCAGAAATGTGGCAAAGTCTACTTTATCTAGTTTTATGGGTTCTACGTAACCAGGTCACGTCATGATGAATTCACTGTTGACCATTGGCCTTTGAAACTCACGCTGCAGCTCGGTGGTGCGGAGGCTCTTCTTCAGCCTCTCCACCTCGTTCTTCAGGAAGCGGATATGCCGCATCATGTTCTCCGGAGAGTCAATCTCCATGGAAACATCCCTGGGGGAGGGAGGAGCAGACACAGGCTGGTCCAACTTCTCCTGGAGGATTCTGTCAAAGACAAGTGAGCTCCAATTAATCAACACTGGGTAAAGTCAACAGATAACCATTGTATATGTTATTCCTACTGTCCTAATAAAGAGAATCACTAGAGAGCATACAACAGTGTGAAGGTTAATTTGGTTTACTTTCAACTGTTCACAGAATCCAGCACCTTGGTTTCTTTAGATCTGCACATACTACTCCTAAGGAATATATGGTTAATACAGAATAAAAGCCTACCTTTTCTCTGCCTCCAATTTGTCCATGCGCTTCCACAGTCTATTGACAAGAGCCTCTTGTTCTTGCTCTAATGTGTTTTCGAGGTCAATCTTCTCACGCCTTAGCTGGAAAGGAAGGGAACACATCAAAGAGATATTCAGCTTGAGAACGTCTTATCTTAAACAAAGAAATGCGCACCCACACACACAAAATTCTACACTCCCATCATGGTAATGCACCTGCTCTTAAGTGGCAGTGCCGACATGATGTCCTCAGAAGAGACTCAGCTGCACCAAGACAATGGCTGTGTCTGAAATCTGTCTTGCCTACCACTTACTAAAACGGCATACTGTGTACTAATTGTACTACATACTATTTAGAACATACTGTTTAGTAAAATCGAATGCAGTAAGGAAAAAAATAACATACTAAGCTCATCCATACTGAGAATGCGTCATCTAATGTGCAATTACGTTGATTCCCACCATTTGGTAATTTTGGTACAGCGCTTCACCATAACGGATTAACAGCTGTTGTCAAAAACGATTATCTTCTACTATACTGAACAAAAATATAAATGCAACATGTAAAGTGTTGGTCCCATGTTTCATGAGCCGAGATCAAATGTTCCATGGGCACAAAAATCGTATTTCTCTCAAAAATGTGTTTACAACTCTGTTAGTGAGCATTTCTCCTTTGCCAAGAGAATCCATCCACCTGACAGGTTTGGCATATCAAGAAGCTTATTAAACAGCATGATCATTACACAGGTGCACCTTGTGCTGGGGACAATAAAAGGCCACTCTAAAATGTGCAGTTTTGTCACACAACACAATGCCACAGATGTCTCAAGTTTTCAGGGAGCGGGCAATTGGCATGCTGACTGCAGGAATGTCCACCAGAGCTGTTGCCAGAATTGAATGTTCATTTCTCTACCATAAGCCGCCTCCAACTTTGTTTTAGAGAATTTGGCAGTATGTCCAACCGGCCTCACAACTGCAGACCGTGCACGTGTAACCACGCCAGCCCAGGACCGCCACATCCAGCTTCTTCACCTGCAGGATCGTCTGAGACCATTCACCCGGACAGCTGATGAAACTGGAGTATTTCTGTCTGTAATAAAGCCCTTTTGTGGGGAAAAACATACCGGTATTCCGATTGCCTCGGCCTGGCTCCCAAGGCCTACCCATAGCTGCGCCCCTGCCCAGTCATGTGAAATCCATAGATTATGGCCTAATAAACTTATTTAAACTGACTGATTTCTTTATATGAACTGTAACTCAGTAAAATCGTTGAAATTGTTGCATGTTGCGTTTATATTTTTGTTCAGTATTGTTTCAACAGTATTGTCACTATTGAAATGCATTTTAAGTTTTTTTAAATACATGTGAATATTTGTTGCTACTTTTGAAGTAAATACTGCAATTAACTTGTGCAATACATTAGGAGATAAAAAAGATCACGTTCTTAATTTCACAAATCACAATTTTTTTATTATGAAGCTTAGCGGTAGTCCCCTGTCACGTGGTGTTTGTTTACAAGCACAAAATGACGAGACAGCCAGTCACTCACTGTTGTGCAGCACGCGTCAGGTGATCTAGTTACAGTATGGAATTCACAACTAAATGTTTTCCAGCTAGATGCCTTATATCTATTAAGTTAACTGTCTAAGATGTGCTAAATGCTCAGCAGTTGTGCATTTGGTTTGCTAATTTAGTAGGTAGCTAGCTATCTAGCTAAGTGGTTAGCTTCTTCCAAAATCAAGCTTCGCTTGGTAAACACAGAGAATCCCCTCCTGGATCAAGAGCCTTGCTGTTTAATATTTGTTTTGTGCATGCAGCAAACTGTGTAGCAATTTTGAGTTACTTATATAACTTTATGAGCTGGGATGTCTGTCCTGCAAATAGTTTAGGTCAGAGACTGTATAAAATGTTTGCAACGCGACCGTTAGCATTTAGTTAGCATTTTCTATGGGATTTCACACGTACTTGTTAGCATTGTCAAAGACTCCAGCCACCCTAGTCATAGACTGTTCTCTCTGCTACCGCACGGCAAGCGGTACCGGAGTGCCAAGTCTAGGTCCAAAAGACTTCTCAACAGCTTCTACCCCCAAGCCATAAGACTCCTGAACAGCTAATCATGGCTACCCGGACTATTTGCACTGCCCCCCCACCCCATCCTTTTTACGCTGCTGCTACTCTGTTAAGTATTTATGCATAGTCACTTTAACTCTACCCACATGTACATATTACCTCAACTACCTCAACTAGCCGGTGCCCCCGCACATTGACTCTGCAACGGTACCCCCCTGTATATATAGCCTCCCTACTGTCACTTTATTTTACTTCTGCTCTTTTTTTTCTCAACACTTTTTTTTGTTGTTGTTTTATTTTTACTTTTTTTGTTTAAAATAAATGCACTGTTGGTTAAGGGCTGTAAGTAAGCATTTCACTGTAATGTCTGCACCTGTTGTATTCGGCGCATGTGACCAATACAATTTGATTTGATTGCTAACCTTTGGATTACAGAGGCTCAGTGGGGTTTGAATAGCACCCCCTGTGTTCAGTGCCAGTATTACCAAATATCCCAGTATGGCACAAGGTCGGTATGAAGGTACGACAATATGGATACCGCCCAAACCTACTATTTAGAATGCAAGTATGGGTATTCAGACACTGCCAATGTCATTTCACATAGTTCCATTATGTCACTGTACCTGCTCCAAGGTGAGCTGCTTTGATATTGTGTCATTCTCCATTTTCTTGATCTTCTTCATCAGTTTGTTGACCTGGAACTCCTGCTCCTGCTCCAAGTGCTGTTCCAACTCAGCCTTCTCATGTTGTAACTGTGGGAGGAGAAATCAATGTGACTAATTGCATCTAATGAAAAGATTTGCGTTAAAAACACTGTGGTTACATGTTGATAGGTCTTTTTTATAGAGGTGGTAATAGGTTGGTGCTGCTTGTCTAAAATTATTGTGATCTGGAGAAGAATGTGTTGTGAAATGGCGGCGGTGCAGCTAGATATTGCCAAAAGCAACCACCTTTGACCATCTACCAATAAAAATGGTGTGGCACATAGCTTGTTAAAAAATGAGACTATTGTGTGACTAATATCTAACCAACACTGACTAATAATCAGGTCAAAATAAAACATAGGACAATTAAGAAAGAAACAGGGGGTTGAGCTATTTTAGTTGAGTGCTAGAGTCCATTTTGACAGTCTAACCTCACTACATTCACGTTCCTCTGTTCTCGGGGCACAGACCGTTATAGAAACACCACAACAGACTGGAGTTGTGCAGCCAACTTTCTCAGTGATGATCAACAGCTTCAGACCACAGCAAGTGACAACATTCTCTTAAATGAGCGTAAAAACCCTCTGGTATTTAACTGCTATGCATAACATCTTACTTACTAACAAGAGCTAAGAGTTTTGTTTGAAGATAAATGTGATTTATGAAGCCTCACAACAGTTTAGAAATGGGCAGCGTCACAGAGACCTGTGTCTGAAGGTGGATACAGGACATCTAGGGTATAGGTGGCCCACTCCTTATAGTAGTAGTAGCCTATACCACTGAAAATACTAATATTATGAACCATTTACTGTTGAAGCCTGGCGTGTAGTAGAACAGGGTTTCCAGTACAAATTCACATTAGCGTTAGTCTAGACTGGTGCAGGCCACTTACCTGAAATGCCTTTGAAGAAATGTACGGAAAAAAGTATGTCAGACAAGTCTCCATGTTTACAGAAGTGTCTCCTTACCACAGACATGACTACCACAATTACCATTTCATAGCGACACTATGGGGGGGGGGGGGGAGCGTCTGTCGACACTAAAGTATAGAAGTAGAAATAACAAGAGCCTCCAGACTGTTTGAACTTTAACAAGGGTCTGGTAAAACACGAGTGGTCCAGTGAGATTCATTGTTCTTCTTTACACATCAAACCATTAGTTAGTACTACAAAAGGTCAACAGCTCATAGTGGCCATGAGGCAACATGTGGGTCAGTTGCAAAAGAGACCAAATAGCCTAACCCAGGAATAGGAGGAGTCAGTCAAGAGTAATTTAGAGAAGCGATGAAGTCGGTTAATAAAATAACTTAAGGCAAGAACCATTACTGCTGTTATGCGCTCCACCCCAAACACAAATCCTTAGATTTTGACTCTGCGACAAATACTTGGCATAAGTCAAGTGCCCCAGAGCCAGTTCTCTTCCGGCTTCCGGCTGTCACTTACTTGCATGAGTTTTCTTGACAGTTCATTAGTGAGAAATTCCTCCTCTTTCTCATAGTTGACAGCGAGGGTCTCCTTCTCTTTCTGCAGGGCCTGGATCTTCTTGAACAGGGTGTTGCTGATGAACTCCTCCTCCTGCTCAGCCCTGGCTTGCTGCAGTCACAGAGAAAGAGGGAAACATTTACAGAAAAGATGAGTGCAGCATTCACAACAAGATGGCTCACGGAATACAACATGTCTTAATTGTGTTAAGAGATGCTTCAAAAATGTTGGAATGGTTAACAATGGCAACAACATATTAAGTGATTTGTCTTTGCCATTCTAATGTCAACCTCTACCACACTGCTCAGCTGAACTCACAGCTGTCTCTGTGCTAAAATATGTGCTAAAATATGGTATTCCTATACTTAAACATTTTTTATTGACACTGCAGTAGTATCTGTGCAAAAACAAGGAATAACATGGTGCAGGTTTGCTGCATTGAAGGTCTGTGTCAGCTGGAGAGGAAGCAGTTAGTGGGGGGCGGGGGGGACAAGGAGAAAGGAAATCAAAACCATGCCAATCATACCGATGCCTTGGACAGGCAGAGTAGGTGTTGTTGGACTAGACTAAAATATAGCTACTGTATGTCATGATTTATTATAAATTCAACAGTTGTGTCAAGCGGTAGCTGTAACGTTACAGTTAAGCACAAAAAGAACAACGGAAACACCAAGCCTCAAAGGATTCAATGAATAAAAAAAAACACTGCTAGCTAACGTTACACGTTTTCCATCTCGTAACAAGATGACATGGCTTACATTATCTAGTTAGCTAGCTAACGTTAGATACAAACGTCAACTTCTTGGTCACCACTGTTCAAATTGAACGATTGGTGTTAGCAAATGAACCAGGCATTGGCTAACTAACAACACCAAAACATAACGGGCTAGCTAACATTTAGGTTTACCAACTAGCTACGCCAGCTCTCTAAGCTAACGTTAAGTTAGCTAGCTAATGCTAGCTTCTTAACAGGCATAGCTACGTTCGTTGCCTTTATTTCGCTACTAGTTAGTTAATTAACGTTAGTTTGCTAACCTAGTTGCAAATTCGTATGTTTAACGTGCTTGTCTAGATGCATTGTTTGAATGTAGCTAATGTTAGCTAACTAGTTAGGCTAACCAACAAAAAAACAACAGACTCACAATGGTGACGCTAGCTTTACGCAGATCCCGATTCTCCTCCTGTAGCGCCTTGCACTTGAGTTTGAACGTCTCTAGCTCAATTTTAAGAACTTTGTTCTCCTGTTGTAGTGAGGCTAGTCGGTTGGTTAACTCCTCTAATCGAAACTGTGAAATGACTACTCCCGGCTTGCTCGAATTTGAGGCGGAGGATGACATCGGGGTAGCCGAGCTACTCCCTGCTCCGTCGGTGTCGCTCTCGCTTGCACTGTCCGCCATGGCTGTGTGCGACAGTGTGAAGGAGACGGCAGCTGCAGTGTTTGTAGTGCAGCAGCCTACGAACATTCCGTGTGGTGTGACCAAAGACAGAACATGGAGCAAGATGTTTCACCGGATGTATAAATCTGAAGCATCAGATTGGAATTTCCACTCCCCACCAAATATGGTGAGGAGATGAAGCCCAGTGGCCGGCAGTGCGAGTATGGAGCGAGATGGAACTGGGCGGAGTGTCTGCTGATTTTCCCATCGAACAAAAGCCCGATTTCAATACAGTTTTCTGTTCCCAAAACTAAAATATGTTACGAACAGAGTACACTACATTTTGTAGACGTGACCACTTTTTTTATTGCGTTGTTTACAAGGAGTGCAAGGGCGAATTGAGTTGCTGCACACGCGCACTTCACAGGGAAGTCGTTCCCTAACGGAAAAATGCAAATACATGGTAGAACGCACCAATAGGATTTCGTTAGCTAGCTCGTGCTAGGCTCTGACAACCTACTTGCTTGTTCTGCCCACTATGCGTAATTTGCTCCCATTGAAAACGACACAGATGAACTATCTTGGTTAGTTATAAATATCTTTGGTGTGACCTTGGTCCAGGTTTCAACCACACGCGTGTTAAAATAGCGTCACCTTGTGGAGATAGCGCTGTCCTATTTTGTGCCAATGCTCATTGATGCCATAGGATACAGAAAAGAGATAAAGAAAAGTAAAAGTTTTGTATATTGCAATTAAGTGGACAATATTACAGGGGAAAACCAAAACCGTTGATGTTTAGCTTTATCCAACAGTAGTCTAACGAAATGCATGAACAATATGTTTCTGCAGTATTAAAAATGACCCCTTATATCTCCTTACCAGTCACGTCTGGGACAACATTTTCAATCAACTCCTAGTCCTTATTCTCCACCCAAACTGGACAGTTACATCTCTGTATCTTCATTCAAAGACTCAATCATGGACACTCTTACTGACTCTTACTCTTACTGACAGTTGTGGCTGCTTCGCGTGATGTATTGTTGTCTCTACCTTCTGCCCTTTGTGCTGTTGTCTGTGCCCAATAATGTTTGTACCATGTTTTGTGCTGATGCCATGTTGTGTTGCTACCATGTTGTGTTGTCATGTGTTGCTGCCATGCTATGTGGTTGTCTTAGGTCTCTCTTTATGTAGTGTTGTGGTGTCTCTCTTGTCATGATGTGTGTTTTGTCCTATATTTTATATTTCATTTTTTATCCCAGCCCCCATCACCACAGGAGGCCTTTTGCCTTTTGGTAGGCCGTCATTATAAATAAGAATTTGTTCTTAACTGATTTGCCTAGTTAAATAAAGGTTAATAAAATAAAAATATAATAAAAACCCTTCTCCCAAAGTGTGCACTGCCACACTTTCTCGCATGGATTTAACAATGGTGGAAACTCCCTCCAGCCTGTCCCTATAGAATAGACACTTCTTGATGGCTTCTTGGGTTTTGTAGATCTGAAAATACTATAGCCTGAGAATCCACCCCACCTAGCCAAGGCTATGATAATTTATGAGAAAAACATGTTCATCTCTGGCTTAGCTACTGATTTTTGATATTTTTCTGCATTTATGCTAACTTCTTTAAAAGGATCATGAATGTGCTAAAATCAGGTTTTTACTGTGGTTGTTGTATTAAAGGGGCTTAGAAAGACACTTTATAGAAGATTTCATTTCTTGAAAATTTTATTTTGTTATTATTGATGTACTACCTCTTCTTGTGTCCGGCTGATTGTTCAGTCATATATTACATCACAGGTATCTGCCAACCTCTTTTATCCCTTAGCCTAGACATTTCCCAATCCATTGGAATTTCTTACAAACATAAGAGATTCAACATCACATAAACAAACACAAAGATAAAACAGAAACAACTGATTGCAAAATAAATGCATTTTTATTTTGTTATTTCGTTTTTTTAAATTGAAACATTGTGGTGGCGTCATTGCTGCTATAACCTCCAAAAGAAGACCTTGAATAACCAAAGTGCTAGAATAGTTACATTTCAATGGCTTCACTCTGTTAGTAAGAATTGTACATCGAAAAATTAGCTCAGGTGAAAACACATATCAAACAAAATTGATCAAATTAACCTCTACCTCCTGATTGACATGTAGGATAGGAGATATGATACAATACCCTAAATGACTTCACTTGTCAAAAAAGGAAAATCAGTCCTTTACATGGTTGTCATGTCCACAGCATAAACATCATCATCACACTAAATCTGAGCCTTTACACCAGAATAACACCACACTTTAACTACATGGGCCTCTAGTCAAACCAATACAAAGAGAAGATCTAACGCAAAGTAATCGCCAATGAGCTATCAAATGAATGCTAGTTAGACACTGCATACAGATTCTCAAGCCTAGAAAGATCACACAATTTCAGAGTTCAACACAATTAATTTGATGCTTAAATAATCGTTTTGACCATCCAGTGTTTTTGTCATACATTTTCTATTAAGAGCTACAATCAAATAATGTCTTATGTGTCTTTATGTGAGTAGATTAAATTTAAGGAAATACTTCACCAAAACCCAAAAGGAAATGACACCTTTTCTTTAAAACCACAGCAGCCTTTATAAACCAAATGACACACTGCTAAAATGATTACAAACAGTCTTACAGCGTACAGAGACCTCTACACCTTATAGCCAATACACAGAATACAGTTCTACTTTTACAGCGAGCCAGTCTACTAGAATATACATTCAGATAACTTCTTTCTCGTAGCATTTATGCTAATGCCTGCAGAAGCTGCCGTTCAGTTTTACATAGACAAACGGTAGGCTACATTAAACCCTCAAGAAGCTATAGAACTAATTTTCTTCATACTGTTCCTCGTTCCAGACACAATAAATGCTTTTATGGTATTTTTTTCATTTCAAATATAAAACTGGTGACAAATGCAAGGGCTATCTATATGTGTACACAGGTTAAGGGTTTTAATTCTCATTTTAATACAGTGTTTGCAAACTTGTAAAAATTGTACTTAAAATAATGTGAACGGCATGCATGAAAATATGAGTACTCTGCTTTTGCAGAATTAAATACATCCCCTTTTTAGGAATCACTGAAATTCGCAGAAGATTTTCTGGAAATTTCCTCTGTAAAATCTAACCAGCTTTTTTCATATACAAACATTATACCTGCTAAAATAATGAATTATACAAGAACATGTGAAGTTACACTCAAATCTTCCTTAAAAGTGGAACCATTTTGATAATAATTTTGAAAGCACTTGTAAAGTTCTCTCCTGTGCATTATCATCCTGTAACTCATAATTTTTTAATTGTACACATTGTAATTTATATACAGGAAAAAGCCTTGTGTTATTTTCAGTTTTAAAAAGGAAAACAAAACCCACAGCAATTTACAACCTGACATTTATGGGTCCAAGACAAAACTATAAGGCGAGTGTTGGAGGTGGATCAGAAGTGTTCCTCTAGTTTTTGTGTAATTTTGTTGATTTTCTTTCTCCTACTACTAGAATTGAGCTTTTGTGCCATCTTTGGTCACAGGTAAGTATATGTTCAGTTGCACCTGTAGTTTTTCTGTGATGGAGTCCTTTTTATTGTCACCACAATGCTCCTCAAAAGCTCTCACACCAATGGCACGTTACGAGTCACAAACAGGAAGCAGAATTCTCCTGGTCCATAGACCACAGGAAGTGAGAGCCATACAATTAGAATTCAGATTCCATGGTGAGAACCTTCCAGGTCCCTCAATTGACAGGGAGTGAGTTTTATATGCTCATATTGAAATCAGACGGGTCAAGTCCTGGCTGAAATTTCTTGAGTTTTTCAGTTTGCAACTTTCTGCCCTGGAAACAGATGAGAATAATTCCTGCACACCTGAAAATTAAGAAAAGATGACAACATATCAGATATTGGCAGCATTTTGGGCAGCTGTTGAGTTTGAAAGAAGGGAGCCATTATAGAGGACATAGCCCATGCATCCACTAATGCTTATGGGTCCCTTAGTTTTACTAATTCAGTTTACTGACTTTTACAAGTTCAATTTTGCAAGCCACCCACAAATCTACGGGAGCAATCACTCGACGACGCTAGAGAGCATCAAGAGGTCTCTGGGCTACGGGTTGTAATGGTCACCATGGTTGTCATGGAAACCACCAGTTGAGCCATAGTTCATTATAGAGTGCCACTACTCTTTTTATTCAGGTTTGCTTAAACTGAATAATTTATTGATGCATATAGTTCACAACACCTTACAGGGATTAACAGTAACCAATCAGATAGCCACCTCTCTTTGTAATGTAATTCCCACACAATGGTAGTCTATAAACTGGCCTGTGGGGTGATTTAATGGACAAACAGAGAGTTAGAGAGAGTGTCTGTGTGACAATATACGCTGATGTGTGTTTTAAGCATCATCCATGTACCCTTTGTGACTAGTCACCCACCCACACAGCTGACAAAGGACAAAACGCAGCCAGAATCAAAACAGACAAGAGGTCTGCTTGTGTGTACTGTTAGGAGTAGAATGAAGTACATTAATCAGAGTGGAGAACAGTGCAGAAGAAAACAGAACAAGTATAGTGAAATGGAGCAGAGCTGCACCAGGTTTAGACATGTATATGGAATGGAACATAAAATATTGAGCACACCACTGAACAGTGTGGGGTATAAAAAATTACAAGTGTATTAGAGAAGTGGGGGGAGTAAAGCACTTTACTTGGTAAAGTACCTGGTGGAGCACAGCTACCCCTACGATTGAAGCTTCTTTTCTCCCGACCTCCTCTCCTCCTTCTTCCTGCTTTTAGCTCCATCTCCTTGCTGCAACACACACACATACGAGTGAGGCAAAGCAAATCTCAGAACCCCATCCTGAGGCATCCTGACAAGCAGTAACCCAACACAGCAACCTGAAACAGCAACCCGAGTGCAGCTAGACCAGAGATAAGCAACATGTGAGATGTTGTAACAATAGCAACCTGAAAGCAGTAAACCCCACCACAGAAGCAAATGTTAGCATTATACACAGTTAGCAGGATACCATGAAGTGAAAGCACACAGAATTCTAGAGGCATGTGCCCTAGAGTCTGTTCAGGCTCAGAACCCTAGAACACCCCTGGGGCAACCCTCTATGCAGCCTATTCCGTCGTCATGCCAACCTCTAACTCCTCCTCCAGTAAGAAAGGGCAGGGCCAGGGGTCTCCTCGGTCCAAACTCCCCCTGTCCCCGCCCTGGTCGTCAGGCGTGGGCGTGGACACGCGCCGGATGACCTTTCTGATGACCTGGGAAATGGGGCGGAGATAGTGATCATGGTCAAGAAGGAGAGAGTATGACCGAGATACACGCACAAACACAAGGGGAGAGGGTTTAGGTCGTTTTGGGAGGAGAGTTTACAGGAGGTGGGTATGATAATTCATAGGTGTGTTTTTAGGAAGACGGGTGAATCAGAGTGAAGGCAGTGGCAGATAGTTACTTTTCTAGTGATGATGTTACCGTCTTCATCGGTAAACTGTTCTTCTGTCACTGATTCGCCTGGAATATTCTTTGCCTGTTCTCCCTGTAAGTGCTCATGGTTAGAACTACAATCATATTTGGTCCAAAGTCACCTCAGCCAGTGTAACAGCAAACCACTAACACACTTTGCAGCACCAGCACCATCAAACTGCAAGCAAACCTCTAGAGGAGAGAGAATATCTTTGAATTCCCCAAAAGTTGTTGAGTCAAGCAATATCAAAATGAAAGTGACGTGTCCCTTTAAATGGCATCACAGAGGCAACAGTGAGACACAACATTTTCCTTGATTAAAGTCAAGCCATGAAAGCAGGTTACCAGGCCAGGACACACTAACACGCTCGCACACACACCATTCAAACACTGTACACACACCGTACACAAACTTCAGACGTTTCCTTTTTCTCCCACTGCTTGCTGTCAGTTAAGCCACACCAGTCCACTGCACACCAGGAGGCAAAGTCAGATGAACTATCTATCGCCAACCTAAACCAAACCTTCACCCAGTCTCAGCAGGGTACCTTAAGAATGACCCGGCGCCGAAACACCCTGGTGGTGACGGTCCGTTCCTCGTCAGAACCGGACTCACTAAAACGCTGCTGAAGAATGCAGTTAAGCAACATTACAGACAGTGAGAAAGGGATGGGAACAGAAAATACGTAGGTGGGAGAGAATATTTTTTGCGTCACACAATCCCAAAGTTCTTCTATAATAATAAACAATGGCACTTCTGGGAAAAAAAGGTCCAGTTAAATTTACAGTTGATTTGAAAGTATAGACATCCACTTCATGGTTCACTGTAAAAATGAAACAACAGTGATGTACCTGATGAGCAGTATTCACTGTAGTAGACACACATTCTACCAAAACACTTACAGTATAGTATCTTACATAATCTTTGTATTTACCTGGACTTTCTTCTCAGACACAAGTGTGCCTTCTTCCTTCCCATGTCCAGTTCTTCCGTTGGCTGAGTCCTGCGGTACAGGAAGTGACCCGTCCTGAGGTGGTAGCTCCGTGTGATCGCCATTGTGCCTAGACCTCCCTGGCTCCCCTCTAGAGGAAGAGGTGATGGAGTCACTGGAGTTCTCCTGGCTGTGGGGAGAGATTAGGAAAAAGGGTACATTTGAGATTTAGATTAAAACTCAGATTAATGGTTTAGGATTACGATTCAGATTGAGATCAACATTGACTAAGATAAAGAGTTAGATTGAGAATAGGATGGGGTTGGTATCAAATTGACTGATTAAATTGTGACGAAGGCAGAAAGACTGAAGCGAAGATATTAAATCCCAGTTGTAGATTTACATGAAAGTGTATTTATCCTTAATCCATAACTGTGATGGAATAATTTAGTTTTGTGTACCTATTTTCCTGGCGGTCTAGCAGGTCTGAGCTCACACTGCGGCCAGGTGTGGGCGGCTCCACGTTGACGCTGGAAGTGTCACTGTGCCAACCTGGAAGTGAACACACGTCTTTTTCTGCCTGTTGCACCTGACTAAGAATCTCCTGAACCCTGGCCTCCGTAATTTCCTCGTTCTCCTCCTCTGAGCCTTCCTCCAAATTAATATCCTCCAACAGTGACTTTAACTTATCTTCTGTCATCTCGTCTTCGTCTCCATCCTCTTCCTCGGTGGAACCAGACACACCCTGCTCCCCCAACGCCTCAGCCCAGGCCTGAGGGGAGAGGTATGCACCCCCCTCTTCCACCACCTCAGCCCCATTCTCTACTGCCTTACCCCCCTCCACCACCACCTTAGCCCCATTCTTAGCTTCTACCACTTTATCCCCCTCTTCTGCCATCTCACCCGCCTCTACCCCTTCCTCACCACCTCCCTTTACGACCTCCTCAGCCCCCTCCTCCTCCTCCTCCTCCTCAGCCTCCTCCGCCACCTCCTCCTCAGCCACCTCCTCTGATGCCCATGTCTGTCTGCTGTCCTCCTGCTGTTGGAGGCTTATGTCCACTTCCTTTTTCTCTTCTTCTACCATCAGCACCTGGTCACCTTCAGCCATTCCTGTGTTGCTGGCAGCGGTGGGATCTAAGTGAAGGGTGGGAATGGACAGGGACAGCTCACAGGGCCTATGGGGGGTCCTAGTGGAGGTGTCAGGGTCCACACTAGGCTCCATGTGGTCAGTCCAGGGCTCAGACTGGGTGAGGATGAGGGTAGGGGGGTCTGGATGGAGCTGGACAGGGGTGGGGTCGATGGTGAGGGTAGGGGGTTGAGAGTGGAGCTCCGTGAAGGGAGGGTCAGAGTGCAGTTGGGCTGGGGACTGCAGCTCCACTAGGATGCTGTGATCATCTGTTGGGAGATGATATAAGCACATGGAAGCACTTGACACAAGACATCCCACATAAACCACACACACCACATGGACAAATGCACAGAGACGGACAATAGAGCATGCAACAAAACATCCACTAATTGTGGTGACACTCAGAGGGGACACTGTCACAAATCTCCAGCACAATATGCAGTACTTTTGATTCACTTGAGAGCTATCTTTGAGAAACTCAAGGTAAAATTGTGATAAGAAAAGTATATTTACACGGACAAAAACGATCAATACTTTTGTCCATCACAGCTTTTAACAGTTTTATGACAAGTTTTGTTTTCTTCTGTTAAAGGGATGGATTCATATGCAGCCTTTGAGATGAGATAAGAAAACAAAACAGAAATAAATAATCTATGTGAGGCGTGCTAGGAATATGATTTTGCATATGTGCGATGAGTGGGTTTTATTAGATAAGATTTGAGTGGGTCATGCTCACACAGAAAAGATAACCGAAGATAGGAGAGGGTGAGGGGGCCTAGATGAATATTTCTAGGTTAGAGGGGTAGATGCGAACCCAAGGGAGAGGAGCTGAAGGAGAAGGTACGGGAGACACACAGGGACACTGACACACAGGGACACTGACACACAGGGAACACAGGGACACTGACACAGAGGGACACTGACACACAGGACAGGGGGACAGGGAACAGATGGGAGGGGAGGAAGGGCCAGGACTAGGGCAGCGAGACCCTGAAGCTGATATTAGGGGGAGGACGGCAAAGGAGGGGGTGGGACAAAGGGGGAAATGGGGTTTCTAATGATTCAACACTGAGGAACCGGCATGGGGTCACATCGGGAGAGAGCTGGGGGGTGGGAGTAGAGGAGAAGGCTGTGGCGTCCCAGTAGGTTTAAGACTTGGTGACTGAGGAGGAGATGAGGGAATTAGCTGGGGTATAGGAGTAGAGGACAGGTGTGTGGGTTGACTGGGGTCCCTAGTGGGTTGAAGACTTGAAGACTGGGGGATGAGAAGGAGACATGGAAGAGGAGAGGTTGCTGGATCAGGTGGTGGGGACGGGGGTAAGACAGAGGACCCATAACTTGGGGATCGGCTGGGAGATAATGGACGATGTGGGGGTGTGAACTTAGTAAGGGAGTGGGGTGTGGAGGTCTGCAAGACCAAGGAGGAATCAGGGTTTAGGGAATGATTCTCAATCGAGGGAGAAACTGGGAATGCAGATATGGAGGAGCTCTCAGGAACAGCAAAGCATGCTACAGGTGAGGATACAAGACGATTAAAGCGAAACAAAGACATACAAAAAAGCTAACAGCAAACAAAAACGTGTTAGCAAGACAGGACAGAGAGGTGATTTTGAGAGATTAGGAGGCAGGGAAGGGAAGAGCAGAGATGACAGCACACAACTCTTAATAAGCGGTTAAGAGCTGTTATAAGCTGCCCTGGAGGTTGGGCTTTGGTGATGGATGAGAGCATGTGGGTAGTCTGGTTCCACAGAGGAGGAAGCTCTGTCATTCTATCCGGGGAGGGCTCAGAGGAACTGGAGGTACTGTGGACTAAACAGATCTAGAGGTATAGATGAGTACAGACTTTCTGTTCAGTCCCATGCATTAGGGAACAAAGGGTTTATACAGTAGTAAGGTAAGCAGGTAAAAGCAGTGTGTTACAGCATGCAACTGGTTAGCATCATGGATTGTTTTAGTGTTTGTCATCAATTCATCTTTCAAAACCCTTGATGCACAAACGCAATTAGATTTTTAGAGGGATTAACTCATATCAAAGTGCTAATCGGGTCATGTCAATCAAGACATCTCTAGAAAAGTTTTGGGTTTAACCTGCTACCTTCATCATCAGGGTTGGTGTCAATTTAATAGCAACCCAGTCATTCCAAAAAGTGAATTATAATAAATTCCCTGAATTGACTAGGTTAAAAGTGAACCCATGGTACTCTGCATGCTAAAATTTCCTCACACTCATTTGAGTGCATGTCAGAAAATGGGTAGACTAAAGCTGAAAATAAAGCAGGAAACTAAGGGTCAGACATCGCCCTATCTAAGATAGGGTGCTGTAGTCACTATAGGCAAATTGCATTCAATAGTATAGCCAGGCAATTTGTTCTTATTTTTGCTACAGTACTAAGGCAAAAACAAAAGAGGAGGCAGCAGAGGTAAGAGGTCAGCTAGATGGAGCTAAACTTTACCATCAGCCTGATCCAGGTAAACAGCGTTATCATCGGCAAAACTTCTCGTGCCTGAAATGTTACCATAGTCAAATATCGGCCCCTCCAGTAAAGTCACAATATCCATCCGATTGACTTTGGTCAGCACTCCAGTTAAGGCATCCGCTGTAAGAAAAACAGACAACGGAAAGTCAGTCAAACAAATACAAGACACTGTTGTACAATATAGCAAGTGGTTTGTACAATACGCACTGGTCCTTAATCCAGATGTTTTCATTGTCATAACTCTTACGAGGTAATCAATATAAATAGTTTACTATCACACTGCAGTGTGTGAAGGTGAAAAGAGGATTGCCATTGTCCTCTTCTCTTGTACAAGGAAAAGAGGCCAAATGACCTTTTCATGTCCTGAACACAATGTCCTGAGTATTTCTAAAAGACTGCCGGAGCATGACAAAGATAGGTGACTTCATATGCAGCTGAAAGACAACTGCACTAGGAATCTTAATAAACAGAGGCCATTCTGCTTCTACATAAGTCATCTCAGAATGTAATTCACTATAAAACCTTCACAGACACGTATTAAGCGGGAGAGAGAGAGAGATCAGAAGAGGGGGATGAAAGAGGTTGTGAGGCTCTGTGGTACACAATCACACAAGTGCAATAGAGTGAGACATGTGATAGAAGAACTCTTAACAGAAAGCCACGGGGTAGAAATACATTTGGGAGAAAGAGGGACACTCACTCGTTGCGTTTTTACCGTCCCGGCTGACCCATTTCTTTAGCAGCATGAAGCTCTGCGCTGTCAGGGAGTTGGGGTTCTCCACTCGGATGTGGTTGATCTCGTCGACAGAAAAGTCCATTTCCCGAGCCAGCTCTGCAAACGCATCAAAAAATACATTACATCACATCAGTTCAAGACATCCATTTCTATATCATACAGGCTTACTGGACACACACGAGTATGCAGATTTCAGTGCAGGAAGTGTCACTCTGAAGAGGGCACTGTTTCCTCACAATAATATCAGTGTTGGTTTCTTGAGAGAGGAGAAAGCAGGAGGATAGGCAGCCATGAAGCCAGATGGCACTGAGACCAGGGAGCACCATTTCCTTACCAGTCCAGCTAAGTCCCAGGTGGTCGGCCACGATGGCCATCCGCAGGTCTGTTCGCTCACAGGGACTCTGAGGACCTGAAGGGCAGAGAACATCTATTAATCAACACTGTTCAGTATCTTTTCTACTGACTGAAATAGGAGTACAGAGGACTCTTTCCTTTTCTGGCCAAGCGTGGTATTTTCCAAATTATATAAATTCAAACAGTGTTTGGAACTTCTCCTCTGGGTTTGATATAGACATGTTTAATCAACATGTTTACTGTGAATGTGAATAGTATTATTCAATGGCTTGGTTAGGCTGACAACACTTCAGATTTAGTTTCCAGAATGGCAAGAAAAGGTAGACTAGACTCTATTTGACGGACTACAGTGTGTTATTTGGACACAGGTGCTCTGTGAATGTTTGTGAATATGTATCCTCAAAGCAGGCAGTAATTCTCATTAGAACTATACAAACAAAATAAAGTAAAAACATGGGTCAAAAGAGTAATGTACTCGTAGGAGCTCTAGTGGATTCACAGTTCTTAATGGGACTACACAGTACACATGCGGACAGCCTTTGTGTTTTTGCTAAGGCTAATTAGCTCAGTGACACAACTTGAACATGAAATCGAATAAACTAGAATTGCTGTTTTCAGTAGCCACCCTGCACAGACAGACTCAGTAGCCGTCAACAGGAGACTGGCTGTGCCAGTGCACCAGTCACTACTCTGGCATGCTGCGGTATCTGACAACTAAGGGGTTGGGGGGAGAAGGAGGAGTCTGACAAGGACAAGTACAGTACACAGTACATAGATGACGATGACAGAATGACGGCTATTACTTGAAGAGAATAAACACGCCACAGGCAATCAATCACAACGACTTCATGCAACTAAGGTTTTAACAAGTGTGAAAGTTTTACAAACTAGGCTTGATCTCCGCGACGGGGGGCGCCCGATGCCCCGCAACCTGACTGCCCTCCTTCCCACCAGTCCGCCTACTCCTCCTGCTCCTTTCACTGCCGGAGGCCCTGTCGACCTTTGCCCTTACGGACAAGGCCCCGGCCTCAGCTCTCGAGCCTCTACCAGACCTCGACGAGCGGGAGGGCTGAGAGGGGGCCGACAGAGAGGTGCTCCTGGAGGTGCTGTCTTCCTCGGACTGTTCTCCCTGTGTCTTTTTCTCTTCGTCTGACAGGCGGTCGGCCATCTTTAGCGTCTCCCCGCTAATGCCCTTAAAGTACTCGATGGTGCGTTTACAAACCTCGCTGGCGTTTTCCCTACTCGTCTCACCTGCCGAGCTGTTTTTAATGGAGAACCTGGAGGGTAACTGTATGGCTACTCTCTCCCTGGTAGACTGAGCTGTTACCTGCACTGATATTGGGGAGCTGGTTGTGCTGCTCTTTTTAATATCTTTGATTGGGATTCTAGACCTGGGCTCTACTTTGGCAATGACAGGCTCTGCTCTTCTCCTGACCTCAGCCTTGACAACCTGTTTGGGTTTTTGCTTCCCTATTGCTGTGCCTTGTGTATGAAAAGACCACCCTGGCGCTTTGACAGGCAGCCTAGACTTTTGCTGCTTTGTCTCAGCTTCCTTGATGGCTTCACTTTGTCTTTGTTCAGCCTGAACACTGCTTTCTTCTACTCTCTCTACAGAGTCACTACAGAACAAAGCTTCAATCCTACTGGCTTTCTGAAGTGTGGGTTCAGAAGACGACTGCAAATTAAACACTACGCTGCCACACTGTATATAGTTAGCCTGTACGCTCGAGGACTCAAGGTTATTGTTGTTATTGCAGTTCTCTGCTGGGTAATCTCTTCTTTCTGACAGCTTTGGGTCTGTGTATCTGCTAGATTGACTCTCCTCTGACTGGTTTTCCAAGGTAATGTACTCTGCCATCTGACTTTCTGACATCTCTGCCTTACATTCTGTGAGATCCCCTGAGTCTTTTTTCACTGTAATGGAGACGGCTATTCCCATCTTAATGGGGGTGCGTAATTTGGGGTCAACTTTAGAGGCCGTAATCGTGCATGAGGATGTGTTCTCGGCTACAGTGACACCAGAAGGAGCATCGCTACAGCCAGTGCCAGTCTGTGCAGGGCTGCACTTTGCTGATGTGCTGCTGTCTGTGGCAGTCTCTACCTTCACCCCTTCACCCCTCTCCCCTGTGTTTGACTGAGAGGTAACTACCCCTGGACTCTTGCCCCCTCTCCCCTTGTCCCCTGATTTCCCATCAGAGGAATGCTCACCAATCTGGAAAAATTGAAGCCTCTCTTCAACAAAGTCCCGCTTGCTCATGTCAATTGCACCACTGCGCGTCATCTCAAACATCTTCCCCTCGTGGAAGGGGAAAGGGTTAGGCTCGCTAGTCGGTGTGCTCTCATCAGTCGGGGTTCTAGCAGGGGTAGTGTCTGGAGTGGTGCCTTGCGACTTGTCATCCACAGACAAACCGAAAGGCTTGGGATCTTCTTCTTTCGCTTTGGCATCAAAAACTCCTTCTCCGCCTTTGCTTGACCAGGGGTCAAAGTCTAAGCCTTTCGTGGCGACAGTTTTGAAGGTAGAGTTTAACTCCTCTTCGAGTTGATAGCCAAATAAGTTATCTGCAAAGCCTTGTCTATCGCCCTGTCTATCTGGATGTCTTCCCTCAAGAGTGTAGTCTTTTTCATCTCCTGTGTTTTGGTCAGAGTTTGCTTTCCCATTATCCCCTCCATCCTCACTTGGTGTTTTCTCCTCCTCTATGACTTCAAGCTTTGATTGACTGAAGGAACGATCACATGTCTTGCCGTCATTGGACAGGCTGGATGTCTTAGGGTCTTGTTCACTCAACCCATCATCCTCATCTTGAAGGTCATAGCCATCGAGAGAGTCTACTTCAGTAGCATCTGTGTCATGAGAGAACTCAGTTGTGGCTATGGAGCAGTCTGTGATTGACTGGTCATTGCCATTTTGCTCCAAGTCTTCCTCCTCTGCTTTTACAACGCCATTAGTGCCTGACTCCTTGTTGTTTCCGTTCCTCTCCGGCTTTTTGGGTTTAAGACGCTTCTCTCCTTCCTCCTTCTCCTTCATCTTGAAGGTGTACTTTTTGTTGGGGATGGGATGGAAGATAGACTCATCATCACTAGAGTCGCTGTCGTCTGCTCCAGGGGGAACTGGAGAGGGAGGCTGAACCCTGATGATGGGCTCTGCAAGGAGGTGCTGATCATGCTCCTCTTGGAGGTTCACCTCCATCATCTCTGTCTCAGCCTCTGAGGAGGCACAAGACCCCCTCTTCTCAGGGTCAGAATGCTCTGCCTCTAAAGGCGGAGGTGGGGGAAACTCAATGTAAGCGACTCGTTTCTCTTTGGGTCGTTTCACTGTTTCCTGGTTTCTGATGGAGGGTTCTGATGAGGCAGGCTTGGTTTTCTCCGGCAGAGACTCCCTGTAGATGCAGGTCTTTCCTTCGTCTTCCTCAGACTCCTCTGCTATTGGACTGGGCATGCCGGGCATATATCCAATCACGGAATCTGTCTTTCTGGAGGCAAGGCTCACCTCCTCAGAGCTTGGTGTCTCAGGAGTAACAGGACTCTTGCCAGAGCTGTCCATGAAAGTAACTTGCTCTAGAGTGTCATCCTCTGGGCTGCCTTGAGGAGATGGGGGTTGTTTTTGTTTGACGGTATAAAATGCTCCCCGTGTCTCGTGCACTGTTCGGCTCTCGTGACTCACTATCTTTTGGTATGTTCCCAGCAGACCAGTTGTTTCTTTTTCATATTGCTTGCCCACTTGGATGCTAACATAAACTGGCAACGGTTTGATGTCTTTGAAACCCTCAGTGACAACTACAGGGGTTACGTTTTCCAAGTACTCTACTTGGTCGCTATCTATACCATTACATACTACAGTTGACTGACTACTATCATAAGAATCTGAGGATTTTTCTACTGATGAGTCGTTTGTAGATTTGTTGGCTTCAGAGCCGCTGTGTAACCGATTTCTAGCTAAAGTAGGTATTTGTGATCCTGCCCTTTCACACAGTTTAACAGATGTATCTAATTTTAATGATGTGGATTGCTGATTCTCTGAGAAACTACACGGCATTCTAACAGGAATTTGCGATTCCGAGTTTTTTTTTAGACTACCAGTACGTACATCACTACTATTTGGGTTTTCTCGGACCACAAGCTCTGTGTAAATTGTTTTTTGGGTTGTCTCTTCTTTACTGGTTATCCCATCTCTAAAGCCCTGAAGTTTTCTTTGTGAATTGCTGTCATTGGCATGCGCATCTTGAACTAACGTGTGAGCTAGTTTTGACACTTGGGGTTTATAGTTTCCATTTCCATGACATTCCCAAGTTTTGAAGGACTTTTTTTCTTCCTGTTCATTTCCGTTTGTGTCGTGTTTAGGAGATGAGCATATATACCTATTAGCACTGGGGCTTGGTCCACTAGATCCTCTAACCTCGCTTTCTAGAACTTTCCTGGTACTTCCTGGACTGTCTGGTGATTTGGGGATATTTGAGCCAGCAAAGACTTGATACACAGGCAGCGTACTTTCCTGGAGTTTTCTTACTGGGGGATTTGATGTTTGTCCCCATTGTGGACCCTTATCTTGCTTCTGAGCCTCTTGTTCAAATTTTAGCCTAACAGCGCTGACTTTGGAGGATGACATTTGAAATGGTTTAGAGGCGTCACCTGCATTGCCCTGTGAAGTACCATCCCCTGGTTTTCTATTGTCATCATTATATTGTAGCAGCACTCTCCTCTCTGGGCTGCTCGGTAAACTAGCACATTTTCTATCATTGGAGCCAAACCTGTCTCTGAAACGGTCCCTACATTCTTCACCACTGCCCCCATTCCTATAGGTTGATCTTTCAGGACTGCTGTGCGTAGAGCTAGGCCCAGATCGTGTTTCCCTAAAGTCTGACCTGCGGGACTTCTTCTCAGGGGATGAGAGCTCATCGTTCAGTTTCTCTGTCTTATCACGAAAAAACTGAGAGACTTCGCTAAGCTTTTCCTCTGCTTCCTTAACAGTTCTGTCTACTCTGTCTTCATAGATGAGCTTTTCTCTATTCTGGCTCTGTCTGTCATCAGTGACACGCATCCAAACAGAGTGCTTTGGGCTACCAGGTTCTGAGGAATACTGCAATAGTGTTAGTTTGTCAAAGTTATCGTCTACATTGGCAATTTGACCTGATTTGTCGGTGTTTGATGACCTCAAAATATATTCTTGCCTTGATCCATTAGACCGTCCCTGACTATAACTACTCCTATCTGGGGAGTGAAAACGAGACCTGTCCCTCAAATACTCCTCGGTGTCAGAGTGAGAAGAGTCTGGTTTCTCAGAGAGAAGCATTTTGTCTGCAAAGTTGTAGGACTCCCCTCTGAGTTCTGATGATTCATCATCATTATATTCCACTGAGTGCTGGCTGAGAAGCTTCAGGGCTTTGTACGAGTCATCTGCCATGAGCTGTGCAGAGCTTGGACGACTGTCGTCTTCCTGTGACATGGGTGTGTTTACTCTGGAAGACTCTAGGTAACAGGGGAGCGATTCTTCAGTCTCCTCCTCTCCCTGTCGTGACAGTCCACTGTTCCCTTGGTAGAAATACATCTCCTTCTCTGGGTCATTTTTTGTTTCCCGGATGATGACCTCAGTTGGTTCAGTTTTGTTACCCTTTTCAATGTGAACCTCGATTATTCTTTCAACTTTGGGCTTTGAGTTTATATCCCTCTGCGATGTGTCATCATTGCCGGCCCTGTGCTCAAACAGTCCAGCAAGTTCTCTGGAGGGATCCCTGCCTAACTGGAAAGCTTTCATTATATCATGCACTGACATTGATTCTTCCATCCTCTCTGATGTATTCTCTTTACTCTGGGGTTTGTGGTACACCATTCGGGTGGTAGTCGTGATGTGGGTCTCTTCCTTCACCCGCATGCTCTTGCCCATTGAGTCATCGTCCGGGCTGATTTTCATCTGAAATGATTTAGTTTGGTCCACATTGGATGCATTCAGCCCTTTGGGTTCAACATCAATGTATCGAACTGCCCTTGTATCCTCTATCATTGGTTGCTTGTTATCTTCAGGAGACTCATAGCTCCTAATAACATGAACAACCTCAGTCCTTGTCTCAGTGATTACTGGTGGAATATCCTGGAAAAGTGCCTTGGGTCCCATGCCTTCCGCACTCTGTGGTGCAGAGGGCGTCCTTTCACTCCTTGTCTCAAAGCCACTGTCTGAGAGGGGACTCTTGTCCTGGTCATGTGAGATGTCATCAGGAGATTCTAACATGGCGTCAGGCCCAAATAGCACATCTGCTAGTTTACAGAGCTCCTTTTCTGAGGCAGAGGACCGCATGTTTGCGGGTGGCATTTTCAGCTTGTGCTCAGGTTTAAGCATTCGTTTTTGTTTCTCCTCTCCTTCCCTTCTAACCTCATCAGATCTATGCTTTGCATCTGCAGTTTTTGAGATAGAGCCACTGCCCATGTCATTTGTCAAGTAGTCTACTACCTTCAATAGATTGAAATCTCTGTCTGGTATAGTCTTAGTTTTGATTTGAGGAACCACTGTCTCATATCTTGGTGGATAACTCCAGTTGCTTGGCTGGGGATCCACTGGTGCTTGTTTAGAGCACTGCACCTCATCTGTTGTATTCATTTTAATAGCTGTCTTGCTATCCTTGACCGTATCCTTGGTCAGTATCTCACTAACTTTGACCAGGTCCTGTTTCACTTTCTCTACAATTCTGCAAGGCTCCTCGTCCTCTATTTTAGCCTCTTTGGGAGAGTCAGACTGGAAACCTTTGGAGGCTGAACTTGGTTCTGTTTGCAAGATGTTAGACATCCGTATCAAGTCCTCTTTCATTTCTGCCACGTCCTTCAGTATCTCTTGGCTGGAGGACAGCGGGGATGAGGTGGTGGATTTTAGGGCAGCCGGGGGCATGAATAAGGGGGATTTGACAGGTGACAGAGTTCTGGCAAAGGAAGACTGGGCTTGAGAGTTTGTCTCAGCAGGCATAGTTTTTCGAGAGGAGAAGAGGGCAGCAGCTGGCGTTGACACCTCAGGGAGCTTTTTAAATTGGGGCTCTGGCAACACATTTATAACCGAATACACTGGGACAGTCATGGTGCCAGATGTGACAGTGGTGGTAGAGTTCGGTGGGGACCTTAGAGAGGCATATAGGGAACTAGAGGCTGAGGATCTTATGGATTGGTAAGAAGATGACGCTGAGGAGGACACGGACTTCAGAGTTCCATATCCAGAGGCAGAGCAGGAATTGAAAGTCTTTTCAACCTCGTCAAAGGCTGCATTTACGCTTGTCGTTGCTGCATTGGTGGTTGCTTGTATCCTCTCCTGTAAGCTGCTGGAGAGTAGGGACGTGGGAGAGGAGGAGCGGTACTTTGTAGGGGATACTGTTCCATTGATCAGAGCTGCAGCACTAGGAGGAGTGTTGGATTTAATTGGTGAGGAAAGGGAGGAAAATAGACTTAAGGGGTCTGCACTGGACCGGACAGAGTTGAGGCCAGGAACAGTTTTTATTGGAGAGGACGATGCTGTGGCGCCAGTGCCCACCATGACACCCTTGAATGGCAGAGTTGAACTGTACATTTTCAGTGAGGATTTGGGGGAAGCAGGTGGGCTCATGGCGATTGATGACCTCTCTAGCAGACACCCTCCACCACTGGTGATAGGAGAGGTTCTAGAAGACAATGCTGCCAGTTCCTTGATGGAAATGGGGTCTGGGACGCTTCTGACTGGCGATGACAGGAGACTGGCGGTGACATGAACTGGGTACTGGGTCTGCTGAACTACAGTCTTAATTGGGGATGAAATAGTCCTGTACGACCTGATGGGGGAAGCTACGTCGCTGACTGACTTGATGGAATGGGCCGACGAGCCACCTATGTTGGACTTGATGGGGGACGCTGAGGTGATGGACCACACAGACTTCAGTGGAGAGGCATTGGGCGTGTTGGACGATGAACTGGAGTGGGAACCGAACCCAGACTTGGCTTGCTCAGGGACGGAGATAGGAACAGCCGACCACGCCTGATAAGATCTCGTTGAAAAGACAGGTTTGTAAGCGTAGCCAGTAGGCTGTGTTCTCTGCGAGCTCCGATCAGTTGTTTCTTGAATAACCAAACCAAAGATTGAACATAAATTCAACAAAAAATAATTTAAATAATAAAACAGAAAAACCAGAAAGAGAAAGTTGGAGTCAGTAGGCCAATATTAATCAAAGCAGTAAGAATAATACAATGGTGCATTTATGCAACGTCAATTACTATCTAAACAAAGATGGGATGAAAAGTGATTGTTCGAGGTCAATGAACTGTCATAAATAGAAAAGATACAAGATAACACATGATGAAGCATATGAGGCAACAAAATGCTTGCGATTTCGAACAGTGGAGAAGAAAATATTAGAAACGTACCAAGACAACAACACAACCATTCTATTTGACCTTCAATGTGCTTTGTCTGTTTGCCTTTTTGCTACAGTGCCTTTTATATGCTCGATGCACTTCATGATCATATTCAATGCCAGAAATGACCCCACAATCCTTTTAGTAGATTATTGGTGCAATAATTGTCTCAAGGTTTCACTTATTGATTGGTTCACACAAAATGAAAGGCCTTGAACAATCACAAAGCCCATAAGAGTGAGGTGTTCTTCAAAATAATGAAAAAGATACAAGATAATAATTTAATTTGACACAAGGTTCAAAATCAATTAAAAAATAATACATTAGCATTTGGATGTTGCAATGCCAGTTGTTTTCCCTCAAATGTGATGAGACAACAAAAAACAGGAAAATATTTTTCACAAAATGGAGAGGGTCTGCAAAGTATAAGACACAGTAAACCATGCAAGTGTTGTCGTGGATGGATATGAATCATGATGTGTATGATGACAGTATGCAAAGTGCTCATAATTCTACACTATGGATGTATGGATATATCATAAAGGCAATATCTTACACTGCATATGAAGTTGTACAACGTTATTGATATTTTGCATCAATTGAGGATTTATGAAAGTAAAAATGTTAAACTCACTCGCTGCAGGGTCGGTCAGATAGCTGTAGCGCTTACGCAAAGCTAAGGAGGCAAAGGTATGACGTCGGTCTGGTTTTTCAGTCTGCAACAACAAAAACAACAAAATATGTTTTAACATAAAATATAGATTGGATTTAAAGGCCAAAAAAGTATCTTCCTTTTTTCACACTACTGCCAGAATTTCTCCCATTTTGTGGTTTTGAAATAAAATCAAGATGATGCATGTTGTTGAGATAGTAGGCACTGCAGGTGATTGTGTTGTAAGTCACCTTCGGCTGATGACTAAAATATCCATGCTTTCCTCTGATTGGATAGTTTAAAGTGCATTTATCTATCTAATTTTGAAGAAACACATGCAATATGCGATTATTAGATTTGGAGAACTCCGTTGAGTTGTCCACAAGCTGACACTGAGAATGCAGCCGATCTCTAAAATAAATGATCTAAAGAGGAGGACTCACTCCATTAGTCATGGATGAATGTTCTTTCGAGATCATGAGACAATGTAAATGAAGGAAAACACTGAGCTATAGCTATGAAACATGAAACATTGTCGTCATCTTCTGTACTGTGTGTACAGTGGGATGGTGTTTTCTACTAGCCTACCTACTCAACTCATATGGAAAATAAGATGGGGTGTGGTACACAAATTGCTCCACGTGGCTTGGGATGAAGACAATAATAATGAAACCCGTTGAATTGAACTGTCATTCATGCATTACACAAAGTCAGTTGACTTCTAAGCAATGATATAGATTCATATCTGCTGCAAAAGCCTCTATATATCATCAATCAAAAAACGATAATCACCACACATTCATATACACTATCGATGCTAGCGTTCACAATAATAAAGGAACGGAAAAACCACAAAGCAGTCCGTGTGATGAACAATCATGTATTTACCTCATCATCAGGATCAGACTCCATCATGTCCTGTTTGTTCCCAAGATGCATTGCAGAGAAGGGGAAAGATGACACAATGACAGCGGGTGGTTTATAATGGGTGTGGTTGGAAATAAACATCGGAAAATGAAAATGGAGCAGCTGAGGGCAGCAAACCATATGGGCTTAGAAAAAGCCATATAATTAAATAGTCCACAGCCCACCAAAGACCCAGAAAAGAAGCAAAAAGTAATGTAATTCAGAGTTTTTGAACACCACATAAAGAAATGCCACCATAATGTAGGCATATTACTCTGCCACACTTTGAGCCAGGCAAATGAGTAACATAATGTGTATGACTGAATGTGTGTTTTTGTGGGGGAATATAATTGGCATTGGCAATAAAAGACACAAGCAGCAGGCATTCTAACCAAACGGAGGTCAACATCTCCACTCTGGTATCACTGCTGTTACTGTACTCGGTTATTCAATTCATTTACATGAGGATGACATGATATGGCCCAGAGAATATATCATTCAAATATCCACCTACCTTCTTATGAGTTGGCAGTGTGATATTCAAATTGCATATGGCAGTCTGTGGAAGACCTTTAGAGGTTTTCGGCTCTTTCAAGAATGAGAGTCGACCGCATGGTTCTTGGCCCATGTCTCTGACCTAAGGAGCAACAACACATGTCCAATAAAAACATTAATCGATTTCTATACAAGATATACAATAGAGTAGATCAGGGCTATTCAATTCCGGTCCTGGAGAGCCGAAACACTTCTGGTTTTTGTTTCTACCTGGTAGTTAATTGCACTCATGTGGTGTCCCAGGTCTGAAGTAGTCCCTGATTAGAAGGAGAGGATTAAAACCTGAAGTGTTTCGGCCCTCCAGGACCCACATTGAACAGCCCTAGAGTAGACTGACATTATTTTTTTTGGTGCTTAAAAAAGTAATACGTGTCAAAAATTGAAATTAGCATTAGAGCTTACAACATGTCAGCATGTTTGAAATGAGCATTAGAGCTTACAACATGTCAGCATGTTTGAAATGAGCATTAGAGCTTACAACATGTCAGCATGTTTGAAATGAGCATTAGAGCTTACAACATGTCAGCATGTTTGAAATGAGCATTAGAGCTTACAACATGTCAGCATGTTTGAAATGAGCATTAGAGCTTACAACATGTCAGCATGTTTGAAATGAGCATTAGAGCTTACATGTCAGCATGTTTGAAATGAGCATTAGAGCTTACATGTCAGCATGTTTGAAATGAGCATTAGAGCTTACATGTCAGCATGTTTGAAGGACGATCAAACTCTGGCATACCTCTATAATAGAAGTGTGACCTTATTACATATAAGAGGAGGATGAAAACGTGACACTACCTTCACATTGAATGGAAGCCGGTTCTCTTTGAAAGAGAAGAAGTTGAAGATCAGCTGCTGCCCACTCTTGGTAAGAGGAGATAAGTTGCCATAGCAATCCACATGTATAGGCTTGCCCTCCAAGACCTGTAAAATCATTGTCATGTCAATTCAGATAAACCATGTATCTGTGACCTGTGTCAACATATTTTGTGTGTGTGTGCGGACAAGTGTGTTGGTGCAAGTCAGACCCACCTCGATGTCTTTGCTTCTGGCCACTTCTTCGAAGTTCTCCTGTTGTTCCAGAGTCTTGTCCACCTTGTCGTCCGTCATGCAGAAGCAGCGGAGGCGTGACTCAACAGGATCGTTCATCTTGGCAAACACCACAAACTTGGCCAGGTATGGCACACAGATCAGCTCCCGGTATAGCTGAGAGGCCAGAACGACCGTCTCAGGAATCTGGTGACAGTCTGCAAGCCAGAACCTGGAGGTAAGGAAGAAACAGAGGGGATAAGTAATGCTTAATATGGATGTTGAAGCCAACCAGTGTCTTTTTGGCAAGAGCTTGGTTGATGGGGCCATAAACATTATAATGCATACAAAAGCTTCGCAAAGCTTTGATGATAACCACTGACCTAAATCCACGGACTTGCCAATGAGTGGGTGGCTACACTTTCAATACAAATGCCGTATTATAGCTTACTCTTGGAGTAAGAAGAATTGGTTCTTACTACATTAAATGACATGTATTGTTTGGATGGGTGATAGTATATAGCTCTGAGCTGAAACGTTCACCTCCATACTATGCTCTAAAATATATTCACCAGCTCGCACAAAAATAGTTGATTCATATTTCAAATCGCCATGTTAATCAAATCAGAGGATATTCTGCAGCCTAGCAACCCTCCCAATGAAGGTCTAAGGTCTAAATCATATCAGCTTGGTCTCACATTGAAAAGTGCTGAGGCATATGACTAAAATAATCTACTGACTAAAGCCAAGCAGTGCTCTCTGGTAATATCAGGCTCTAGTCCGGGTAGCAAATAGTCCTGGGTAGCGTGTTAACTGGTTGGGAGCATGTGAGAAAGCATGGCCTTACCTGGCCGACACGTTTGTGGTGAAGGAAACACAGTCTGTGACGAAGGACAGCGGAGTAGTCCCTGTAATGTCCTCCCACTGGGCAGGAGATGTTCCACCTGGTTGGAAAACCACGAGAAAAGACAAATCCCCATCCCTGGTTAGCCTCATTTCCACCTACTGCAAACCCTGTCCTCCCATCCTGTCTCCAAGTAGGAGTGAACCTTGTTATCATTGAAGGTCTGAACCAATTTCAATGGAGGTATGTTCTCAGCCACAGAGGTTGTTCAAAACATGGACTTGCCTGTGATGCTGCAGAGGAGGCGCAGGCAGGGGGTGGAGTCCCCCCTGGGTCCACTGGGGTGGCCCTCTGCCGATCGGGGCGGGACAGGGATCGTCATGGTAATGGGCTTGTGGAACTTCCTCCTCCTGGGCTCCACGGTAACGATAGGGCTGAAGGTGGCCCTGTTGCCGAGGAGATTCCTCACCATGTCATCTGGGACTGGCTGAGCCTGAAGGGAGGGGGGGAAGGGGGAATGAAAGAGGTGAATCAATGCTCTCTCATTTGTTCAAATTAGCAAAATACATGTAGTACTGAGAAAAGCCATTATCTTTTACAAGAATGTCATGCAAATAAATCTCAATAGAATGAAAGTAGCCAACTCATCATGAATCAAAACCATGCTCTTAGCCAAAACGTTGGAAAATAAGGTCAAAGCTTAACACAAAACAGAGACTAATTGAGTTCCTAAAGAGTACAGCTAACTGATTGACTTTGTGTTCAGACCTGCAGGCCAACGCGTATCTTCTTGGTGAGCGCCCCCTGTGGGAACGAGGCCTGGACCATGGGCACGGTCAGGCTGGTCAGAGTCCCGCCCTCTGGACCCATGTGGTTACTCTCCTGCTTGATTCTGGACACCACAGCAAAGTACTGGGGGAAGTCCCTGGTGATAATCCGACAGATCCGCTTCTTCTCCAGGTCAGCATTGCTGTCCAGTTCTGTTGGAGAACACATTAACAAACATAGATGGATGAAGGATATTCAATATGTTACAGTGAGGGAAAAAAGTATTTGATCCCCTGCTGATTTTGTACGTTTGCCCACTGACAAAGAAATGATCAGTCTATAATTTTAATGGTAGGTTTATTTGAACAGCGAGAGACAGAATAACAACAAAATAATCCAGAAAAACACATGTCAAAAATGTTATAAATTGATTTGCATTTTAATGAGGGAAATAAGTATTTGACCCCCTCTCAATCAGAAAGATTTCTGGCTCCCAGGTGTCTTTTATACAGGTAACGAGCTGAGATTAGGAGCACAATCTTAAAGGGAGTGCTCCTAATCTCAGCTTGTTACCTGTATAAAAGACACCTGTCCACAGAAGCAATCAATCAATCAGATTCCAAACTCTCCACCATGGCCTAGACCAAAGAGCTCTCCAAGGATGTCAGGGACAAGATTGTAGACCTACACAAGGCTGGAATGGGCTACAAGACCATCGCCAAGCAGCTTGGTGAGAAGGTGACAACAGTTGGTGCGATTATTCGCAAATGGAAGAAACACAAAATAACTGTCAAATCTCCCTCGGCCTGGGGCTCCATGCAAGATCTCACCTCGTGAGGAATCAGCCCAGAACTACACGGGAGGATCTTGTCAATGATCTCAAGGCAGCTGGGACCATAGTCACCAAGAAAACAATTGGTAACACACTACGCCGTGAAGGACTGAAATCCTGCAGCGCCCGCAAGGTCCCCCTGCTCAAGAAGCACATATACAGGCCCGTCTGAAGTTTGCCAATGAACATCTGAATGATTCAGAGGAGAACTGGGTGAAAGTGTTGTGGTCAGATGAGACCAAAATGGAGCTCTTTGGCATCAACTCAACTAGCCGTGTTTGGAGGAGGAGGAATGCTGCCTATGACCCCAAGAACACCATCCCCACCGTCAAACGTGGGAGGTGGAAACATTATGCTTTGAGGGTGTTTTTCTGCTAAGGGGACTGGACAACTTCACCGCATCAAAGGGACGATGGACAGGGCCATGTACTGTCAAATATTGGGTGAGAACCTCCTTCCCTCAGCAAGGGCATTGAAAATGGGTCGTGGATGGGTATTACAGCATGACAATGACCCAAAACACACGGCCAAGGCAACAAAGGAGTGGCTCAAGAAGAAGCACATTAAGGTCCTGGAGTGGCCTAGCCAGTCTCCAGACCTTAATCCCAATGAAGATCTGTGGAGGGAGCTGAAGGTTCGAGTTGGCAAACGTCAGCCTCGAAACCTTAATGACTTGGAGAAGATCTGCAAAGAGGAGTGGGACAAAATCCCTCCTGAGATGTGTGCAAACCTGGTGGCCAACTACAAGAAACGTCTGACCTCTGTGATTGCCAACAAGGGTTTTGCCACCAAGTACTAAGTCATGTTTTGCAGATGGGTCAAATACTTATTTCCCTCATTAAAATGCAAATCAATTTATAACATTTTTGACATGCGTTTTTCTGGATATTTTTGTTGTTATTCTGTCTCTCACTGTTCAAATAAACCTACCATTAAAATTATAGACTGATCATGTCTTTGTCAGTGGGCAAACGTACAAAATCAGCAAGGGATCAAATACTTTTTTCCCTCACTGTATGTATGATTGGATGTGTCAGAGAGGGTATTCAATTACATTAGCAATGTTGACCTGTGTGTAACGTACCTTCGTCCATCCCGTTGAGAATGTCTGTGATGTCACTTGGATGGCAGTCGTACTGGTGTTCCTTCCATGTGTCACCGTTGTCGCTCCTGAGCACGATCAGCTCCCTCTCCTTTCCCCTCATGGAGCCGAAATGAGGAATCTCCACGATCACAGGTCTAGAATGGAGCAGAGCACCCAGAGCTAGTTCAGTGCCCCCTTAGAGCCAAAATGGTGGATCTTCACATTCAAAGAGCAAAAATGAAATAGAGGTCCGTGGCTTCGAGAAGGGAAAGGAAAAACCTACCCCAGAAACTGGGCTCCTGCGGGGCCGACCTCCACCAGCCGGCTGACTAGGCCCTCTCCCTCCACCATGGGCGGGGGGTAGGCCAGCTTGTGCCTCTTGGCCAGGCGGCAGGTAATGCGGGTAGGAGCCGTGCACTTCCGGGGCGGGATGATGATACGCATGCCATTGCTTCGACTTCCTCTCATGGAACCCCCACGGGCATCCACCATGAAGCTGACCAGGAATCTGCCGGCGCAGAAAACAAATATTAGACCAGGAAGGGGGAAGTGGGAAAAGAGAGAGAGAGGCCATAACCACTGACACGTGAGACGGACGAATCCCATGCTGTGACCACCTTACACCCAAACACTCCGAAAAGAGAGAGAGAGTAGAAAGAAAATACTAGAGCGAAATAGAGACAGAGAGAGGATATGGTGCTTCGAATTCTCAAACTTGGCAGGTCTCACCTCTGACACTTAACAATGTCTTAAAATAACCTGTAAGACACTGAATCTGTAAAGAACTAAGAGGTGCTGTAATAGATGGTAAAGGTGAGTTTCCTGCCAAGATCAATCGCTCTGAAGCAATGATTAGTGACTGATATTAACACACCTTCACAAATGTTTCACCCCGAGTAGAAACTAAATTAATTCACAAATGAAAGAATGTGTTTAATGCGTGACGTGTTACATTCTACTAAATAAATGCAGTTTGGGCATCCCATGAATTGTGGAAACTGGCACCAGTAGTAGTAAGCTATTAGTAGAGCAAACAAGGGAATGTTAAATTGAAATGCCTCACATAGTATGCCAGCTGTTAAGGTGCAATAAAGCCATAAAACCTTACCTAAGATAAAGGCACAATAATAAAGATACCCTACATGGCTGATCTGGCTGAGTTGTTACAGGAATAGTCTCTAACCTAATACCATACACAATGTTATGTACAGGATAGTGGTATATTTCACTGTCCACATACAGTGCCTTCGGAAAGTATTCAGACCTCTTGACCTTTTCCACATTGTCATGTTACAGCCTTATTATAAAATTGATTTTTTTAAAAATCCTCAGCAATACCCTATAATGACAAAGCGAAAATAGGTTTTTAGAAATTCTTGCACATGTATTAAAAATAAAAAAACAGAAATACCTTATTTACATAAGTATTCTGACCCTTTGCTATGAGACTCGAAATTGAGCTCAGGTGCATCCCGTTTCCATTGATCATCCTTGAGATGTTTCTACAACTTGATTGGAGTCCACCTGTGGTAATTTCAATAGATTGGACATGATTTGGAAAGGCACACACCTGTTTATATAAGGTCCCACAGTTGACAGTGCATGTCAGAGCAAAAACCAAGCCATGAGGTCGAAGGAATTGTCCGTAGAGCTCCGAGACAGGATTGTGTTGAGGAACAGAGCTGGGGAAGGGTACCAAAAAACTTCTGCAGCATTGAAGGTCCCCAAGAACACAGTGGCCTCCATCATTCTTAAATGGAAGAAGTTTGGAACCACCAAGACTTTTCCTAGAGCTGGCCGCCCGGCCAAACTGAGCAATCAGGGGAGAAGGGCCTTGGTCAGGGAGGTGACCAAGAACCCTATGGTCACTCTGACTGAGCTCCAGAGTTCCTCTATGGAGATGAGTGAACCTTCCAGAAGGACAACCATCTCTGCAGCACTCCACCAATCAGGCCTTCATGGTAGTGGCCAGACGGAAGCCACTCCTCAGTAAAAGGCACATGACAGCCCGCTTGGAGATGGCCAAAAGGCACCTAAAGACTCTCAGACCTTGAGAAACAAGATTCTCTGGTCTAATGAAACCAAGATTGAACTCTTTGGCCTGAATGCCAAGCGTCACGTCTGGAGGAACCCTAGCACCATCCCTACTGTGAAGCATGGTGGTGGCAGTATCATGCTATGAGGATGTTTTTCAGCGGCATGAACTGGGATACTAGTCAGGATCGAGGCAAAGATGAACGGAGCAAAGTACAGAGAGATCCTTGATGAAAACCTGCTCCAGAGCGCTCAGGACCTCAGACTGGAGCGAAGGTTCACCTTCCAACAGGACAACGACCCTAAGCACACAGCCAAGACAATGCAGGAGTGGCTTCGGGACAAGTCTCTGAATGTCCTTCAGTGGCCCAGCCAGAGCCTGGACTTGAACCCGATCGAACATCTCTGGAGAGACCTGAAAATAGCTGTGCAGCGACGCTCCCCATCCAACCTGACAGAGTTTGAGAGGATCTGCAGAGAAGAATGGGAGAAACTCCCCAAATACAGGTGTGCCAAGGTTGTAGCGTCATACCCAAGAAGACTTGAGGCTGTAATCGCTGCCAAAGATGCTTGAACAAAGTACTGAGTAAAGGGTCCGAATACTTCTTTTTTTTACTAATACTTCTAAAAACCTGTTTTTGCTTTGCCATTATGGGGTATTGTGTGTAGATTGATGAGGATAAAAAAAGCCTTATTTTAGAATAACGTAACAAAATGTGGAAAAAGTCAAGGGGTCTGAATACTTTCCGAATGCACAGTAGTACTGTATGTTTGCCTAAGCTTGGCATCGTCTATGTGTTCACTCTGCAGGCCTGCTCATAGATTTTCGAGGGGCTTTATCCATATATGCACTGTCAGATGGCACCTTAGTGAGAAAATCCAAAAACACATCACTAGTACTACAGCTACACAGTGCAGATGAGAGACCAGACCGCACAGATGACATGAGCACAGAGAGGAAAGAGGAAGTAGTGGAAACTGTGACATCATGGTGACATCACCAGACACAATCATCACCTGGAGTCATACTGAGGGAGCGGGGAGGACAAGCTGCAAAATAAAGACCAAAACAATGCAGGAGGCAAAAAACTAGATTTAGTAATACAGCACAATCAATTTAGTTTTTCAGGGTCTGATGCATTTCGTCATGTAAGTCAGAGGAAAGGATAAAAATAAAAGAGAAATTGAAAAATGGAGGGCATTGAAAGGGGCAGAAATGAATGAACGGTTGTGGCATAACAGATAACAGAAAAAGGATTGTATAACAAAAAGGACAAGACAGATTCCTGCACATACACTTCATAATATGCACTTCTAAGCAAACACTGCAGGGTTCATTTGAAAGACCAAAGTTCACTTTTACAACAGCTTGTTTTCAAATTATAGCAACCAGAAGGGTAGACATCTTATCACTCAACCCCAGTACATGAGCCCTGACAAAACACCAAATACTGTATCTTCCATCTGTACTGAGCCCAGGTCAGGACATTGGACTGTCAAGTACATTTCCAATAAGACTAAATCACGTAATCCACAGTGCAAGTCCATTATGTATGTGAGGGCGACTTCCCTCAAAGTATTCATCACTGAGGCTCAGCAAATTAAAATTTCACAACAGACTGCAGAAAGGAAAACCTCATAACAGTATTTCACTGCAGACAACTGCTAGCTGGGTCTTTGTTGGGCTGATCAAATGGAGTATGTAGAGTAACGTTCTCCTGAGTCTGGATTAGCTGTAGTCTGGCATGGCTAGAGCCAGCTGTGGCTTGGTGTCAGACTGGCTGGCAGAGGCCTGGTTCTTACCCTGAGTGAATGGGGCTGGACACAGTGTTGTTGTGATCTATAGTGTCTGGGGTCCAGCTGTAGCGCCTCAGACACTCTGCATCGTAGTCCCGGGTTACAGCCAGGTGCTGTGGAAGAGCACATACAGGAGGAGGGTCAATGGTATACGACCTAACCTGATGGTGACACTCACTGATCTACAGACAGACAGAAGAGGTGATACCTTTTGTGACCGTCTACATTCCTAACACACAATAAGAGAATATGATCCCTTACCCCTACAGACAAGTGATCTAACAGGACTCGTACAGTCTCACAGAAACATGTTTTTGTCATCTAAAACATTCAATATCGCTTCAATGGAACATGCTGAATATGATTAACCATTTTAACCACAAAAAGTTGCAAATGTCCAACTGAAACAATAATTTGTTTGTATAAAAATGAATCATGGGAATTTACAGTGACCAGGAGTCGCATGGGAAAATAAATAACTATTTACCTCACTGAAATGAGGACCAATGAATGGAATGAGAATTTCAGAGCCCAAACAAACAAACACGAATGGAGCCAGAGAGATGGTCATAGAGCGTGAGCAGAGCGAGGAAACTATCTACTGACATCATCATATACCTTATTGAGAGGGTCAACCAAGTAGGAAAGGTCTTTACAGACACTCTGAAGCTTTAGAGGGAAGAGAAGCAGATGAGAAACCACAAATAGGACTTGAAGAGCTTTGAGATTTTTCAAACAGTCCCTACCCACTGGGCACAGACATCAATTCAATGTCTATTCCACATTGGTTCAACGCAATTTCATTGAAATGACGTGGAAACAACTTTGATTCAACCAATGTGTGCCCAGTGGGCAGTCATTGGCTAACAACTCATACATTGAGAAGAGGTTGCAGTGGCTTTTACCACAAGATTTCGTCTTTAGCAAAGAGTGGCCTCTTAAGGTTTCATAAAGACAACCTTATTTCTGATAAGTAGATCTGATAGTGCCACAAACATCACAAAACACCAAGAATGAAACATGATCATCATATGAAACAGATAAACTACAGAGCGTTCTATGATGCCTCAAGCTGTGGAAAAAGCACAGGACACATCGCTTTAATCAGATTTTACAAACAAGTTGAGGAAACAAATGTTTTACTATTTGAGAAAACAAGATTTTACACGCATTCCAATACAAGTCTCCTCTTTGACCCAAAATATTTTCCTGGGAATTTGTTTGTCGAACATGATGTCAGTGAAGTTGCAAATATTATTTACAGTACATCAGGTTAAAGTTCCTGTTTTAGATCCTGCATAGTGATCCCCAAAACAGGACAAATCAGGACACTGCAGTGTGGTTTTCCCAAGGCAGCTGGAAACCTTCAGAGGCTACAGGGAAGTTTGAATCAGCTCTTACAGAAAATGTCCTGCACGGCCTCAGCACTACAAGTGCCCAACATAAACTAAATCAACAAAAAAGCCCAAAATAAGCACTTGGAAATAAACTGTGACAACGATCCAGGGGGAGGCTAAATCCATCATTGACCCCATCTCAGAGTTCACATAAAAAATGTAACCGTTTCACGCAATACCCAGAAACAGAGCAAGGAGAAGCGAGGCGGAAGAGATACACATAGAGAAACCGAGAGAGTGATCACAGAAAAAGAGACAAGAAAGGGGTAAAGGAATGTTAGGAGGACGTACCGTGTCCTTGGTCGGGGCGAGGATCTCCTCTATCATCATGCTGTCTCGTGCGTAGGAGCTGCGGTTGAGGGTGTTGGACCTATCCGAACTGAAGGAGCGGAGGCTGGGGTGTTTAAATGTTACCACGCAACACAGCGGGTGACAATGAACAGCAGGCCCAAACCAAAAGAAAAGTAAAAAAAATCCATTACTACATGCAACCTCCAGGGAACTGAATTGCACTGTACAATGTACGGTATATAGTGCAGAGCAAGATTAGAGTCCCACAGCTGGGGATAGATAGATAGGTAGGAGTTATTCAGAGATGGAAATGAGAGTGAGGTCAGTCAGTTTTTAGAGAGAGAGAGAGAGAGAGAGAGAGAGAGAGAGAGAGAGAGAGAGAGAGAGAGAGAAAGGAGTTGTAGGTGTGTCTGTATCACGAACACGGATGTAAGAGGTCAAATAGAGACTGACTAGATGTTTCAGAGAGGACACTGGATGAAGAATCACATTTTATCTACTAACAAACAATAAGGTGGTAACTATACACTACATAGAGTATGGTCCTAACTTTGAGGATTTCAATTGAATAATTAAACATCTGGATTCGTTATGGTTATTAAATAAAGATTTAGTTATAACGGTCCCTAAAAATGATCTCAAACTACTTTGAAGTTTGCTATTTGGTATTCAGTTAAAGTAATGTAGCTCATTCAATAAAACATTAGTTTTAGGATGGGCAAAGTGTTTGTCTTTAAATTCCCAGATGACTTGGATCAGCAGGTTGGGCGGCAGGCAGCCTAGCTGTTAGAGCGTTGGGCCAGTAACCGAAATGTCGCTAGTTTGAATCCCTGAGCCGACAAGGTGACAAATCTGTCGATGTGCCATTGAGCAAGGCACTTAACCCTAATTGTTCCAGGGTAGCTGTTGATAATGGCAGACCCTGGCCCGTGACCCCACTATCTGAGGGTGTCTCAGGGAGAGTGGGATATGAAGAATATGTAAAAAAATAAATAATAATAATCACACATGCTTATTAAAACACACTTGCACGTGTGAAATAGGATGAATATAAGCACCCACCAAATGGTTCTTATTTATCTGTGTTAGTTTGGGTGGTACAGGGATGATGGTCCTCTCCGTCTTGCTGCATTCTGCAGTGCTGTGATGTTTTCCTGCTGTTGCTCCCATTCAGCTTTTTCTCAAACTCTTGTTTTAAAGGTCCAATGCAGCCGTTTTTATCCAACTATCAAATCATTTCTGGTTAACAATTAAGTACCTTAATGTGATTGTTTTCAATTAAAATGGTCAAACAGTAACAAAAATATCTTGTTAGCAAAGATACATTTCTCAAGCAAGAATTTCGATAGGAATGTCTGGGAATGGTCACCAGACAGGCCAAAACTCTGTCCGACCGAAACAGGCAGAAATTTCAGGTGGTCTTTTCAAACAGATCTTACACTAAAAGGGCAATATCATCATTTTCACAAGTTCACAGTATTTTTCCAACCTCATAGTGTGGAAATATATATAAAACACAGGAAAACACGTTTTTGACTGCACTGGGCCTTTAAAACAATGTAGCCCTACACTGTTTGTGAGTATACACACATACTTGTAGAGATGTTCTTTCAGAATAAATGTGTATATAACCTAGTCACGAGTGTCGGGCTGCACTGTATTGTGTATGTGTGCCCATGCGTACGTGTATGAACTGTGTGTGTGTATGTGTAGTGAGAGGGAGAGAACAAATGCAGAGCACAGCGTGTTTGAGTCAGCATGCTATTCAGCACAGAGAGAAGCCCTTTATTCAGCACTGCAGACTGAAGTTTCTAAGCAACTCCACTCGGCCTGAATGATCTGGCATCCCAAACCTGCTTTGCCTCCTCTCGCTGTGTTGCTGTCTGCTCTTCACAGCTCTCCTTCCTCCCTCTTTATAACCTCTTTATCTCTTCCCTCCTCTCCCCCAAGCTTTCTCTCGCCAATTCAATTACATTTGGTTTTATTTGTGCAGAGTTGTATCACGATTACATTTTAACGGGTGCACTTAGCTGAAGTCTTCTCTCCTTTCCTTCACTCCCTCCCTACTCGCTCCTTCCGGCTTCTTTCTGTACCATTTCATGCCTCTCAGTGGCTTTGATCAATCTGCCTCTGCCCCTCACCCCTTCCCTCTTTGCTATTCTGAACACTACCATGCCTATTTCTCTCAATGCTTTCTGCTTTCTCTCACCAGCTCTCTTTCACTCTTACTCTCTCTCCACATAGCCTACATTTTAAGATAAAGCAGTGTTATTTGATCTAGAAAGAAAGTTAATATTTGCTTATCTGTGTCAGTTTAAAGAGTTGGTTGTGCGGATGATTGCTCTGCCATCATTACTCTGTCATTCATCATATAGATCCAAGGTAAAGTGTTTGTGTGTGTGTGCGCGTGTGTGCGAGCGTCTGTCATTGGATGTCAGATAGGTCAATGCGGGATTTTTAGACAATAAGCCATTGAGGCCTTGACGTTTCCATCTCTGCATACCAGAATGGTTAATTTTATAGGTAATATTTAAGGATTATATTTTCCTTTGTAAGCAATACCGCAGTACTGTTTGATTGATACTGATTGAAAATGGACTGAAACATATTGATCCCTGGAAGTTACATAAAGTGGCACCTTCAGATAAATGATAAAGGGGTGGGTGTCACCTTGAACCATACAAAAAATTGGGTTAATCAACTCTAAGCAAAGCACCTGCCATTATTAAGGCATAACACAAAACTGTCACATTTATTTTCTCATGTACTCTATTCATAACTTGTGTTAAATATTACTTGGTTTATTTGCAAATGATGAGGGGTTTATATTGACTGATGAGAAAATAAGGCGATGAAACATATTAGTGAGCTCAAAATAAGTTTCCCAAATAAAGTCACCAATAAACTCAGAGAAAGTATACCACAAAGACTGACTATGGTTCATGGAGTCACAATGCACAGAGGATGGGTCATGGGAGGGAAATATGTTTGGTGAAATGTGCTTTCTGCTCTTACCTGATCCTAGGGCTAGCGTGAGAAACAGAGAGTGCAAGAAATAAAAAAAGGAAAAGAACGTAGAAGAGAGTGGTGAAGAGCAAAGCATTTTGAAAACGTCCAAGCAGAGAGGTGGTTTATTTCCATGTGACATTGATGCTCTGCTTTTGCATGGGGTATGCTCCAAGCCTGGGCTCATAGTGTCTGTGTGTGTCTCTGTGTGTGTGTGTGTGTGTGTGTGCCTCTGTGTGTGTGTCTCCGTGTCTGTGTGTGTGTCTGTGTCTCTGTGTGTGTGTGTGTGTGTGTGTGTGTGTGTGTGTGTGTGTGTGTGTGTGTGTGTGTGTGTGTGTAGACTAGAATGTGTGGCTCAGTCCGAGAGCAAACCATGCAAGGCCGATGTCATAAACAGAAAGGTTGGGGGAAAAGAAAGCAGCTGCTCGACACCATACATTAACCAATCAATACAATAATTCACTGAATTAAAAAAGCATAACATTTCCAGCACTGCAAAGAGTCATTACATTTTAGTCATTTAGCAGACGCTCTTATCCAGAGCGACTTACAGTTAGTGAGTGCATACATTTTTTTTCTGGTCCCCCGTGGGAAACGAACCCACAACCCTGGCGTTGCAAACGCCATGCTCTACCAACTGAGCTACACGGGTCATGTCAGCAATATCTTTTCACCACACATATTCAACCAGTTTACTTTGCGATTCAAATAAGAGCATGATGTATCATAGCACAGTATACAGGATAGTACATGGTGACATAGTTTATAGATGCAATACCTTATCAGAGAAAGTACTGGATTTAGACATCAGCACCAGCTTTTACTGACTAAGCAGCCATCACTACATTTGTCACATGGCTTTGGGAATTGGTGACATTAACTTCCGAAAGCTTCTCTAGAGATTATAAACGTGACACAGCCTTATTCAAACACTTGGACTTGATTCATCAAACCAGGGAGAGCTGAAATGAGTTCACGCTTCATATATGATGTGATAAACATTATAAACATCTCACACCATCCATTATAGCCTAAAAGCTGATCTAACTCCTCTTTCTTGATGTGTAAAACAGTGGTTCTGTTTTTGGGCAGTTTTTTTCCCCATAGTGTGCTGCTTCCTGACACCGTTGTTGTTTTTAGTCAGTCGACCATCCCCATGCATTTGCCAGCTGTCAGGGGCACCACAATAGATGGCCAATGATGTGCTGTGGGTTCGACAATACTCATCTAATGTGATGACGTATTTTCAACCAAGCTTGCCAGTTTTCCACTGGGCACTCAATTCTTAGCCTACAGCTGCTTATCCTCTCTTTGAATACTGTAGTGGGCAAAAACGTATACATATCTGACCAAAGGCAATATGTTTACATGTAGGTATCAGTGTCATTGATCAATAGTCATTTTATGGCCCGTAAAATACTCAAACTGCTGAATCATGAAGTTATGCTGAACCAATAACATCTTTATTACATCTTTATAACATATGTTTCTATGAAGGACACTTAGATCACCACAACTTCTTACAATTTCACTGCTCCCATACAGTATCATCAACATATCAGCACATCTTAAACCTGTGTGTATAGGATAAACAAACGCACTGGCAATGCCAAACATGACATCACGGTCAAGAGCATATCATGTCATAATATGGTCACATACCTTGCTGAGCGGACTCCTATGCTGAACCCCATGTAGCCCTCCTGCGGGAGAGAGTCGTCCCCCAGCTCCTTGAGGTCCTGGGGCCTTAGATATTTGTCAGTGTCACCGGTCATTGCATCCTCACCTGGTGGAAAAGTCCCCCATCATTACTTCAAAGGCAATCAGGGCAAGAAGAGAGTTGCAGTACTCCTAGAAAAACCTTACCACCACCTCATTATAACAGGCCTTGGCTAATTTATCAGTGTCACTCTGATAACTATTGGACCAGTGTACTAGGCCCTATGCTCAGTTGGTAGGCTACTCATCGGGCTATAGTGAAGCTAAATAGCAGCATCAACACTCATAGGTCTAGGCTACTTGAAATGAATGACATGGTAATAAATCCGTTACAATCTATTCATAGGCTAATGAAGTCCACTAGCTTGGAGATAGACAAAAGCTACTTGCAGCATAGCTCTCCTGTCCAGTAAAACCAAACGCAGTTTGTATTGACACTCAAGCCAAAAAGCGCAGAGTGTAATTAAACGCTGGCAGAACTCAATCAGCAAGAGCGCCTTGATTATCAAGGCGGGAAAAAAAAATCAGCAATCCTTGCAGCGACAATGTATCCCGTTTCCCCCTTATTCCGACCCCAGCCTGCAACACTTCACTCTTCCACCGCAGCCCCTCCCCCGGCAGTCCTAGTACATCAGATAATGCCGCACTCTTTCTCGGATGGGCTACAATGTCGCTACAGCTCTTTGCTACATTGCAACACGCTCCCTTTCACACAGTGACCGTAGAACGTCAAAGGTGAGTAATGTTTTTCAAAGCCAATGCAGTACTGAAGGCTATACGTCATAGCAAGCAAGCGATTCTCTTCTCCCTCTCCCAGCTCGCTCTCCCTCACTCACACACGGCTCTCTCCCGCCTCAGCTACCCTGTAGCCTACAATCATTCGACTACGTACGAAATGGCTTTATGCACCAATTCCCAGTATCACCTCCATTCGACAGCACTTCTCCATTAAATATAGCCTTTATGACTTACATAGAAAAACAGCCATGTCCGTCACCACTCTTATTATATTCCCGTGTTTGTCTTTATATTCCAATTATCTGCAGAACAGTTAACTTCCACCAATAAATCCAGAGAGAGACGAGAGAGGCAGAAAAAAATCCCACCCAGTCATGTAGTTGCGGCTGAAAGAACCCGAAATTGAACTGTCTCGTTTGTCTGTCGTTCCAGCCAGGGACTGTCCGAAAGCCTACTGTAACTGCTGCAGTTGTTGCTAGTGCAGGGGCAGTCTGCACCTCTACCGCTGCCGTTCCGTCTCCTGCTGCAAACAAAGTTCAAACTATGAGGAGTTTTCCGGGTAGAGCACATCCCTGAGTAAAAGTGGAAGCCATTTAAATTCGCGACAAAAGGTTGCTTTTCTAGTCGGCTCAGCTAAAGCTCATCTCATTGGATTTGAAGAGAAAGTCCACTAGTCCGGAAAGCATCTCCGTCAATGCAGGCTGAATGGCACCGAAAACACAGTGGCAGAGGGATAGAGAGGTCGCGTTTGAATAATGTTTGTGGTTCGTCTGTTGCGCGGTAATCTGATAGTCTAATCCAGAATGTAAACAAATACTTATTTTAGGTCACAGGATAAACAGTTTGGGGAGATTGAAGGGAAAAGAGTCACTGAAGGACAACCCACTAGGTTTTTTCCTGAGGAGGGGGGGTGGACAGTGGAAATCTGGCTGCATTCCAAATGGGTGGACCAAACTGCCCCCCAAAACGGATCATTGGTGCATCTTTTTGTCTCTCAAAGAAAGTAGCCTACATATATCTCACTAAGCCATTACTCCTCTAAATCAACATATTTATGTAGTTTGGGTGTTAGGGAGGATTAGGCTAAAATCATTACTAGTGATCTCTTTTAGACAGGGTGATCTAAGGAATGCGTAGTGGGATCAGCATGCCACTGCACTCTTGACTACAGCAGGACAGGAGTGACCTGTCATGGCCAATTGGATTTCCCTCCATAAGGAGACAGAGATGCACGCACTGTGGACAGATTACTGGTGTAATGCATGGTCTGATGTAACGCAATTTTTCAGTAAGACTGTCAAATGACACATTCCCAGAGGAATGGTTTTCAGCATACATTTTACAGTGGCTTGCGAAAGTATTCACCCCCCTTGGCATTTTTCCTATTTTGTTGCCTTACAACCTGGAACTAAAATGGATTTTGGGGGGGTTTGTATCATTTGATTTACACAACATGCCTACCACTTTGAAGATGCACATTTTTTTTGTGTGCGAAACAAACAAGAAATAAGACAAAAAAACTGAAAAGTTGGGCATGCATAACTATTCACCCCCCCCCCCCCCCCCATTTTTGCCCATTCTTCAAGGCAAAACTGCTCCAGCTCCTTCAAGTTGGATGGGTTCCGCTTTGTGTACAGCAATCTTTACGTCATACCACAGATTCTCAATTGGATTGAGGTCTGGGCTTTGACTAGGCCATTCCAAGACATTTAAACCACTCAAGTGTTGCTTTAGCAGTATGCTTAGGGTCATTGTCCTGCTGGAAGGTGAACCTCCGTCCCAGTCTCAAATCTCTGGAAGACTGAAACAGGTTTCCCTCAAGAATTTCCCTGTATTTAGAGCCATCCATCATTCCTTCAATTCTGACCAGTTTCCCAATCCCTGCCGATGAAAAACATCCCCACAGCATGATGCTGCCACCACCATGCTTCACTGTGGGGATGGTGTTCTCGGGGTGATGAGAAGTGTTGGGTTTGCGCCAGACATAGCGTTTTCCCTGATGGCCAAATAGCTCAATTTTAGTCTCGTCTGACCAGAGTACCTTCTTCCATATGTTTGGGGAGTCTCCCACATGCCTTTTGGCGAACACCAAACGTGTTTGCTTATTTTTTTCTTTAAGCAATGGCTTTTTTCTGCCCACTTTTCTGTAAAGCCCAGCTCTGTGGAGTGTACGGCTTAAAGTGGTCCTATGGACAGATACTCCAATCTCCGCTGTGGAGCTTTGCAGCTCCTTCAGGGTTTTCTTTGGTCTCTTTGTTGCCTCTCTGATTAATATTTGTGAGTTTTGGTGGGCGGCCCTTGTTGTGGTGCCATATTCTTTCCATTTTTTAATAATGGATTTAAATGGTGCTCCGTGGGATGTTCAAAGTTTCTGATATTTTTTTATAACCCAACCCTGATCTGTACTTCTCCACAACTTTGTCCCTGACCTGTTTGGAGAGCTCCTTGGTCTTCATGGTGCCGCTTGCTTGGTGGTGCCCCTTGCTTAGTGGTGTTGCAGACTCTGGGGCCTTTCAGAACAGGTGTATATATACTGAGATCATGTGTCAGATCATGTGACACTTAGATTGTACACAGGTGGACTTTATTTAACTAATTATGTGACTTTTGAAGGTAATTGGTTGCACCAGATCTTATTTAGGGGCTTCATAGCAAAGGGGGTGAATACATATGTACGCACCACTTTTCCGTTATTTATTTTCTAGAATTTTTTGAAACAAGTTAGTTTTTTCATTTCACTTCACCAATTTGGACTATTTTGTGTATGTCCATTACAATGAAATCCAAATAAAAATCCATTTAAATTACAGGTTGTAATGCAACAAAATAAGAAAAACGCCAAGGGGGATGAATACTTTTGCAAGACACTTCTTAATCATTTAGCAGACGCTCTTATCCAGAGCCATTTACAGTATTGAGTGCATACATTTTTGTGTTCTTAAGTACTGGTCCTCCATGGGAATCGAACCCACAACCCTGGCATTGCAAGCTCCATGCTCTACCAACTGAGCCACATGGCACCATACCTGCCTTGGTCAATCTTACACCTAAGGCCATTTTGCAATGTAGTAAACTGTGAGGATAACCTCAACAGCTGACATAAGGTAAACTATTTGTTACCAATTTGATTATAGCATTACAGTATTGTATGAGAGGCCATTACAATGTTTCAAAGCATTGAACACTGAGAGCAGTAAACATTGCAGTGTGTGTTTATATATATATTTTTATTTATATTTATTTTTTTTTGTTGTCATTTAGCAGATGCTCTTATCCAGAGCGACTTACAGTTAGTGAGTGCATACATTTTCATACTGACCCCCGAGGGAAATGAACCCACAACCCTGGCGGTGCAAGCGCCATGCTCTACCAACTGAGCTCCACGGGGCTACTCTGATTAGTCGCCAGGTGAGTGTGTCGAACTTGTTGAGTCCAGCAGTATCATCTGACACAGAAACTCCACACCTCTCTCATGGACAAATGTATCCATTTTACAGTAGTGTCCGTTAATTGCTTCCAAAACACTGGGTGACAACTGAAATGCACTGCAAATCTAAGCAAGACTAAATATCTTATATTGTCTTATTAAGGTAAAATATATTGAAAAATATATTGAAATACGATACATTTCTTGTATTAAGCCTTTTTTAGGATGAAAAATGCAATATTAACTGCAAATGACGTTAGATAATTTAGCTTGGTAAGATGTATTTTTCATCACTCAATATAAGCTATTTAGGCTTGCTTAGATTACACTTTTCCCCAGTGCATTTCAGTTGTCACCCAGTGTTTTGGAAGCAATTAATGACATTAAGTTTTCCTAACAACTACTGATACATTGGTATTCATCCACCCAGCATAAGAGTGCAACTTGAGATCGGTAACCTGTAGCAACACTTGTCCCACACACTTTACTAGTTACAAGTATTGTAACTCTGTAGTGACAAGTAATGTATAGTAACTTATTACTGTATTTTTACCCAAGATATTGAAATACCATGTAACTACCATGCATGGTATTTTGGCAACAAAGTTAAATAATAATAATAATAAAAATTTAAAAAGAAGGCCTGTCCCTCAAAGCACAAATTGCTCTAGGGCTCGAAAACTTAGCTACATGCAGTGTAACCAGAATGACTGTGGATAAGTCACACCAAACATACAGTATCTTGTCGCAAGCAAAAGAAAAGTCCAAAAGCTCAAACACAAACGTAATTTGTGTCTGGGGCTTACTTTCTCTGCTGATTTACATTTGGTGACATCAACTACTGATACGTAGATCAAACAAGATACTAAGAGAAAGCTGCATTTCAGTGTAGGAAGCAGAGAGAAAGAGGTGTGTTCTGGCTAGTGTGTTCCAGATTGGCAGGAAAACTCCTAGCAACAGCGGACAGTCAGTGAAGCAGTGTATCAGGAATGATGGCGAGATGGTTAGCTTTCCAACAGGTGAGGCGCAGGTGAAGGAATGGGGTTACATGAAAAGAGTGAAACAAAAACAAAACTACTGCGTAGAAAAATGTGGCAAATACCTTCGTCAACATCTGAAATACAGTCCTCATTGAGAATTTCCGGCAAATTAGCCTTAGCTGTGTGATTTGAATACATACAGTAAATTGGATATTAATAAGGCATCACATGGCACACTTTCACTAATATGAGATGCAGCCACGCATACTATATGAATCACATGCCTTGAAACCACAAAACACAGGTCAACCCCAACCGGTCAACTCACTGCCAGCTTATGGGGTAATGCACGGCTTAGGTTATAAGGGAAGTTTTGATACAGTCATATCATCACTTATACTCATACCTTCATCGTCGGACATGTCCAGAAACTCGTTCATGGTCTCGGGTATGTTCATTTTGTGTTTTTCTGTCGCAATCTATTGATAAAAGAGAAAAGAGTCCGACATGAATAATGCAGATGAATGCTGCTGTACCCAGTGGCCTTTGATTGGCCCCGGGTGTCACTATTATTAAATCCCTCCTGACACGTCGACAGATCTATTTGAGGAGCAACAGGAGATTCAACCTGGGCTTTTCACACAGTTAAGCATGTGAGACAGCATTCCTGGAATCACATGCAGTTACTCTTGTATACTGTTTCAGGGCCAAGTACTAATTTGAGATACGCATACAGTATCTCATCCAGTGATGTCAAGGTTTGAGTTGTACACAATGTGCACACCTCATGTTAGGATTCGGCCCCATGTCATCAGAGGAATAAACAAATGTTTATTAATTTACTATGTACTTTTAGATCACCACACACAGATAAACACACAAGGTTAGTGAACTCCAAGCACATGGTCAGATGACTGTAACAAATACTGTACATAGAGACAGACCACTAGTCTGGATTGGCATGTTTTTTCATCCACTAGGAATGCAAATTGACCATTTGCTTTGTATCACAATAACACACACAGAGAGATCAGTACGCTATGTATTGCAAGCTGTCTCAAGTGTGGTAACCGGCCTAGTGTTTGGGTGTGTGAATCTGTGAGCAACACCTGCAACCTGTACAGCAATGGAACACAACTCAAGTCTTCCACCGCTGCTGTGTCGGTTGAGATAAAGGCCTGTGTTCATGCCAGGTGAGTGGACTCTCCATTTCATGATTTACAGTCAAATTGAGCGCCAGAAGCAATATTCACTGGACAAAGACAAGCTGTAACACTGTGGCTAGGCCCCACTGGTCCACATAAAAACAGATAGAGGATCAGGCAAACAGAGAGACAAACAAACCTACAGAAACCTAAATATACAGACAGACAGACAGAGAGACATGCATGGCATGGCGTCTTACCACAGAGGTCAGATTCTCATCAGTCACCGGCCTGAGAGTGTCGACCACTGAGATGTAACCAAGGCGACAGGCGATGGACAAGGCTGTGCTCCCGTTCTGTGAAGAGGGGGAGAAGAAATGGAGCTGTAAATGATAGGAGGTTGTAATATGTGTTTGTTTTTACTTTGTTAGTGTGGCCACATTAGTGCTGTGTGTGTGGGTGTGTATTTCTGTGCTTTGTGAATGTACAATGATACTGTATTTGTGTGTGTGTGTTTGTTTCTGTGTAGAAGTCTGTTTTTAGTGTGTGTGTCTGTGTTTTTAGTGTGTGTTTGTGTGTGTCCATTACTATGTATATACAGTATACTATTATATGTGTTCTGCTGCTCTGTGTGTCTCTGTGTAACCCTGCTGACCGAGGCCTCTGGAAGAGAGCTGCTGAGACAGCAGGTTTTCCCATGATGCCTCACTCACCACGGTCAGCTGATTGGCAGAGGCTCCGTGCTGCAGCAGCAGGTTGATGATGTGGGTGTGGCCCTGCTGCGCCGCCTGGTGGAGGGGCGTGTAGCCGTTCTGCAGACAGAGACAGAGAGAAAGAGAGGGAGGGATGAGCGGGAGAGGAGAGAGGGGAATGCAAAGTGAAAACATAAGGGAGAAAATATAAACAGGAGGACAGCAAGGGAGTGAGTGAGTGATAGGGAGGGAGGGAGAAAGGGAGGGAGAGTGGTACCAAAACAAAGAGAGTGTTAGGGAGAGTCAGCCAAAAACACACAATCTGACAATCTGAAAGGTAAATAAGCTCAGCTCACATGAACACCACATGGGACAGACTTTCAGTTGTTTACCTTTGTTTTGCCATCAACTCTGGCCTGGTTCTGTATGAGGAAGTCTGCCATCTTGACGTTGCCATAGTGACAAGCCACATGCAGCGGAGTGTATCCCATCTGTTTAACCCAAGGGCAAGGGACCGAGAGAGAGAGAGAGAGAGAGGGGGGGGGGGGGGAGAACGATAGAGGAAGAAAGGACAGAGAGAGAGAGAGTAAGGGGGAACGATAGAGAGGAAGAAAGGACAGAGAGAGAGAGTAAGGGGGAACGATAGAGAGGAAGAAAGGACAGAGAGAGAGAGTAAGGGGGAACGATAGAGAGGAAGAAAGGACAGAGAGAGAGAGTAAGGGGGAACGATAGAGAGGAAGAAAGCAAGATGTGAGCTTGTTACTTCTAATCCTGTGACATCACAGCCCTTGTGTGAGTAGGAAGTAACTAACATTAACTTTACACAAGTGTGACACAAAATTCCTATTATACAACGAGAATTTCATAACACTTCTCTAATAGAGACACCTGATAGAAAATATGAATGGATGAACAGCCTTGGCTGTAAACCAGTGTGCTGTCAGCACATCACAGTGTGTAACCTTGTGCTGTGTAACCTTGTGCTGCTGCAGGTCTCTCTCTGTCTGTGTCCCTGTCTAGTGAACGTGAGCAGCCTGCTATGGGGGGTGACGATGGGCGGTCTGCTGCATCCAGCAAGGGAGGTTACTGGTAGTGACGCACATACAGACACAAACACCTGCCACTCAGGTGTCTTCCTATCCTTTATTCATGGCACACCGGAGAACACAGTGCTGAAGCCAAGTGTGTGTGTCTTTCCTTCATCATTTTATCGACCAGTGTATAGAATGGTGGAAACAATAGATACACAAACACGCACGCACACGCGCACGAACGCACATACACACACAACGTCAATACAAGTCTTTATGTCTGTAACTTCATTGTGTTGTGGGTCTTTAGCACTATTCTTTAAAGCACTATTCTAAACACATGAATTAACCATCTATAACCCCTGGTCTATCATTGACAAGGAGAGTTGAAATCAAGGGCATCTCTTTGTCCCACGGTCTTTCACTGTGATAGTCTGTACGGTCTGTTCCCTGTGGTTGCCGTAGAAACAGCATGACCATCACCTTTGTTTGGGGGTCGACGTCCGCCCCCTGGTTGAGCAGGACTTCCGCCACGTTGACTTTGTCCTCCTGCGCCGCTAAGTGGAGAGGTGTGAGACCGCTCTGAAAGAGATACGCCCAATCGCGCACACACACACACACACACACATTTAGAATTCATTTTCCATGCTGGTATTATAGCTTTGTCAAAGCAATGGCTCTTTATTCATCCTTGTTTTTATAGAGTCACAGGGATAGTTAGCTAGCTAGGAGTTTGTTTTGAAAGGACTTGGTAAATCCTGCGGCTCCTTTTGAACTCAGTGAAAAGCGTCAGTGAAAATGAGAGAC